>NC_136726.1:17374885-17502385 GCF_936440315.1 Barbus barbus
TCAGTGGGCAGTACTGAATGTGACAGTGAAGATGAAAAATATGGATTAATTCAAAAATCCAGTTTGGGATGTGTCTTGAAATATTTTTATATGAGTCCAAAATACATATGGAATCCAAAATATGTGATTATCCATAACAGATGACAAGTCTGACAGCAGTGCAAAATTTCACAAAACAAAATATGTAGGCCTATCTTTCTTAGATGGGTACACTGTAGTCATAAAGGGATGGACATGGTCAGCAACAATACTCAGGTAGTCTGTGGCGTTTAAACGATGCTCAATTGGTACTAAGGGGACCAAAGTGTGCCAAGAATATATCCCCCACACCATTACACCACCACCACCAGCCTGAACCGTTGAGACAAGGCAGGATGGATCCATGCTTTCATGTTCTTTACGCCAAATTCTGACCCTACCATCTGAATGTCGCAGCAGAAATCGAGACTCATCACACCAGGCAACGTTTTTCCAATCTTCTATTGTCCAATTTTGATGAGCCTGTGCGAATTGTAGCCTCCGTTTCCTGTTCCTGTACTTCTGCTGCTGTAGACCATCTGCTTCAGGGTTCGACGTGTTTTGCGTTCAGAGATGGTATTCTCCATACCTTGATTGTAACGAGTGGTTATTTGAGTTACTGTTGCCTTTTTATCATCTCTAACCAGTCTGCTCATTCTCCTCTGACCTCTGACATCAACAAGGCATTTTCGTCCACACAATCGCCGCTCAATGGATATTTTCTCTTTTTCGGACCATTCTCTGTAAACCCTAGAGATGGTTGTACGTGAAAATCCCAGTAGATCAGCAGTTTTTGAAATACTCAGACCAGCAACAACCATTCCACTTAAATCCCCTTTCTTCCCCATTCTGATGCTCGGATTGAACTTCAGCAAGTCGTCTTCACCACATCTAGATGCCTAAATGCATTGAGTTGCTGCCATGTGCTTGGCTGATTAGCAATTTGTGTTACCAAGCAATTGAACAGGTGTACCTAATAAAGTATATATATTATATTATATTTGGTTAAATATTATTATAAATTAGTTTTATATAAAAAAAAATATACATTTTGAGCATTTCAATGCTAACCTAATATGAACGTATTATAATGTGAACGTTTTGTGTAAGATTGTCTTATGGATAATTATATATATATATATATATATATATATATATATATATATATATAATTGATGTGATTCTTTTCATAACATTTTAATTCAACTGATAATCCAAAAATATATATGCAACATCACATGGTTGTTTAAAATGTAAAGCATTTATATATATATGTGTGTATATATATATATATATATATATATATATATATATATATATATATATATATATATATATATATATATATATATATATATATATATATATATGTGTGTGTATATATATATATATATATATATATATATATATATATATATATGTGTGTGTATATATATATATATATATATATATATATATATATATATATATGTGTGTGTATATATATATATATATATATATATATATATATATATATATATATATATATATATATATATACATATATGGCATATATAAAATATTAATATTTATACATATTTATTGTGTAAATATACTGAAAAAGGTTTATATTTTCAGCAAAATATTATATGTAAAAATATATATAATAATATAGAAATATTCATATAAATGTGTATACATAATATTTATTTTCCTAGAACTTTTATGAGAAATATTAGGTAATTATTTGGCTCACTGTTTCTTTATGGTAGTATGTTAATGTTCACTGCAGTCCATGGAGCTAGCCATGGTTTCATACTAGCTATTCATCAACGTCAAGGAAAATATTAATCTGTCTTTACAGTGCCTTTGTGGGCTTCATTATGACCAGACAGGATCACAAAAACAGCCAATCCCGGTGGACCACACAACAGACTGGGAAGAACTGGGCTCTTTTTAACTAAGACATCATGTGGAATTCAAAAACTGAAGTCACCCTTGTTAGCATATGCACCAATTTTCCCAATGACACTAAAACGAGGTGCTTTCTGAGTTGCTTTCCATCTTTGGTCGCATGGTATTTGCTGACATTGTTTCGTAAATGTCGCTTCCCTTTTACAACGCCCACAGGGATTGAAGTTGATATGTGGGAGTATTATATTGTTGCCTGTTGCTGACATTTCAACTGGATATTGCCGTCTCTGCAGTCCGAAGATCTGGGGGAAAATAAAAATAGAGCACGGCTGCGTTAAATTGTCCATGAAGAGTTCAATTCTTGAATTAAATTGAAATAAGCAGAGCCCCCCTGATTTTCTCCATTTGAATGTCTGAAAAGACCCCTTTTGTGAAGCATTATAATGCCTAAGCTGTTTCCGAACTCAATTTGGAAGTTAATATGTGTCTGCCATGTCTGAAAAAGGGAGGACGGATGAAAGGAGATGGTCTGAACATTTTCTTAAATGGGTTGCTTTACGCGCTAAAGAGATGGTTAGTCAGGGTGTATGTTTTCTGGATGTATGTGTGTGTGTGGACATTTACTCAGGCCATGACTTTTTATGCATTTCCATTGATTTCAGAGGGGAAAAAAAAAAAATCAGAGAAAATAAAATGACACTGAGAAGACTGAGAGTTGAAAATGCAGTCAAATAGCAAAAATATTCCATATACAAAGTAAGCTGGTCAGTACACTATGGAAGCTTATTTCTGCTATGGAATAACAAAATAAAATCATAATTTCAACTGTTTATCTCACAATTCTGACTTTTCTCACAATTCTACAGTTACTGTATATTTCACAATACCCCCCCCCCCCCCCCCCCCCCAGAATTGCAGTATACATATACAGGGCGGCTTGTGTCACTCTGCGACCCATAATCATGCACTGGGCTGAGCCTTTGAGTCATGATCCCCCTCTCATTTCACGTATCCCTGAGCTGAAGCAAGCGTGCATCCAAAAGTACTGCTGGTAGAAAACGCTTTATGGCTTTTTATACCAGAATTAGTGGCTTTTTAGTGGTTTGGAATGGAAAATAGGGAAGGTAATGACATGAGTTTTTCTTGAAAGTGATACGGAGAAGGAGAAAACGCTGTAGAAAACACATATGATAACTAACAAACAGAACAAATTCCATGAGAGATTCACTGCAAACAGTTTACTGAGTAAATGATGATCAAATGTTGAACTATTCCTCAAACTACAGGTGCAGCTCAGAAAATTAGAATATGGTGAAAAAGTTCATTTTTTTCTTGTAACTTATTTCAAAAAGTGGTGTTGGTCCATTGTGTTTTATCAAGTCCAAAGTCAATGCAGCCGTCTACCAGGAGATTTTGGAGCACTTTATGCTTCCATGTGCTGACAAGCTTTATGGAGATGCTGATTTCCTTTTCCAGCAGGACTTTAGCACCTGCCCACAGTGCCAAAACCACTTCCAAGTGCTTTGCTGACCATGCTATTACTATGCTTGATTGGCAACATGCCTGACCTGAACCCCATATGGAATCTATGGGATATTTTCAAGAGAAAGATGAGAAACAGTCGATCCAACAATCCAGACGAGCTGAAGGCTCAATAGTGCCTCAGCAGTGCCACAGGCTGATCGCTTCCATGCCAAACCTCACTGATGCTGGCATTTGTTCTAAAGGAGCCCCGACCAAGTATTGAGTGCATAAATGAACAAACTTTATAGAACTTGAACTTTTCTGTTTTGCTAATTGTTTTTTTGATTGATCTTAGGAAATATTCTAATATTTTGAGATTCTGATTTTTGACTTTCATGAGCTGTAAGCTCTAATCATCAAAAAAAAAAAGTTTTACTTTACATGTAATGAATCCAAATATATGAAAGTTTCACTTTTTGAAATGTTACAAGAAAAAAAATGAACTTTTTCACCATATTCAAATTTTCTGAGCTGCACCTGTAGTTTGAGGAATAGTTCAACATTTGATCATCATTTACTCAGTAAACTGTTTGCAGTGAATCTCTCATGGAATTTGTTCTGTTTGTTAGTTATCATATGTGTTTTCTACAGTGTTTTCTCCTTCTTCGTATCACTTTCAGGAAAAACTCATGTCATTACCTTCCCTATTTTCCATTCCAAGCCACTAAAAAGCCACTAGCTCTGGTATAAAAAGCCATGAAGCTTTTTCTACCAGTAGTACTTTTGGATGCACGCTTGCTTCAGCTCAGGGATACGTGAAATGAGAGGGGGATCATGACTCAAAGGCTCAGCCCAGTGCATGATTATGGGTCGCAGAGTGACACAGGCCGCCCTGAGGGTCCGGGGTGGGTCATGTGGCCTGGAGATAAGAGTGTGACCTTGATATGGTTCCTTGGCTCAAACACCAGCATTTTTATGTTTGTGTTTATGTGTTGGGACTGAAAGAGAGAAAAGGGATAAAGCGTGATGGAAATAGAAGACAGCAAAGTCCACTGGCTTTTCGTGATGAGCTTAGCGCTGTATGGAGGCAGAAGAAAACTAGCAAACTAAAGAGAAGCCTGTCTAAAAATGTACAGCATTGTGGTTTCAGAGTAATACATCTTCAGTTTTGGAATCAATATCAAACTTACATTATTTATTGTGAATTTTACTGATCATTGAAAATAAATTAGGTTATATATTTTTACAGAAGTTTTTATCATCTGTATTGACACATTGAAGCAATGGTGACTTTAATTCATTGGACTTAAATTAACCAAAAATATTAATTCCTAGATTCATTTGGTGACCCTTGCAATGGCGATCACTGATTGTTTTTTTAAGTATTATGGGACATTGTATCTATAACATAGATTTGTTTAGAAACACTGAATCATTCATAATATAATTCACTCTTTTTTAAATATGCTTTGCTAATGCCATTTTTACACACACATTTAATAAACTGGGATTCACATCCACTTTTTATTCTTGTTGAACAAGACTGATGTTGCACTGAACAAACAACATGACTCCTTTCTTTAAGTCATTTCATTCACAAACAAGATGTCCTAGTTTATTTCATGTGATCACAAATTAAATGTCTCTTTCAGTGTCGCTCAGAGCTTCAGACTCAAAACTTGACCTGTATCATAAAAGGCTATATTCGTTAATCCCGGACGAGCCCCCATATTTGTCACGGTCGGCTCACAACCATGCCAGATGAGGGAGGCAATGAGAACAATAGCATAGAAAAGAAATATATACCAAAAACTAAGAGACCTTTTTATAGTTTGTGGCAGGTGTTTAAAATTACGCAACTCTCAAAGACGCAGCACATACTGTAGCTAAAGTGGAAGGGGCCCAGAGGCACATCACAAGATCAACCAAATATTTGCCACTTTTTACTCTGCACAAAAATTATTTGTTTACCCTAAACACAAGAGAATGACTTCAGTAATAAAAAAAGTAAAAAAAACAATAATGATTCGACAATGACACTGCTATGGCTAAGTTAGCTTGTTTACATGGTGTGCTTTGCTAATGACAAATGAGAATAGATTCCCTGGCTTATATAAAAAAAAAACCTTTACATGCTCACTGTGTCAGAAAGTCAGCAAAAAAAAAAAAAAAAGTAAGCTCAAAACTACAGCTCAGTTTTATACTTTTTCATTTTGTGTTTTGCTAATGCAGCACACATAGCGTCAGACACCTGAAAATGCGACCTACTTCTACCCTTTGAACAGAGAAGGTCCTTGCCTCCATTTTTGAATGCATACACTCTCAGCATGAATTTCTGGGTATATGCACCCTTCACACTTGACTGTTTTTTCCCCGAAGACCTGTTGAAAGCCTTAGTTCTTTGCCAGGAGCATCTGTTTGGTGGTGACTTCAGAGGCCTAGGCTGCCTGAGAGAGATTGGCCTGCGGTACAGTGAATGCTTGTCTTGCCTTAGTGTGCCTATGTGTGTGTGAGCAGGTAAAATCCCACCTTCTTCTTGCTTATCCTCGGATTAAAGCATCTCGGCCCCATGGTGCAGGCTGTCAGAGAGGGCGGCATGTGGAATCAAATCCGTCGGCCTTCAAAATGAAATCCCGGAGCTGGCTGGCCCAAATGTTTCCTGAGCATGCCGTATCTGAACGTACGCTTCCATCCCCCTTGACAAGACACCGCAGGCTACCGTGAATCTACGTTAGATTTTCTCC
The DNA here is from genome assembly GCF_936440315.1 of Barbus barbus. NCBI lineage: Eukaryota > Metazoa > Chordata > Actinopteri > Cypriniformes > Cyprinidae > Barbus > Barbus barbus. The sequence goes on from NC_136726.1 coordinate 17,381,005, forward strand.
CTGCTGCTCACACTGGGCCTGTCAATTTTTCTGTTAGACATCTCTCCAAGACATCAGTCTCTTTTTGTCCCATTTTTTACAAAACATACTGTACAAGTTTGTTAGGATGGGGCTGAAATAGAACAAGCGGGAACAAGGATGAAGAATTGAGTTTAAAATCAACTCTCTTAGGGTTTGTGCAGGGTTATTTCTCAACATTTATTGAATAAATTAATTATTGTTGTTTACTGAGCATTTACATTCATTAAGTGCGGTAGAAATCATTGGGAAAAAAATATAGTGTATACAGATGTATCTAAAAAAAATTGAATATCGTGACAAAGTAAATTTTTTTCTTGTAACATTTCAAAAAGTGAAACTTTCATATATTTTAGATTCATTATATGTAAAGTAAAACATTTCAAAAGTTTTTTGTTTTAATTTTGATGATTAGAGTGTACAGCTCATGAAAGTCAAAAATCAGTATCTCAAAATATTAGAATATTTTCTAAGATCAATCAAAAAAAAGGATTGGCAAAACAGAAAAGTTCAAGTTCTTTAAAGTATGTTCATTTATGCTCTCAATACTTGGTCAGGGCTCCTTTAGCTCCTAAATTCCAGCATCAGTAAGGTGTGACATACATGGAAGCGATCAGCCTGTGGCACTGCTGAGGTACTATTGAGCCTTGATTGTTGGATTGACTGTTTCTCATCTTTCTCTTGAAAATATCCCAGATTTTCCCAAATATCCCAGATATAGATTCCATATGGGGTTCAGGTCAGGCATGTTGGCTGGCCAATCAAGCACAGTAATATGGTCAGCAAATCACTTTGTGCATTTTTAGATTAAAAAAAATATATAGATTATATATATATATATAATTTTGATATATATTTACAAAATATTTTTTTATATAATTTATATGTAACTGTATATGTATATGACAGATATATCACAAAAAAAAAAAAAAAAAAAAAAAAAAAAAAGCTACACACTGTTTCACAAAAATACTCCATGAAGGGTGTTACATTTATACAATATTTAGTTATATTTCAGCACTACCTTTCAATAGTTGTCAGATTTGATTGTTAATGTTACATTATTTATATAAAATTTGTTTTGGATTGCAGTCTTTTTCCATTTAACCAGAAATAAGCTTGTATGCCTGTTACCTACAGAATAAATAGCAGCTTCCAGGTGTTTCCAAGATGGCCGCCAAGAGAACTGACTTTCCTTTGATTTGGGTCCTTGGTTTTACATTAATGCGTGAAAATCAACAGCATCAGCTGCTTAGCTGTCATTTTGGGATTATTATATTGCATCATTAAGGACATACATCATGAACAAGTAAGTACTCAACATGGCTTCATTGTATTTTTCTCAGCACTTTTAGAAAACCTGAGGAGATCCAATGTCCCCACCCCCAAGAAAGATTTCCAATCAGAGTATTCAATGGTATTTGCTAGTATTTTTATGGACATTTGCTTGTTTGAATCAGGGTTTCAGTCTCGCAGAGAGTTTCTTTGGTTTGGTTGCTCTCCGGCTGTCCTCTCTAGCACGCCAGCTAATTAGCATGAGGTGGTATAAATAGCTTCCCCAGCCTGTTGAGAAGCTTCCTGTGCCCAGTGTCTTACTGAGGTCAGTTTGTGGGATTCTTACAGCTCAATAAACTGTGAAGTTATGAACAAACATTAACGTATGAGAATTTTGCTATATGTCCTTAATCAACAAGATTGATCATTTTGTTATTGTAGGCAATGTGACCCAAAGGATGTTGAAAACTGAGCAAGCAATACTTAATCTTTTATTCTGTTTTATATTAACTTGTACTAAAATGAATGTAATATGTTTTGGCTAAGAATCAGGTTTAAGACTTTGTCTTAAGTTCTGCCTTATAAGCAACAGTTTTCCTCATGATTAGGGTATGTTTGCATCACAACAAAATGGAAACGTTTTGTGTGTTTGTGTTTTTGAAAAGTTTAGTGTAGATCACAAAAATGATCCGCAATCCACACAAATGACTAAAATGCTGTATTATACATGCCAGGCCAGTAGTTGGCGATGTCAGTTTGTAAAGAAACTCCCACACGTCTATAGACTGAACACATAATACGCATGCGCATGATTTCACCATTTTTACAAATTCACGTTTTTTTATAATTTACACAGAGATGATATCGTATTATTCTCAAAAACTTGCACTCTGAAGTCCATTTTCAAAAGTTTTGAACTTTCTATTCATCAAAGAATCTTGAAATATATCACAGTTTCCACAAAGATATTAGGCAGCCCGACATAGATAAATGTTTCCTGAGCAGGACATTTGCATATTAAAATGATTTCTGATAGATCATGTGACACTGATCGGAGTAATGGCAGCTGAAAATTAAGCTTTGCATCACAGAATCACATTGCACTATAAAATAGGCCTATATTAAAATCGAAAAGTTATTTTAAATAATATTTCATGGTTGTGCTGATTTGACTATATTCATATATTCATCCTTGATGAGTTCTTTAAATAACATTGATTTCTCATGATGAAGAAAGATATGTATTATTTACAGAGATAAGATTAATTAGCACAAATTGGAGCGTAGCTATTCCTTTACTGTTCAGATCTATTTTAAGCTTTTATTTAGATGCTGTTTGCATCCCTATGTGTTTACTTCACAACTGACCGCTTACTCAAGTGGGTGGTGTGTTAAATCGCTAATCAGCGAGGATGGCCACACATCTGGCCGTTAATTACCGCTGTCTGGCGTTCTTGCTGACTCACAGAGCAAATGCCGACAATGGGATTAAACTTTAAAAACAGCGGCTGTGTTTGACAGCACAGGACATGGGAAGCTAAACTGAGACTGATAAGGGCTGGAGAATTAGCTGTACGGAAACACTCCGATGGCTGACAGTATTGAAACGTGGGTTTGGTTTGACGAGTGTGTGTTTGCGTTACTGCGTTTGTGTACGGTTACACTGTAAAGCTGTGTTTGCCATTCCTGTTGACAGTGGGACAATGAACTTGACAGTTTGTGGTCTGAGTCCTCATTGTTTCTTTCTTTGTCAGACTTTGTGGAAAAACAAAAAGTGTAGAGGATTTTTCACGTTTAATTTTTGATGAGCTCAGTTGCAACTAACAGGTTTTAACCCACTAGCCACAAGCCAAAAGGTTTTTGAAACAAAAAATGAAGAAATAAAGAAAGTTTACCCGAGACAAAACAACACACTGTTGTGAGGAAACACCACTCTAATCTTGTGTCATGGTTGGAGCTCAAAATATGTACTTTTTATAGTGCAAATATACAAATAATACATATTTAAACTACTTCCATGTTTTGTGTTATTCAGGCAAGTGACCGATTTGAAACCTGACCATTTTTGATAATTGTATATCTCTGAACTAAGCCACTTCAGTGACATCTGTATCTGTTTCAGTCTGAAGCTGTTTCCATATTCATTATGTGCAGGATATGATACTTCCAAAGCTTTTTTTTTTTTCAGATGTGTGATTTATTCTTAACTTCTTAGAGGATGTGACTGTTTTCCTTGATAATGAAATATGCATGAGTTCTCTTGGGTTCACCCAGATGCTCCATACCTTTTCCCTCCGAATCGTCTTTGTTTTGAACATTGATTTTCTGCCAAATTTAGAGCTTAGTTTGCTCTCTTTTATTCTTCCCTGCGATAATGTAATCTCTTCATCTAAAAGACGAGGTTCACCGGGTCATTTCATTTCAAGATATTTCTAATTTACCACATTTTCTTATCTGTAACACAACCAAGCAGGGGAAATAGTACTGCTAAAGAATGACAAGAACAGCTTTATTCTTTCTTCACTTTGTAATAAAAACAGCAAGGATTCTTCACATTGCTAAGTCATTTGCTGATTAATTTAATGCAAATCCTGGTATTTTAGTGTTCTTTATATAGCTTTTATTTTTACAATTTTCATTTTAATTTTAGTTTAGGTTTTTAGTAATTTTGGTATGTTTTTGTCAATTTATTAGTTAAAATTTTTCTTATGAATTTAAGGTTAAATCAATTGGTGCCTTTTAGATATTTTAAAACACTTTTGTGTGGCTTGGAGAAAGACTTGGTGATCTGCAAATGTTTCTAATGGCTGTATCTTTAGCGAGATTTTGTTTGCGTAGTATTTTATTATGTATTGTATATTACTGTTTGTTATGAATTAGTAAATTTGGGCCACCTATCTTGGCCAGGACACTCCTGCAAAAGAGATTTTAATCTCAGTGAGTTTTCTTTCCTGGTTAAATACAGATAAAATAAAATGTATTATTGTTTTAAGTTAAACTCATTTTATTTCAAGCTAGCATTTGTAATTTTCATAAAAAAATATTTAAGATCAAACTTTCCATCTGATATTTATATTATTTTCAGTTTTCATTTTAATTTTAGTTTAGGTTTTAGTAATTTTGGTATGTTTTTGTCATTTTATTATTATTATTTTTTTTAAGTAATATTAATACTTCAACTTATTTTATTTCAAACCATTTCTAATTAAAATTTAAGCTCAAGTTTTTCGATCTAATATTTATTTTATCTTCATTTCAGTTAACGAAGAAGATTTCTGAAAAAAAAATTAATGAAGAAAAATTCTACACACAAGTTTATATATATATATATATATATATATATATATATAATTAGTATATTTGTCATTTATAGTATATTTATACTATAATTTATGTACATTCTGTATTGAAGGGTTACTCCACCCCAAAATGAAAATTTTGTCATTAATCACTTACCTCCATGTCATTCCAAATCCATAAAAGTTTAATTTGTCTTCAGAACACAATGTAAAATATTTTGGATGAAAACCACGAGGCTTGTGACTGTTCTATTGACTGCCAAGTAAATAACACTGTCAAGGCCCAGAAAAGTATGAAAGACATCTTCGAAATAGTCCATCTGCCATCAGTGGTTCAATGTGAATGTTATGAAGCGTCGAGAATACGTTTTGTACGCAAAGAAAATAAAAATTACGCAATTCCTTTTGTACACAAAGAATATAAAAATCTGCATCTCCATAGTGCCATTTTGGAGAATATCCACTGGACACAGCTGCACAGCTGACACAGAACAGTATACGCAGTTTGCGTCCAGCGGATATTCTCCAAGACAAATTGTTGAATAAAGTCGTTATTTTTGTTTTATTTGCGTAGAAAAAGTGTTCTCGTCACTTCATTAAATTCAGATTGAACCACTGATGGCAGATGGACTATTTCGACAATGTCTTTCATACTTTTCTGGGCCTTGACAGTAGGGATGGGTACCGAAACTCGGTATTAAATCGGTCTCGGGCTAAATTATGAAAGACCGGAGTATCGATAAGCTCTGACGTTATCGGTACTTCTGTCGGCATTGGAGAAATTAAGAAAACACACATACATTTATTGTTGCTCTCTCTCTCTCTCTCTCTCTCTCTCTCTCTCTCTCTCTCTCTCTCTCTCTCTCTCTCTCTCTATATATATATATATATATATATATATATATATATATATATATATATATATATATATAGAGAGAGAATGTCGCCAGCTGTTTTTGTGCAATAATATTCAAACATTTGTCTATGATGCATTTTTGCTATTCGCAATTCAGAAGCCAGATCGCGCTCACACGGAGGAGCTTCAGCACACGCAACATGAAAGTCCTGTTTAATTATGATAGAAGAGAGAACTAACTATTCAAACATCTGCTCACACTTTAGGCCTGTGGCTGTTATATTAAGCTAAGTATTTAATTTTTTTTTCGATTTTGGCTTCCAAGGATTATAGCCGCATTTCTTCTAGCACAACTCCCTTCCCTTCATAGCGGCGCGGATTCGTTCCTCCGAACCAAATCTTAACATCTGAATCAGCTCAATCAGTGATTGTTATAAAATGCCGTATTTACTGTTGCTACATTGCAGGATATATTTGATAGTAAAACGTTGAAAGTACAATCTGCACAAGTGATGCTGTTCCCCAGGCTGAAATGTGTGTGCGCGCGTGCGGCGTGCTCCAAAACGGACAAGCAAAGTACACTTTGAGCTTCGGGCGCGTCGAAATAACACAAAAAAATATGCCAAAAAATACACACGCAATGCGTCAAAATGGCCGGTTATGAGAGTCTTCACTTTTATGTTTTAAGTGGACAAGAACAGTTGGAAGAAAATCCGATGCGTGTCAGTATATTGTCTTAAAGTGTCAGACTGGAGCTTGAGCCATCAATGTTAATCAAAGAACAAAATGCAAAGAGAAAATCACCCACAGCTCTTAATCTGAACAACGTTATAGCTTTAATAAACATAAATCTATCAGTACATACAGTGAAAACTATGCAGTGCTCATTTACATTTGATTACTTTTGTAACTATTACTTACCTGAACATTAATATTAGTAGACCTTCATGGAAAAATGAAAGCACTGTTTATTTCATTTCGTTTGTGTGTTTGTTTTATTGTATTTGTCAGTTTGTGAACTTTGTTTCTTTGTTCATGTTGTAGGGAAGTCGTGGCCTAATGGTTAGAGAGTCGTACTTGTAATCCGAAGGTTGCGGGTTCGAGTCTCCGGCCGGCAGGAATTGTAGGTGGGGGGAGTGAATGTCCAGCGCTCTCTCCACCCTCAATACCACGACTGAGGTGCCCTTGAGCAAGGCACCGAACCCCCAACTGCTCCCCGGGCGCCGCAGCATAAAATGGCTGCCCACTGCTCTGGGTGTATGTTCACGGTGTGTGTGTGTGTTCACTGCTGTGTGTGTGCACGTTGGATGGGTTAAATGCAGAGCACAAATTCCGAGTATGGGTCACCATACTTGGCTGAATGTCACTTCACTTCACTTACTGTATCTTATCTTATGTATATAAAACACTAAAAATACCTGCACACTGGTGCATTTACAAATTGATGAAGTGCAGGCATTTTTAGTGTTTTATATACATAAGATAAGATACTGTAAGAATATGAACAAAGAAACAAAGTAAAACAAAAAGTACCGATAAGAATACCGTTAAAGTACCGGATCGATAAGCAGTATCGATAAGAGTAGTAATACCGTTAAAACCTTAACGATACCCATCCCTACTTGACAGTGTTATTTACTTGGCAGACAATGGGACAGTCACAAGCCTCCCGGTTTTCATCTAAAATATCTTAAATTGTGTTCCGAAGACGAACAAAGCTTTTATGGGTTTGGAACAACATGGGGGTGAGGGATTAATGACAATTTTCTTTTTGGGGTGGAGTAACCCTTTAATATGTACAATTTGGACATTTAAAATGAATTAAATAGTAATAAATTATAATAATATATTGGCCCAACCAATTATTGATGTGGTTGTTTGATTGTTAATGGTCTGGCAACCAATGGCTGTGTGTTTCTGTTTGGTATTCCTCACAGTGCAGAAATTACACTTTGCCTTTAAGGCCTTCTAGTGCTATTTGTGCAAGCAGATGGATGAGAACTACCAAATAGCCTGTTTATGGTGGTGTTGACTGTTTTCCATTCCTCAAGTAGCTGCCCAAGTGGAACACAACGTCAACCCTATTCCATTGTGTCTCCACCCGAGTGCCCTGAGTCTCCAGAGTCCTCTAAACAAAACAAAATATGCCCGCACATCTTTGCTGGCAACAAACATGTGTGTCAATTCTCTCAGTCCCTTCCCAGCCTTGGGTGAACGTAATTGGCTATATGGCACAGTGTTCTTCTACTTTGATTTATCAGGGCTCCGTGGCACTCTACACCCTCAAGGTTGAATTTGCTCGCTGAACAAAGTCGGACAAGAAGGGAAGGTTGTGCGCCGTCTCCAAAACTGGCAAACTAAACAAAAAACGTAGCCCAGATGAAATTAGCTGGAGAGAAGAATAAAGCCATGGTGATTCTTGTGGCTTCAGTAGCTTCTACAAGCCAATGTGAAGTTTATTTGAGACGAGCTGCAATTGCAAATGCACCCGTACACTGTCAAACTTTTAAGATGATAGGATGTATGAGCTTTCGTCAGTCAAGCACTAAGTGAGATCCTATTGTAACATTCATACGTCAAAGTGCTACGCTTGTCCTCCATCTGCTGTAAAAAAACAAAAAATGAATCTTTGACAAATGACACATGAATCTTTCAGAACAGTCTAGAAGTGTATTCTCTGATCTGCTTTTAACAAACAGATCTCACACCCAGACACATTCGGCTATTGTTTGAAGGGCTTTTGTGGGTGCTGTACTGTTAGCATATGGAGAACAAAACCGACTGGTCTTTAGGACCAAACCAAGCTGGGATTTTTTTGGACAAATCCTCCTTGTACATTCTTTAGAAGCATTAGGCAAATGTGGACATTATTTTGCACAGCAGGTACGATTTATTGATCTTGATATGGAGCTGTTTTGGAGAACTGATGCATAGGCTAATTTTTAAGTTCCTTTCAGGGTAATTAGCTTCAGGAAACTTACAAACTATAAGTATTAAGAGCCATTGTAAACCTTTTGGCCTCATAGATAAATAATTTAGCACAGAATATTTATTAAGCTTTTTTTCTGCCCTTTGAAAATGTAAAAGTATGATTTGATGCTAAAGTGTTCTAGATAGTTCGCAGGGTGTTGCTGTGAGGTTGCTACAATGTTCTGAGATGTGTTTCTCGTACAATAATGTAACTCGTTGCTTGCTCACCATAGTACAGTGGAGAAACTACCTGGTTATGACTTTTTCCCAAATATTTAGTAACATGCTCGCACATGCATCGTTTGAACCATTGTGCTTTAACAAAAAAGGCTATTGTTAATGATGACATGCATAGTTGATGTAGTAATAATTTATTCTACTTAATCGATTCTAAGATTGTGAATGCCTTGGATATGTTTAGGTAGATGCCACATTCGACTGCTCCAGACATGCAAACACGTCCACCATCTTGGAATGATCATAGTTATGCGTATGCATGAATAACTTTAGGAGAAGATTTTGCTAAACTAACACATTAAAACACAACATTAAAGAGTTACCATAGTACAAAAACCTGTAGTCTTGGCTTAGTAAAACTCAAACCCTCACATTCTCATTTGTGAAAGGTTATCCCATTACTTCAGGAATCTAAACTTTGGTTGTTTTTGCAACCTAAGGGTTTGCTATGTTGTGGCATCTTGGAAAACTATTTAAACATATATTAAATTATTAAGACATCACTAGCAGGTAACGTAAAATATAATGAGTATATAGTCTAATATTTCATGAAATGTTCTTATCTAAACTTAATTTCTCTAGCAAACTAATGAGCTGTGGACACTGATGACTTGCCTGAGGTAAATTAATGCTACGTGAAATTTTGTTTACAAGCTGTTTTATTGACATCTTTCCGCAGTTAAAACACATATTGAGCGATTACATGATGCATAAGATGTTCGTTCATGTTTATTTCGCATTAAAACTAGTAGTAAAGAGGGAAGGGTGTGATGGGACGAGGAGAACAGAGGACTCAAAGGCAGAGGATTAGATGCAAACAGTAGGTTTATTCTCCAAAGGTGAACAAAACAAATAAAACTGTAACAAAAAAACAGCGAGCAATTCTCTGGGGTAATCCAGCTATGGTCGGCAGTGAGATGCGGACCCAACGAGCTGATCGCTGACCAAGACCCAGCGCTCACACAGGGCCAACCACCTAAGAGTGGAGCAAGGCAGAGAGCGGCAGTTCTTCTCTCTATGCGTCCTGGGGTACAGATAAACAGACGTGAGTGTAACACCAGAGCACAACAAAACACGAGCACAGAATACAAAACAATCTATTTACAATAAGGACTAGTCAGAAGATAAAGGAAAGGGTAATGAGCGACAGGTGGAATAGAAGTAGCACCGCCAGATCAGCGATGATTGCACCTTTTACGAGCTGCCGAAAAAGACATGACAACACAGACAGCAGAGGGAGCCAGGAAGGCACCCTGACCTGTGACAGTACCCAGCATCTCTCCTCCGGACCATAACCCTCCCAGTCTACATCGATTAGCCGCCGACCGTATAAGCCAGTGACCCCTCGATGGGTCTGTGTGGCGGGGGGCAGAGGTCTGGGGCTGAAGGGGGGACCGAATAAAGGGCTTGATCTTAGAAACGTGAAAAACCGGGTGAGTATTCTTAAAAGGGGGTTAACGTGAGTCTCACCGACACCGGACTGAGCACCTTAGGAATTATGAATGGTTCAACGAATTTGGGTCTCAGTTTACGTGAGGGGAGGCTGAAGTGAAGGTCCTGAGAAGACATCCAGACTTTCTAACCGCACACGTAAAGTGGGGGCTTAGTACAGTGACGTTCCGCTGACGCCTTGTTCCTCTCGCCAGTCAGGGTGAGGGCTTCTCTGGTGATCCTCCAAGTACGGAGGCATCTCTGAATAAATGTGAACAGAACAACAGCGTCGGATTCTTGGGAGGGGAATAATGGTGGCCTTAACAGCACTGAAAGGGAGACAAACCTGTAGACGAGACCGGAAGGGAGTTATGTGCGTACTTGGCCATGGTTAATCTGGAACTCCAAGATGACGGTTCGGCAGATGCCACACAGCGCAGAACCCTCTTCAAGTCCTGGTTAGCACGCTCGACCTGCCCGTTAGTCTGCAGGTGACAGTGTTGGGAAGGTTACTTCGGAAATGTAATAGGTTTGTAATTACAAGTTACCCTATTTAAAATTTAATAAGTAGTGTAACTTTTCAATTACTTTATTAAAGTAATGTAACTGATTACATTTGATTATTTTTTGATTACCTTTCTAAATTTCTAATGTTTTCTTATGTCATTTTTGAATCTTTTTAAAACATGTAAACCAGGCAGGGTTAACCTTACAGTAGTACTCAACACTGTCAGACTTTCAAAATCCAGTTGGAACGCGACTGAAGGTACAAAGCCTATAATTTACATAATAAATAATAGTTTAGCATTAAAACACATTACATCGCAAATATGGAAATATTATAGAATATTTGGATTTGTGCCGAATGAGAGAGGTAGGATACATGAGCACAAAGCCCCATTTCGCAAACAGTTGAGTGCGCAAGCACAAGTATACTGCTTTGTCAGTCTATGTGAGAGACGCATTCAGAATCAGCACATGGTCACTGTCTAGGGTTTTGTTTTCAAGTGTGCATCTCATGGCATTCGCTGTTCTTCTGCTGGCAGTTATCAAAGAGCGTTACATTACTGCGGGCGCCCCCTTCTGGATTGGGGGTGAATTGCCTGTATTCGTTGTAAGGCCTCATGCACCGAACCGAGATGTCCGTACCGTGACGGTTTGGTACAAATACATGTATCGTTCCACCCCTAATATATATATATATATATATATATATGTATGAATATGTATATGTGGTTTCTTGTGTTATGGTTATTGGCATGTTGCTTTGCTGAGTGATTGCTAGCATTCTGTTGTGTAGCTGCTACAATGTTCTTTTACTGCAGTAGTATTTGCTTGCCAATTCTATTCAGTGCAGGTAGATTAGTTTTTTCCCCCATTTTATCGTCCATTTACCAAAAATTTTAAGTCTTTTTCAAGCTGCACACCATTTGCAGTATAATTTCTTTTTGTTGCACAATTTATTTTACAGTACGCTTTTATAATATAAGGCCTCTGGGATTTGCACACTGAGACATTGTAATATGTTTGAGTTCTTCGCTCTGCATTTGTTTATCGTAGAAGAACAAAATCATGTACTGTACGTATACTTAAGTGCCCAGCTACGCTTCTCTCTGAAGGCTTGTTTATGCCACAATCTTTTTTTTTTCTCCCTTGATATAACTTAAACTTTGATTCCCACAGCTCGTTTTATGTCTGAGTCACAAATCTTCCATCTATATCTCTTAGCTTTGCACACTGATGTTTTTCGGCCTCTCACGGCCCGCGGCGCAGCCACTCCGAGCGTCTGTCCTGTGATATTGTCCTCCCAATCTGTCACTTAATTTCAGATGAATCGGCCACTGCTCGACTTGACGAGCTTGTGCTGCCGCATTCACTCAGAGGTCACAAAAGTTTTGACCATGCTGAGCCGGCGCGCCCGAGATCGTGTGAGCGGCGCTTGCATAATTCCCGCATAACCATTTGGACCTTAATGTAGTCTGTTACGCTCCAATTATTATAGATGGAGCAAACATGCAGATTTCCACCCCTGACTTTTTCAGCCACTGGCCAGTGGATGACAGAAATAACAAATGGACCAATGTACGAGATTTTTCCTCAGAGGGAACGGAGAGATAACAGCTGTTTCGATTGGAAGGGCTGGAGTACTATGGCCTGCTACAAACAGTCCTCAGGAAATGGGAAAATCTACTGCATCTGTTTGAAAGCGTATCGACTTCACACAAGCCTCCAAGTAGAGGATAAATTCCCCTCAAAACGGTTTGCGAAATCACACTCGTGAATTATTGTTGAGTTAAAGCTAAATTAAACTGAAAGACCTAGAAAATGGATGCTATAATATCTTGATTCCAATATCCATTTTACCCAAATGCATTCGACTTTAACTCAAACTTCATTAACTCAAACAGTTTTGCTTTTAATAAAGGGAGATGGATGTTATAAGGTGTTCTTCCAGCGTAATGATTAAGTAGCTTGGCTGTTCAACACAAAGGCCTCTGGTTAGTCCTGAGCAAAGGCGTCCCTAGAGTTGGGAATTACTAAATCTACAATCCTGCCCTTGAGCAAGACACTGGCGGGATATTCCAGTGGGACTGTCCCTACAATTAGTGTACTGTAAATTACTTAGCATGAAGAATATTTTTAAATAACTGTCAGCATTAGGAAGTGTTTTAATGTACTTATTTGGTGACCAAAGATGCTTAGTGTGTCATGAAGCACAGGATCTCTCACGATACATTTTCTCAATGCTTGCCATACCGTCAGCGATCCCTTGAGGAGCAGGAAGTTGCCATGTGGTGAAAACTCCCACACAAACTCAGTTTTAACAATGAGGTCTAGGGAATAGAAGGTTGAATCTCATGAAGGTTGAATGTCTAGGCCATTTTACACCCCCAAATGAAATCATAAATCTGTTTGTGCATGGAAAATGTAAGCCAATTAATAAAATTTTTGCCATATACAAATTGCATTGTGCAGCGAAGACAGTTGGATACATTTCCAAAAAATTAAAATAAATAAATGTTTAAAATTCTAAAATAATATAAATCAGCATAAATTATATTGTGATAATTGAGGAACAAAATGTGGTTTATTTTCATGGAAAAGCATAATGCACAAAAAGTATTGATTGATTGATTGATTGATTGATGTCTCTAAGACTGACCACATTTCCATTCTAAAAAAAAAAAAAAAAAAAAACTCATTCTGTCCAGACACTTGATATGAATGAATGAATGAATGAATGAATGAATCAGCTAGATTGTTTTCTGACAACCAAGGGGCAAAATGTAATTCATTGTCGAGGAAATAATGTCAGTGCAATGACAGAATGAATGAATGCAATTTCTTTGACTAAATAGAGTCTAGTGACCTTAGTTATATTTCACCACAAAATAAAACAAGAAATATATATGTATATATACTGCCTATATTGTGCATTGTGAAAATTGAGCTCATAAATTACTATTATGTAGTGGAAAAAGCCCAAATCTCATTCTGTCCAAAAAAATAAATAAATCAAAATCTGATAGTTGGCATAGAAAATGTAGTTTACTGTCATGGAAATAATGTCATAATGAAAAAAAAAAAAAATCTTAACTATCTGTGTGCTTGTTGTTGCTTAGCCTACATAGAGAGTTTGGTCATGTGACCTAATTAATATTAATAAACGAAGCCTTGAGGAGTGCATTAGCCCCGGGGAGACCTGAAGTGTCCTTGTGTACAACCATAACATAAACAAACAACTTGTCTATTTCAGTTTTGATATATTTCAGTTTCTCAGGACAGAGCGAGAACAAATCTAACTGCATTTGTCAGCGAGCTCCAAAACCCTGTCTCACATATTCCCATGCACTATTGCGGTTCAGCCTCACCAGGATCTAGTTTTGTGAGATTTATATTATATGGCTGTATTTTACCACATATCTCTCAGTGTATTGTGCAGCCACCCTGAGAATAAGTAAAGCTGACAGAGGCTCAGCATTGCGAGGGTCTGCAGAATGTGGATTGCTACCTCAGAGAAGGTTCAGTTCACTGAACTTTCCATTAAGGTCAGAGCTGGTGTAAAATTGCCACTGCTCACCGAGAGTATATTGTGCCGCAGTCTTTGCTCTGCTGTGATGTGATTGATTCTGGACATCTGGCCTTTATTAAATTACTTCACAAACAATGTTAAATGGGATTTGCCACTTGTGCAATATGATGTACAGTATTTCAGAGTGAATGAGGATGATGAAAAGAAGGCTGTTGAATTGTTGATTATATAACTGACCAACCAGTTGCATCATTCTCCAGTCATTTGTTTAATGAACACTAAACTGTATATTTCATATCCATTTTACTTATTTATATGATGATTAGATATGTGATCATGTAATCATATGTGATTATATATACAAGTGTGAATTTGTACAGTAAATTGTTATTACAAAATAATAAAAACTATTTTGGGTTATTACAGACCCTTTAGCTTCAAGATGAAGGTCCCAAAATTGAATTTATTTGCTGTTTCATTGTAGTTTTTTTTTTTTGTCACATTTACTACAGTAGCAGTTTCAGAGTTTTTTTTTTTTTATATATATTTAAGTTTTATTTTATATATTATGTTATATTATTTTTACTTTAATTCTGTAAGTAAAACATTAATTTGTTCAATTTCATTTTTACATTACAATATGTAATTATAGTACGTTTAATACATACTTTTATCCAAAGCGACTAAATTCAAAGAATGTTCCACTATTATTATTATTATTATTATTGATCTTGTAAATAAGTGTTTTGAAATACATTTTATGAGAAAATACAACTTTAGTTTTTATGCTTCAAAACTTCACATTTAATTGAATTAACTTGGCTTTTCTTTGTACCTGAAATTTAGTAGTAATTTATGAGTGAAATTTGTTTCACCACTAATTTTTTTATTAAATTATATTATATTACATTATATTGTATTGTATTATTATTTATTTGGTGACTAGATGTATAATAAGTGTGAATATGTACTGTAAATTGTTATTACAAAATAAACCCCTTTTGGGTGATTTGGGATTATGTTATGTTATCTTATATTATATTATTTGAAATATTTTTTATTTATTTTAATTCAATAAGTGAAATAGTAATTTTTATTAAAGTACATTTTTGAAACTCTGATCTAAAATGACTAAATGGAAAATTAATAATAATAATAATTATTATTATTATTGATGTTGTTGTTATTACATGGCTTATTATTATCATTATTATTATTATTTTCAAAACTGACTGTACATTATTTCCTAATTTGGCCTCAACTGCATACCTGCATTGCTGTTGTTATCATTTCTAGACACACATTAAGTGGTGGCCTCTTTTGACTAGAAAGCCCTAGAAACACCCTAGCAACTGCATACAGTATCAATGCCCTGGTAACCATTTAGGTTAAAAAATAAGACTTATTTGCAATAACTTGAACTGCCCAATCAAGCACAAGATATATGGGAACCTGTATTAATAATGTTACTAGTGTCATTTTTGATTTCGTGTTGACTATATTGTTCAAAACATCACATAAAGCAACATAAGTCGTGTGAGTATCTTGAAAGAGGCGAACCTGACATATTAAAACACAGGCCACACTTGTGTTTAGTGGCTCAGGAACATTAGAGTTCTTACGGTCTGCACGCTGAGGCCAGTCATTGCAGCCCCTGGAGAAATTCAGGTTTTAGTGTCACAATAATGGGCAGAAGACCATCTCATCCAGAGGGGACTTAACCTACTTCTGGATAAGAGCTTTGCCTCACAAACACTTTCTGAGCGTCCTATTTATGCTTGTGTTGTGACATCACGGCTCAACCTCACTGCCTCAACCAATGAATCTTATTTTTAGACCAAAGTGTTTTTATTATTGTCATTATCGGTTCTTTTGCATCTCTTTGTTAATGTAATACGTGTCGATTAGCGTTCTAATTATATGCAAATATAATTGCACCCACTCTCTAATTAACAGCTAATAAGTACATGAAGGATATCATGCGTATAGCCTCTGGTGTAATCATGCCTTTTTAAAAGTAGAGAACTTTAAACACTTTTTAATGCTGCATGGGACTAAACACACGGCAAAAAAATAAAAATAAAAATAGTTTGCAGTTACAAAATTCCCAGGATAATTAGCTTGGTTCATCAACAATGCGGTGATGTGAAACCTGTAGACAGGGCATGTGTTCAAGAAAGGAATAAAAAAATAAATAATAAAAACTTGTTAAAGGGAAAGTTTGGCAACCATTGTTAACAGCATGATTTTAATGTTGTTCTAAATTTGTTTGATTTTCTTTCTGTTGTTACTGACCCCAGACTTTTGATTATATTACATTACATTACATTATTTCATATTATATTATATTACTACCCATTACCAGGGTATTAGATGTGTTGCTTCAGAGGTATATTTCATGCTTTAATTGTAATTTTTTTTGTTGATAATAATAATTATAATAATAATAATGCTTTTACATGTATTATATTTATGAAATAATAACAATAAATGTATTTAATAAATATAATACATATGAAAGCATTATTATTATTATTTTTATTATTAAATAAATACATTTGGGTTTGTATCATTTATTTGTGAGCGGAGTATTTTTCAGTGAATATTTCAGTAATGAAAGAATATATTTTTGTGACCTTTTCATGACTTCAGAATAGTTTGAATAATGATACTTTTATCCTGTTTTAGTTCTGTCAAATTGAATAATTAATATATATATATATATATATATATATATATATATATTCCCTTAAATGCATTATGTAAAAAGAAAATATATATATTTTTGGATGCGATTAATCGTGATTAATCAATTTGACAGCACCACCTTTTTTGTCAATCTTAGTCCTCACATTTATTATATAAAAAATAGTGGCCAGTGCATCTATCAAAAATGCACCTTTTATGAAAAGTCATTCAAGTTTTGGAGGGTGAGCCAGTGATGACCGATTTTTCAATATAACAGTAGAACAATATCTCAGCCTTTGGTCTCTCTCTGTCGCCCTTCTATATATCCTGTGCCACCCAGAAATGCTGATGTGGATATAACTGATGAGAGCTGCGTGTCTGTCCCTTCATCTCCGGCCTGTCATCTTAGTTTTTGTATAATTGTATTAATGGGGTGTGACAGGAGCGTAACGTATCAGCACTCGGAGATGAGCAATCGCCCAGAGCCTGTCAATGGCGAACGCATATCTGCACGACCTCCTTCATCTGCTGCGCTCTCTTCTCGCTCCTCGCTACTTGAACCGAGCAGCGACGGGGTCGAAAACACTTTGGTCTTTATAAAGGGAAACATATGTAACACACACACACAATATTCTGCCTCGTGTTTAAGTAATGTTGTGCTTCTCAGATTGAAGCCTCACAGTAACACCTCATCCCTTACCTTTCCATTCCCTCAATATTGTATAAGGGCTGAAATATTAAGGCACTTTTTTGTGTGTAGAAGCTCAGCTATGTAGTGACACCTGCGTTGAGGCCTGAAGTGTGAGCTGAGGCTGTTATAGCCTGTGCAGTCGTTTATTGATTGGTTGATGCCGACTCCGGTGTGAGGAAGTCTGAGGCTCATTCAGAGCTGAGGCTATCTGTAATTGATTAATTCTGGACTGACAAAGGGGCTAAACTGCTTTTAAAAACTCAATTTTGGCAAAGCAAGGATAGTTAGGCTACTCAGTCAATTAGTTGGAATAATTAATATCCTAACTAAACTATTAAATATTAACTTGGATGGATTACACTTTCCTATACTTTTCCTATAACCTACTATGATTAGAATTAGAAGGATGACCTATATAACAACATCAACAACATTGAATTGTATTATTATTATTATTATTATTATTATTGTTGTTAATAATAATAATAGTAATAATGATATAATTTGAATAAAATAATAATTGTTTACACTAAACAATTGGGCCAGGGTTTAGTTGGTCAGGGTGGCCTTAATAGCCTCTACTGGAAGATGCCTTTATTCTCCATTAACAGTCTTATAAAATTATATAATGTGTTCAGGCAATTTTGTTTATTAAACATTTTATTACATATATTAAATATTTAGTATGTATGAATTTAATAGGAAGTATTCATTTATTGTTTAATATTATTATGAACAATGGCAACAACAACAATAATAGTAATAATAACTCTTATTAACAGCACTAACAACAAAAACAACAAATTATTGCTGTTGTTATTGTTAAATATTATTATTAAAATATTGTGATCATTATTAACATCACCAACAATATCATGATCATCATCATCATTTTTAATAATTACTCTTAACATCAACAACAACAACAAAATGTATTATTATTGTTATTATTGAATATTACAATATTACTATCATAAACAACAACTATAATAATAATAATAATAATAATAGTTGTATTATTATGGATTTGGTTGCTATTTTTAATAAATCTATAAGATATCAGTACCTAAGACATACTTAGTATTTTATTTTGTGATTTCACTGAAAAGCCTGCTAAGGTAATGACCATGTGTTTGCATTTAAGCACATATGTGACCCTGGACCACAAAACCAGTCTTAACTGCCAATTTTTCAAAATTTAGATGTATACATCATCTGAAAGCTGAATAAATAAGCTTTCAATTGATGTATGGTTTGTTTTACGATCGGACAATATTTGGCAGAGATACAAATATTTCTATATCTGGAATCTGAGGGTGCAAAATATTGAGAAAATCGGCTTTAAAGTTGTCCAAATGAAGTTCTTTGAAATGCATATTACTAATCAAAACGGAAGTTTTGAGATATTTACGGTAAGAAAATTACTAAATATCTTCATGGAACATGATCTTTACTTAATGTCCAAATGATTTTTGGCATAAAAGAAAAATCTATAATTTTGACCCATACAATGCATTTTTGGCTATTGCTACAAATATACCCCAGCAACTTAAGACTTAAGGTTTTGTGGTCCAGGGTCACATATATGGCTTCGAAATGCTTGCAGTGTTTTGCCTAACAGAATTTATATTTAAGCTGTTTATGCCTGTTCCTCTATGGCTGTTGAGTTCAGTGACTGCTTAGAGGCAGTGTGACAGTTAAACAGCTCAGCAAGTGAGCAATGCTATCGCTTCAAGCCAAAATAACTGACTTTCAAATATCTCCGCATGCATCAGCGCTTACATATATCTGCTACGGCGATAGTGATGAGCAAAAATATCACATTTGTCTGGAGAGCCGCGTAACTGCAACTTAAACATAAATGTAGATGATTCAGAGACATTATTGTGAAAGCTGACCCTGTGTGTGTGTGTGTGTGTGTGTATATATATATATATATATATATATCTCAGAGGTGGCGTTAACCAAAAATTTTTCTTCATTGATGGAATTATTTTTATCAGTGATGGAAAAATCTGAAGGCCGTCACTTTGACAGATTCCACTGATGGTGATCTATTGGAATTGATAACTGTCCAGTTGGTGGCTGTTCAGTGCGCTCCAGTGTGGCAGCAGAGTGCGGGATCATCAGCTCCAGAACAAAAATAAAACTGTCACCAATCTTCTGTTATGCGTTTGATTAGGCACAGACGAGTACCCACTAGTAAAGTCAAAGAGGTGATCAGTTTACGCTGCCGCTTCGCTTGATCTCAGGTGTCTACAACGATCTCTCACGCCACATTAAAGAGCAACAAAACGGTAACAGTTATTTATTGCTTGAATTTCCTAATGAAATGGACAGAATTTTATATCTGAGCCTGTTTCATATCAAAAGTAACAAAGCACAAAGCACAAAGCTTAAACTATTACGATTTATTGGATGGAAGGCACACTATATGTACGGTTCATTCATCAACTGAAAATAGAATTGATTGTGATTTAAGAATCGATATTGGTTCATAAAAATGAGAATCTATTAAAATCGAGAACTAAATTTTTTTACCCAGCCCTAGCATGTTTTGTTGATTTTAATGTCCTCCGCTGTCTCTGTTCATCTGTTCTCTTCATAAATCATTTATATACTCGTCCTGTAGGTTCATTATTAAAAATGAAAATGTGAACAAAAATACAAGCAATTAATTGTGTTATTATACTTAAAATATGAAAAGTTAAATAACGGGTAATTATATTTTATGTATTTATTATTTATATGTAATTATATACATACATACATACAGTCGTGGTCAGAATTATTGGCAGAAAATGATCAAAGAAGGCTCTGAAAATAAACCTGGACGAAATGATTGGTACACCTAGAAATTCTTATGAGTAAAATATCTCTGAAGTATATTCCCATTCATATTTACAATTTTGAGCACTCCAGGGGGATTATGAGCATGAAATTATCCAGCCATAGCTTCCTGTTTCACAGAAATATAAAAAGGAGGGTAAAAAATGTCCAAATTCCCTTAATCATCCATCACAATGAGAAACACCAAAGAATATATTTCTGATGTGCAGCAAAAGATAATTGAGCTTCACAAATTAGTGAAGTGGCTTTAAGTAAAGAGCTAGAGCAGTGACAATTCCCATTTCCACCATCAGGGCAATAATTAAGAATTTCCAATCAACAGGAAATGCTACGGATCTGCCTGGAAGAGGGCATGTGTCTATATTTGAATTTGAGTGAATTTTTGAGAGAATTTGAGTGGCCAAAGACTCTTCAAGGACCATAGCTGGAGAATTATAGAGAGAGTTTGAGTTTCGGGGTCAGAAAACCTTAAAGAAATTGTCAAACAGCCCCTACATCACCACATGTTGTTCGGGAGGGTTTCAAGAAAAATTATCCTAGCTCATCCAAAAACAAACTCCAGCATATTCGGTTATCAGACACGACTGGAACTTTAAATGGGACTGGCTTCTATGGTCAGATGAAACTAAAAAATTCGATTTTTAGCTGCAGACACTCAAGATGGGTTTAGTGCACACAGGGATTAAAAACGTACCCCATGTGTACAATGAAATATACTGCTGTATTTTTAATGTTATGGGCCTATATGTGAATGTCCAGCGCTCTCTCCACCCTCAATACCACGACTGAGGTGCCCTTGAGCAAGGCACCGAACCCCCAACTGCTCCCCGGGCGCTGCAGCATAAAATGGCTGCCCACTGCTCCGGGTGTATGTTCACGGTGTGTGTGTGTTCACTGCTGTGTGTGTGCACGTTGGATGGGTTAAATGCAGAGCACGAATTCCGAGTATGGGTCACCATACTTGGCTGAATGTCACTTCACTTCACTATATTTCTGCTGGAGGTCCTGAACATCTTGTTTAGACACATGGAATCATGGATTCTATCAAATACCAACAGATAAAAAATCAACAAGTGACTGACTCTGTTAGAAATCTTATAACGGGCCATGTTTGGATCTTCCAACCGTACAATAATCCAAACACAAACCTCAAAAACAACACAAAAATGGGTCACTGAGCACAAAACCAAGCTTCTGCTATGGCCATTCCAGTCCTCTGACCTGAAACCTGTTGAAAATGAGTGAGGTGAACTGAAGAGAAGAAGCACCGTCATGGAGCTGGGAATCTGAAGGATCTGGAGTGATTCTGGATGAAGGAATGGTCTCTGATCTCTTGTCAGGTGTTCTCTAACCTCATCAGGCATTTATAGGAGAAAATTTAGAGCTGTTAAACTGGCAAATGGAGGTTTCAAAAAGTATTTAATAAAAGTTAATGAACAGTTAAACTGCCTGCTGTTCTTCAGAAAAAAGTCCTTCAGGTCCCACAAATTCTTTGGTTTTCTAGAATTTTTGTGTATTTGAACCCATTCCAACCATGACTGTATGATATTGAGATTCAGCTTTCCACACTGAGGACAACTGAGGGACTCATATGCAACTATTACAGAAGGTTCAAACGCTCACTGATGCTCCAGAATGAAAAACCATGCTGGGGTATGAAAGGTTTTCATAGTCTGAAAAAATTAAATATCCCATATTAACAGATTAATTAGAATTTTATATGGTCTGTGAGGCATTTTAATTTTTTATATATAGCCTCTGTCTGGCACAGTGAACATTTTTTCATTGATCTATTAGAATTTTTAGAGTGGTGTAAATATACTGTACGATAGAAATTTTCAGAAATATACTGCCGTCCGGCATGCATGGTGTGATGCCACGAAATTACTTTAGAAAAGTTGAACAGCACTTCAACAGTAATTAAAAGAGCTTGTTGGCTGGGCAGTAATGAAATCTCTCTCTTACATATTGATCCATGTTTGCTGGAGGAAAATATTTGGATGATTAAAAGCTTGCTGATACAGGCTTTTCTCCGGACGACGTGTTCTGGTTTTGCTCCTGTGTCAACATGGCAAGGCATGCGGTGGCTAAAGTGGATTGTAAAGCAAAATCCTTATAATGTAGAGCGTGTTATTTGTTTGCATTAGCCGTAATTGGAAATACCAATGTAAATTTCTATTTTCCATCCCTATCTTCTTATATATGCATATGCACAGTATAGGAAGTATTAGTGACCTTCCATTGACCAAGTTGTGTTTCTTTCACCCAAAACTTGTCTAAATATACAATGCAAGACCGTAGAGCTGATTTCAGGTCAGTGTTAAAGGTCATATTGTTGTTCGAACATCAAAGTTCACGGGTTTAATTGAGAAGGAACAATATTAAATCTCCCATTTCACCAACAAGACGGCAATGACTCACAGACCAAACCAATGCTGCTAACAGTGTGAACCACCTGTTGTCGGCCTTGATCCTATCAACTAATGTCAATTACACACCAATGCTGTTTGTGTAATGAGAGGGTGCAAAGCTTGAGTTTGCAAGATCATTTTGTGCACTGATGTTGTATTAAAAAAAAAAAAAAAAAAAAAAAAACCTGAAGTGAGTAATGAAAACACTCAATATCGCACTTGCCACATCCTCAAATAGTGCAATACATTCATTTTCAACAGTGCCAGAGAGATCAACAGCCACTTTGAAGAATTTCACTGCTAATATAACTATTCTTGTTCTGAACTTGACATGATAAAAAATATTTATTTATTTATTTAAGCAGGAACTTGTGGCCTTGTATGATTGTATTTGTATGTATGTATGTATTTATTTATGTATTATTTATTATTTAAGATTTGATTTTCTCTGAAAGGGCATGTGCCAGTTTGAATAGGCATGCTTCTGTGTGTAAGTGTGAGAAATTAATGTTTCCCTCAACATTTCTGGCACTTTGAAAAAAAAAAAAAAAACACAAGAGGAATTACAATTCAAGAGGACCTATAAGAGATCCTTGTGGTATGCCTATTTGAAGAAAGAAAGAAAGAAAAAAAAACAACACTGGGTTACTCCAATTCATCAAAACTGAAATGATGTTGCTTTTGACTGAAATGTCATGGCCTTTTGTCTCTGATCGGCGTGCATTGGTAGGTGTTTATTATTTTTATAATTATCATTTGAATACACACTGAAATAATTGAAATGAGAGGGTTTGTCACATCAACAACAAATAATGGTGTTAGAAATAGCCTTCCTCGCAGGTAGTAATATCAGGTGTTACGTGTCCAGAGATGCCCGCTGTCATGACACCATTCCATTCCTGAGCCTGTTGTTCACTTTACAGTCTGTATAACACCTGCAAAATACAAATTATGTTACAAAATCACTTTTGTTAATCAGTATTTTGTATTGTTTTGAATAAATAAATTAATAATAATAATAATAATAATAATAATAATAAATATCTTTAAAATAATATGTTTTCATGGAAAATATCCTGGATTTATTTAGTTTATTAACTTAAATAAAAAAATTAAATAAAATAATAATAATAATAATAAAAAATCATTAGTATTTGTTCTGCTTGTTTTAAGCAACTTTTCTCTTTTAAAACAAAATTTGTTTTCTTTTTTTTAGATAGACTATTATCTCTATAAATAGCTTATATATTGATGTATGTTTTGCTACATACATTAAATGTGATTCAAGATACGTTATACTTATCCATGACTTAAGATAAATAGTTTAACTATACTGCCCAATTCAATTACATAATTTGCAAAGGTATATGCTGCAAGTAGTTCATTGCATCATGAAAGACATTAGGTATACAGACATTAAGCTATTTCAAGTACTTATTTTACTAAGTTTATGTTGTGAAAGAGTAAACAATATTTTTACAATTTCAAACTCTTGACATTCTTCCTCGGTTTGTTGTACCTACCATTTCATGCTTAATCCTCTTTTCTTTTTTTTCTTTTTTTTTCCCTTGTACCCTTTCTCAAATTTCCTATTCATCTCTGCCATTTCAGAACATTTTCCTCCTCTGCCATATCGATATTTTCCTCGCCTTCAGCAACTGCATAAGGCACAAACAAGGCACACAAAAGGTGAGAAACTTCACTCACTCCATATGAGAGGCACAGCTCTCGCAAGCATGCCAGCTCCGCCCATTCAGTCCCAGTCGGCTCTCAGACTGTCCTTTTGTATAGAGTGATCGCTCTCTGAATCTTCCCTCTGTGCTGGATGAAAGCGCAAGGTCAAGTATTTCATCCTGACATCAGCCAAACATTCCTTCTCCAGAGCCTGAACATAGCTTTGCCATTAGATTTGTGTCTCTCATTCCATCTAGAGGTGGAACATCCCTAGGCATTCAGGTCAACTGTGTATCTGTGCATGCATGAATATTTCATCCTCCAGAAGCATTCTAGCAGGAATTATATCATGGAATTACAAAATAAGGATCCAAAATTACATGCACCAAAAATCTTTGCTTACGGCCTAAAATCTTGGTTAATGTATATGGAATGTGTTATTTTGGGACCCAGTTTTGATAGATTCATGTTTACAGGCAAAAACACTTCTGCTACTAAGCAGCCTGGAACTTGTGGGGTTAAAATGCATTTCAAACCCTTTGGTTAGTGTCTGAATTTAACTCTTGGTATGGCACCAGAGTCATGTTGTTTAGGTTTATTGTCAGATGGATTTTCCGCCTAAGGTTTCAATGGAACAATCAAGTATACCCATGAGCCAAACACCATTGGAGCTCCCCTGATCTGTGTTTGAACCACACACCACCCTCTCTGGGCATGTTCGGACAGATCAATGTAGCCAGGTCTTTTCAATTAAAAAGATTTGCTGCAGTCTTCCTTGTGAGATTGAATTATTGACATGCACGTGACCCAAGAGCTTTGATTAAATCTTGACCGTGGAGTTGTATCTTTTGTAGTGTTTGGCCCCAAAACACACATTGGGTCCCTTTTTTTTTTTTTTTGCCAATTTGGTAGTACATACAGTGGGGACTGAAATTCTGGTAACATACTGAATGTTACAGATTTGATTTTAAATGTAAATCTAAAAATACCATATAGAGGAAATGTTTTAGACGTTATGCAATTGAATAAATATTTAAGGTTTTGCATCTGAACAGAGTTTGTAATGTTGTTGAGATTTTTTTTTTTTAATTCCATTGATGGCACATGTGAGATTAATGTGGTATTTTTCCTCAGGAGAAACACCTGAGAAGCAAGAGTCTTAAAGGGGTCACATCACATTATTACATTTTTCCTAGAGGTCCACTTACAGTGTTAGTAAAGTTTTTAGTGCCAAAACCATTACATGGTCATTTCCTACGATCTCTTTGACCCTTACATTGTCCTCATCTAAAAATATCAAACTCTTTGCAAAGTCTGACAGGCTTAAACAACTGGAAAATGTCATAAAAACTGTTAAGAAAATGAAAACGACAGCTCCTTGTTTTTAATGTTGAGGTCTTTCAGAAAGGTCTGCAGCATTGTAGGTGCTACACGCATTCAGGAACTGCATAAGTTTGGTGAAATTTTCCATATTTAGCCTTTAATCTCTTGTGCTGTTTTAAGCCTAGCTTTATTCTCGCACATTGGTGGTCCGCCCCGTCATTGTAAGGGTGAGTTTAAAAGTAGACTTCTCTCTGATTTCAAAAAGATAATTTTTTGCAACATTATTTCAATCAGTGCTCTTTTTGTACTATAGGATATTTTGA
The DNA here is from genome assembly GCF_936440315.1 of Barbus barbus. NCBI lineage: Eukaryota > Metazoa > Chordata > Actinopteri > Cypriniformes > Cyprinidae > Barbus > Barbus barbus. The sequence continues at coordinate 17,407,084 of NC_136726.1, forward strand.
ATTCTGAAAAAAAATAAGTTTTTTATATTCAGATGAAGTGCTTTTATCTCCAAAGATCAAGGACAATTTGATTCCTCATGATAGGACTCCTATATAGGAGAAGCAGTTGAGATATTAAAGAGATGTCATTTGTGATTTGTCTTTCCTGTGGGTTTTGTCTCTTCCAAAGAACCACTGACATAAATTGGGTTGAGAAGATGTGACACTCTACTCCATCTTGAGTTCTAGAATTAGACCAATGAGAACACTTAGAACTGCAATTATTACACCTGACTTTGATTCCACATTAGTCGACGTAGACGTTCGGTTTTCTTTCAGAGCGAGAGGTGACTTTGCAGCAGGAAGGAGGAGGAGGGGGGAAGAGAGGGACCAGATTTACACTTCTCTGCAGTCCCAGTGTATGTCATTAAAGGCAGGGGTCCGTGTAGCAATTCCACTCCCGTCCCACCTTCCTAGCCGGCCCGGGAAGCCTGACTCCGATCTGATTTATCTGCCCTGTCTCTCAGCCCCAGCTTTTCCCGCCAATGGGGAAAACAAAGCTGACTAGATTTACGCCTGGAGATGAGATGAGATTCGCTTTGGCACGAGCACATGGCTCTGGTGATGGTTCAAACCACTCCCCTCTTCGCCCCTGTCCCGCCCTCCCTTCCGAGCTCCGATTGGGCAACCGTACGGCCACTGGGTCCAACTGATGGATGCTCACTTGCGCTCTGCCTCTAAAAATATTCTGTGCAAGACACGCTGATATTAATTCTCTCTCACAAAGCCTCTGTTCTCCCTGTGTGTCCTCTGTCCCCCGGTGAACTCTTGTCCTCCATATTCTCCCTTTGTTGCTTTGACATCACTGTTTGCTATCTTTTCACAATATAAGGGTTGGAAGGTATGACCAAACTCTTACGTATGTCGTATGGTTTATGCTTTACCACACTAAGGATATATGTAAAGTATTCTGAACTGTCAAAACTGTCATCATCACCAAAAAAAAAAAAAAACCTTGACAGGACGATCAGGTCTTTAACATCTTAATGTAGCATAGTGACTTTAAATTATTTTCCAGTAAAAATATCTGTTAAAAATAATGGTCTTTCACGCTTAAAAATAAAGGCTCCAAATTGTAGGTTCTCCAAAGAACCTTAAAGTAAACAGTTCTCAAAAGAACTATTATATTTTCCAAGTGTGAAGAACATTTTAATCCAAAGAACCCTTTTTTTCCCACTTTAAAAAAAACTTTGAAAGGTTCCACTGATGTTAAAGTTTGTTCATGGAACCATCAAGGCCAATAAAGAACCTTTATTTTCTAGAGTGCTTAATGCTTCCATGAAGACCGTTTAGCATCAGCTGTTCTTTTAAGAACTGCTCACTAAAACGTTCTCTGGGAAACTAAAAAACGTTCCTTCTATGGATAAGTGTACTTTACTGCACTGCCAGATTTGGGGGGGGTTTATCACTTAGGTACTGTATATACAGCAAGTTAGAAACAATCTAGCAATGTGTTTAAAAAAAAGTTAAGGTCAGATTAGGGCTTGTCCCATTTCACTCATTTGAATTCCATATGTGCAAATGACAATGTTTCTAGCCAGCATTAAAAAACAAAAAAAACAATACTCCAACTTGTTTTGTGCCTAACTGCATCCCTTGACAGTTTTCCCGCTTGTCTTGATTTGGACACGTTAACTTGTAAAGCTGCCATAAAACAGTCTTGACTGTGCAAATATATCTGCTGTAGTGTACATGGTATCAAAAAAATTTACACACTTTTTAACAGCATCCTGCCCAGACCTAATATATCTACAGCAGTATAAACTATCAACATTTTTTACCATCCTACTGCCCAGATCTAATGTATATCTCTCGCTCACTCTCTTCTCTCAGTGCCTCTCAGCTCCAATTATTGTATATAGCGCAGGTCACAAGTGGGCCTACCTGTTAGTATCTGTTTAATTTGTTGCAACAGGGCAAACCATGCAGAACAAAGAAGATTAATCTTCTCATACACACTAAGGTCTGGTTGAAGCTCTTATCTCACAGATAAATGACTCTTTACTCTCTAAACATGTTGCATTGTGTAGTTTTGAATGGTCTTGTTTACCTCCAATGTACCCCGTTCAGGACTTGATTTATGATAGCGCCGTTCCCAGCGCCTGGGTTCTCGGTATACATTTTTTGGCGGTTTTTGAAGCTCATTACTGTCTGTAAACTCTTCAGATTCTGTATCCCCCTCCCCAAAAAATCGCCATGGATTTGATTTTTACCTTACGGGAGATGCAAATGAAAATGACACAGCTTTAAGGTGCAACTACGTAAGTCCAAAATACGCTTGTACTTCTGAAATGAAAGACCTTGGAACCTTCAAATGTTTTTTTGCGGATCCTCTTCCATCTCTCACTCGTAGATTAATGTTGCGTAGCGTGCCGACATCTTTCAAATCTCAAAATAGGATCCCAGCTTTTAAAAATAGTTTTTTTATGAGCCCTTTCCAGCTGATCTGTGAACCCGACGATCATTTTTAATAATGCGCTAATCATTACAGGGACTCATAAACTGCAGCACCCACTGCGAAGACAGGGCGAGCCGGGAGTGTATCAGTTCAGGTCTTGGCAGCTGTTCGGAGGCCGACAAATACAGCAGCCAAAATCCGGTGGCCATTATAAATGGCCCTGTCCTTCAGAGAAAGATAGCAAGGACTTCAAGACTGCTGGAGACGAAGAGAGAGGAAGGGAGCGGGAGAGAGCGTGTACTACCTGCTTGGAGAGTGCTGTATTTGGGTGAAACATATGCCGATGACCTGAGGAATCATGTCAGAGCCTGAGGGATCGAGCCGCCCCCGGTGTTATTGATTTCAAAATCCAGGCAAACACTGCAAAAACTCTCTCCCACTCTTTTTCAAATCTTTTCATAGCCCACTATATATACTGCAAATAAAAGTGTCAGAAAGGCCAAAAAAGAGAAATCTATTTACTGTAAAATAATTCACCCAGAAATGAAAATTCAGCATCATCGACGTACCCTCCTGTCATTTCAAAACTGTATATTTCTTCTGTGAAACATAGTTGGTTATATTGTGAAAGGCAGTTTTTATTTGTATATATATATATATATTAGTTTTTTTCCCCCAATGGGATCCAATGCTGTTTAGTTTCCAGTGTTTTCCAGACTATCTTGTCTGAAGAAGCAAGTAAATAATAAAAGAATGATCAATTGTCCCTTTAATCAGTATTTTGTCTTTCCTGGAATGAATGACATTTTTTTTTTATAAACATTTTTGTTTATTATATATATATATATATATATATATATATATATATATACTATTTTATAGTATATTTTATATAACTATTTTGCTTCCTATATAAATGTCCATGTTTTATGTATAATTAGTTATAATATAAACAAAAAATGTATGATGTTGAATTATATATTTTTTTTCCTATAAACAATTATTATTGTCCTCTCCTTTCATTTATAGCAGGGGTTTTCCAACTGTTTTGTCAGCTGAACCCCTTTGACATAAATTATTTACTTATAGTACCCCCTGATACTTTAAGTAAATATTTCAATAATTGAATTGCACATTTGCATGTTTAACTTTAAAAACTATTTTTATCAGTTTTAAAGTTTCAGTAATATTTATATAGCTATTGTTATTATAACACTCAGAAAATTATAAAAATTCATATTACTTTTATTTACAATGTATACATTTTTTTCCACAATACTTTTTTAAATACAGGGTTTTCCAAAAAGATAATTATTTTATACATTTAAGATTTTACACTTACATGACAGTTGTATAAATCTGTAACATTCATTTGCAAAAACCTTTTAATTTATTTATATTTGTTATTTTTTTATTAATTTGGTATACACTTGTACCAACTCACAAGCCCTCTGCAATTCCCTAACAAACCACCAGGGGTTCGCGAACCCCACTTTGGGAAACCCAAAAGTTGTGATTTAAAGTTGAGTTGTGTAAAAAAAATTAAATAGAAAATAAAAAACCTGGTGTTGGTCAAGTGTGAGCAACATTTATATTTTTTTCATTTGAGCAAGCTGCAAAGTGACGATTCTGGCATGCAAACAATTTTATCATAAAACTTTGCAAGTACTTCTCGGAGTTCTTTTCAAGTACGTAAAAGGTCAAATGAGAAATGGTTCTCATTGTCTCAGGATAAATCATCTGAAGTGACTGAGGCCAAATAACCTTCTCGATGTACATTCACTAGAAACCAGTTCATAGGAAATTCACGTGCCTCGGTTTCTTTGACACAATGCACCGTGATGAGAAATTACATAGAATGGGCAAATTCATCTCAGCACCTTCTAACATCGATATTAAGCACCAAAAAAGGCACAAATAAGTACGTCTGTGCATGTATTCCAGCGCTTACAGGAACAGAATAAGCAGCGTGCTGTAATTTTGAAGTTACACCTCATCAGCCATCACTGCATTCCCAGACTGCTTTGCATCCCAGACTTATGGCCACTTTTCTGGGGGATAAGGAGCGTTCAGCACTTTGCGTTTAATCAATCTGTCCGTGAAGGTGACATTTTCAATTGATCCGCTGCAATTTACTTCACCGAGTGTCAGGCCTATTTTCATCTGCTGCTGTTTTAAGGCGCTCAGCAGTGCCAGTGTGTTTGGAATATCAGAGGCGCTCTCATTTGAAGGGGCTTTAGGTAAATCACCTTGTCCTGGAGCCAGGAGAGTGTTCGTGTGTTTACCTTGGTGTCATTGCGTGTGTTTGTTTGCGGTTAAAATCTCTTCATCTTGATTATTTTCCCAGCTTTCCCATCTGTTTCCAAGGCAATGAGTTAATTTATTTGCTAATTAGTAATTAGTGTTTGAGATGATGATGAAAATAGAAAAATTAATCTGTTGCATGATAACTAAATGCAACAATGATGATTTTTTATCAAAATAAGACATTTCAAAAATCTATTTCTTAATCGCATTTTCAGTAAATATAAAGTAAAAAAAAAAACAACAACAACGGTCTTACAACAACTTAAACATGATGCATCATATGTGACCCTGGATCACAAAACCAGTCATAAGTAGCACGGGTATATTTGTAGCAATAGCCAACAACACATTGTATGGGTCAAAATTATCGATTTTCCTTTTATGCCAAAAATCATTAGGATATTGAATGAAGATCATGTTCCATGAAGAGATTTTGTAAATTTCTTAATGTAAATATATCAAAACTTAATTTTTTGAATAGTAATATGCATTGCTAAGGACTTGATTTGGGCAACTTAAAGGCGATTTTCTAATAGTTGTATCTCAGCCAAATCTTGTCCTATCATAGCAAGCCATGCATCAATGGATAGCTGATTTATGTATAATCTCAATAAAAATAAAAAAATAAAAAAAAAAGACCCTTATGACTGGTTTTGTGGTCTAGGGTCACTTATAATAAATTGATATTTAATATAATTATATAATATAATATATTCAAATGTTTTTGTATCATAATATATAAGCATTTGTAAGAAACTTTAGTACAGTTCATAAGTTTGGGGTCTGTGTTTTTTTTTTTACTTTTTTTAAAATAATGAATAATTAAATATAAGAACAATATTTTAATATTTTTGCAAAATTATTTATAGTAAAATATTATTGTAAATTAAAAATATTTATTGTAAAATTTAAAAAAAAACACACACACATATAAAAAACTCAAACATATATTTTAAATAAAAATTAGATCATTCAAATAATGTAAACTAAATTAAATACACACACTATCATTAAAAGTTTTGGGGTCAGCATTTATTTATTTTTTTTAAGAAATTAATACTTATATTCAGCAAGGAAGTATTAAATAGATGAAAAGTAACAGGCTTAATTCCAAAAAGTATACATTTCAAATAAATGGAAATTACGATATATTTCCACAAAAATAAGCAGCTCAACTGTTTTCAACATTGATAATAAGAATAAATATTTCATTAGCAGCAAATCAGCCTATTAGAAGGATTTCTGAAGGATCATGTGACACTGAAGACTGAAGTAATAATGCTGAAAATTCAGCTGTCCATCACAAGAATAGATAACATTTTAAAATATATATAAAATAGAAAACAATTATTTTAAATTCTAATAATATTTCATTATATTGCTGCTTTTGTACCATTTTATTTTTGTTTAGATGCACCTTGGTCAGCATAGTATTATATTACATTATATTATATTATTATATTATATTATGAATCAAATAACATTTTGCAATTGGCTAAGGATAATAAAAGGCTTCACTTTCAGCATGCTGGAAAATCGTTCTCAGTTTCTTAGCATGAGCGCGACAGGCGGTGTGAACCTCATTTGGGTCAGTCTGTATTAGGATCTGAGCGTGAGTGGGACGGACAGGCTGTTGAGTTCTTCCAGCTGGCCTCAGATCAGTGGGTTTAAGAGCTGCCAGGTGTCAGATGCCAACTAAAGAACAGGCTGGAGGTGGAACGGACAGTTTAAATGACGCCAGTCGTACTGTGCTGTCGGTTAGCGAGGAGTATAGTTCCTGCGATATTAATCAGTGCTGCTATTGTGACAGTGAAACCAGTGATACCCTTGTTTATCTCCATTTCCCTCCCTCTGTCTCTCTCTCTCTGACTATTATTCATGCTCTATTCTCTGCGCGCTTTAATCCATGTTAGAGGCAGATGCTCAATTGGAGTCACATACGTTCATGTATTCAAGTTTGTCTCTGCCATCTTGATTATCATGCAAATCTGTTACTTCCTGGTACTTCATGCAGGCAGCGAATAAAAACAGCTATATTTTGCAGAGCCGACATTAATTTGGTAAAAGTGGATTGCACAAATCCATTGAAGTGGGGACTGAACCTCAATGCATTATTCAAACACGCTTGCGTCGGTGCCCTGGAAATAAAAGCACACCGAATAATCTAAGACACTATTTTTCATGGATGTGATCCAATGTAGCTCATATACCTTCCTTCCATACTGAGGGCTTTCTTTTCCTTATTTATTTCACTTTCTGTCTTGGCATTTTGCATATAACCGCAGTGGTAATGTATACAAAACCTCATAAGGGGGAAAAGTAAAAAAGATCTCTTTAATATTTCATTTGTTTCCTTTCTAGACAGCTGTACGGAAATGAAGGACGCCGCTTATGATTTAAAAAAATCTGTGAACCACTACCCTTGAGAAGGAAAAATTACCAAGGATGTCTAAATATCTCAATTACTGTATGTCCCATAGACAACATTGAGATTTAATGGAGAAGAGATGCTCAAATTAGATCACTTTAAAATCACGGACCTAGAAATTTGCTTCTCAGATTTTTTTTGCTCAAAAAAAAAAAAAAAAAAAACTCTCTCTCTTTATGCAATCAGGAATCAGAAATCTCATTTTGATATCAAATATGTCTCAGTTTTATCTCAGTACTGAGGAAATCAGTACTGCATAAGATCGATCTTCTTAGATCATTTATCCATCAAGTAGCTATGGCTCAAAATTCAGCTGAGGGCCTTTAACTAACTAACTGAGGAAATGGAGGATGTTTATGATCCCACAGTCTGCGAGTGTTACCCATGAGAAGTCTTTATTTTTAATATCTCAATTATGTCTAATTTGCAACATTTAATGGAGAAGAAACTGAGACTTTTGCTTGAGATACTAAAGTTTCACAACCGAGAAGTACTGAAAAATCTGAAATTAGAACACTAGAATCTCAGTTCTTTCTTGTAGGCAACACAAATCTTACTTTTATACCAAAAAAAAAAAAAAATGCTATCAGAAGTCAGGGATCTCATTATGACCTCCAATTTTTCTCATTCAGCCTTTCAAAGACGAAATGACAAAGTTAGGCCATTTTTTTTTAGGAGAAACATCTGAGATGTATTTTTACTACTACAGTTCTGAGGAAATGGAGGATGTTGCTTACAATACCAAAAATCTGTGATCAAAAAATGACCAGTTAGATGTTTTTAATATCTCATTAACATTTAGATTTAATGGGAAAGAAATAGAGACCTTTGCTTTGGTACAATAATGAAGTTTCATAATATATTGTTCTCAAAATCTAACGTACTGCAAACCAAACAAAATATTGATGCCAGTGGTCAAACAAAACATTAAGTAAATGAATGAATGAATGAAAATTAAGAAATATCAATCAATCAATCAATCATTCCAATTGTCTCAGTTATTTCTCCTAGACAGCACAGATTGGGGAGAAGAATTAGTTCATCCATCCTAAATATTTTTAGAAAAACCCAAGTAATCTCAATTTAATACAAAAAAAATATTCTCATTATGAGCTCAAATATTTAGTTTTTCAGACCAACTTAGCTATGCCATCTTCTTTCTTTCTTTCTTTCTTTCTTTCTTTCTTTCTTTCTTTCTTTCTTTCTTTCTTTCTTTCTCCCAAATAGTTTTTAGAAAAACCCAAGTAATCTCACTTTAATTCAAAGAAAAATCAAAAACAGAAGTCATAAATGTCATTATGAGTTCAAATATTTCTCATTTAGTTTTTCAGACCAACTAAGTTATGCTATCCATATCATTAATTCGTTCGTTTGGTCGTTCGTTCATTTATTCATTCATTCAATGAGATGAAGTTAATACTTAAATTATACATAACTTAAAACTCCATTAATATCCTAAGCTATAAAAGAGCAATTTATCATTTATTTATTTTTATATAGCTCTGGGATGTGAGATTTTAATATATCATCAAACATTTCTTATCCGATACCTCTAAAAGCAAATGATGTGGGCTGTGCAATCCACATTAATATTTATAGTTCAATTACTGTATGTCAATTGTATCATTTGTTTCTATTTTAATTTCTGCAAGTAATTTCAGAAAAGAAAAACTAAGACAAGACTTTAAATGATTCAGCAAGTCTTCTGAGCCACAAACGAGCAACCTCTGAGCATTAAAATGTTTCTCTGGGCTACTTTAAGTGGACTAGCGGCAGCTCCATTATTCAGGTTGTTGTCTGGCAGGATCCACAGCTCAGATGGAGCCCCAGGTGGCCCCGGAGGACAGAATTCACTCGTTCAAACATGGGCGCCACTCTTCTAGGAAGGACCCCCGAGTCCAAGACACTTGCCATGTCTGTCACAGAGGAACTGTGCCAGCCGACAGATCGCCTCACTTTGAAGCCAAAGGCTCTGACACTGCAGAGTTATAGGCCGAGAAGAAAAAGAGATGCCAACATTAAAGAATTAGAAAGACCAGACTAGCCTTTGAAGTAAAGGAATTTCACACTATCTCTCGTTCTTTGATTTGTGCTCCATAACTTTGCATGAGGAGGTCTCCCATGGCAACCAACATGCATTTAAATGATGTCATGTCCGTCACTTAAGGAGAAGGTTTGAATATCTGAAATATACATTTTGTTTATGAAGACAGAGTAAACGTATGCTGCATACTAATGGACGGACTGATGTATAATGTATGATGTCAACATGTGAAGCATAAGAATGTCCATATTAATCATCTTAAAGGAATAGTTCAACCAAAGCTGGAAGTTCTGCATTATTTACACTTATGTTGTTCCCAGTGTTCTGTATAAACTATTATAGTATTTAAAGCTTTTATTTTTGTTTTTCTTGTGATATTTAAATTTAATTTAATTTAATTTATAGAAATTGTTTTTTTTTAACAGCTGATCAGTGTTATTACAGTTATTTATATAGTATTATATTATTTATTATTATTTTTAATTGACTAGTATTTTAATTTTTAATTTTTTATTTTAGTTTTAGTAATTTCTATATAGATTTATTTTTATTTCATGTTGCCTTTTCAAGTTCAAGTTTTTTTTTCTTTTTTTTTTGTAATTTGTATTTTATATAATTTTATCTATTTCAACTACAGAAACCAATTATTAATAGTTTTTAATAATACATAAATATATGCACACATTTTATTTTGGTGTGTTTAATTAGTAATTAATTGGTTAATTGGGAAAAAATATGATGTATGAAGTTCCTAGTGTTATTTCAATATTATTTATATACTACTATATTGTATATAGTTGGATTTTTATACTTTAATTTCAATTTTAATTTAAGTTTTATTAAGTTTGTGATTTTCTCTTATGTATTCATTCATTCATTCAGTTTGCTTTAGTCATTTTTAGTTCTTCAACTTATTTCAGATAGTTGCTAGAGCAATGTTTCTAATTTATTATTATCATTTATTTATTTTTCTTGGCTGTATATATCTAAATATGCACAAATTTAATTTTGGAATGCTGTAATTATTGCATTATTGACAACAAACTAGCGTGACACTGTATGATATTTGACAAAATATAATCAATGGATATTAAATTAAATTTCATTCTTTTTCTCATACAAAGCTTTTTTTTCAGAATGCTTGAAATATACTCATATTAGCCACATTTTTAGTGCTTTTTATCATTTTTGCAGCTTGACAGGCTTTGGTCACCCTTACATTTACATTTAGCAGACGCTTAAAAGCGACTTACATTGCATTCAAGTTACAGTTTTTACATTTTATCAGCTCTTGCTTTCCCTGGGAATCAAACCCATGACCTTGGCGTTGCTAGCGCCATGCTCTACTATTTGAGCTACAGGAAAGCTTAACCCTTAACTTTCACTGCATGGAAAACATCAGCATCACATAAACGAATACACTGTCACTTTACGAAAACACAGATTTTAGTAAAGTTTAAAGTCTAAAATTCATAGACAAAATGAAAGCCATATTTAGCAACTCCATATTCATATTGGTGATGTGGTCCATAAAGTGGCTGCTCAGTATTCATAAGCAATCCCAGAATTCCTCTCACCCCATGTTTGCTCTGTTGTCTCAATTTCCCCTTATCACCTCCAAAGACTCGACTCAAATTGAGTGCTATTAATGTGATTGTACAGAGAACTGCATTGAAGCTATCGCATAATATTTATGCCAGGTTCGTGCACTCTGTAACAATATGAGATATGTTAAATGAAATCATGATTACTGCGTCTTTCATTTACAGATTGCGGATTAGAAGTGTTGTGAACGCCCATGCATTTGTGTGTTTGTGTTTGTATACGACACATTAACGCCATTAATATTCCGCCTGTGTTTCAATATCTGTCTGGATGGCCTTAATTATGACAGCTGGCTACCTGGCAGGCCTAGAAATCAGAGCAGGGGGAAAAATATCAATTGAATCGCCCCAGAGACCCAGCTGCCAATAATCACAGCAGCACGTCTTCAGAATTCCCCATTACAGCCCATTTCCAACCACAGTAACAATGAAACTATTATAACTGGATTACTTCAAGGTTTAAACTGGCCACAGTAGACTATACATATCAATGGAATTTCAATTAAAAGGAACTGGTGTGGGATTCAAAGACAAGAATGAAGGGGGGCGAGTTTGTGTGAGCCGCTGTACTCCACAGTACAAAGACCGCATAAAGCGTGAGATATCAAAGGGTCTCAAGTGAGGCCTTTAGATCTCACAAAGTAACCTATGCTTCTTTCTTTATGCACACAAATTTACAGTATAGGCCCAAAAGTACATTGTGTGTGTGTGTGTGTGAGTGTGTGTGTGTATATATATATATATATATATATATATATATATATATAGCCATAAAATTATGTTGCTTATTTTGATGTGTTAGGCCTTTTAGAATATATAAATGTTTTAAAAGGGGTTTTAGAAGTGTGTGACCTCAAAGAATAATATGGAATAATCCAGGCCTTTCACAGCTGGACGTGTTACTGAAATTGGTTATGGGAATTATCTGTGCTGAGAATGAAAAAGCAATATGAAAAGTGGAAAGTAAGAAATGAAAATCATTATTATCACAGAATATAACATGAAAAATAATAGACTTCTCGTATTAGTTGAGTGTTGAATGTCATCTAACTCAAATTTGTAATGGCCTGTAAATTACCCATTCCAATCTTTCTTCTGACTGGCTGAAAATTTTTGAACATGAGGCATAGCTCTCATATTTGACGTTAATCAGAATTTGCAGTCTTAATCAAATACATTTCAATATTAAAGAAATATGACATTCTTGATTACACTGGCGTTCCAAAGGGGATATTAAGTAATTCTGAGCCTGAACAAGCAAGACAGATTCTAAGAAAAGAAAGACTTTTTCTTCCTTGACAAAAATGATCAATAAATATTGAAAGACTAAGGATCCTCCATCATTTATGAACTGGGATGGATCTGATTTTTTCCTCCTGAATATATGGGACTCTTTAATGTCTGAGAACAGCCTGTAGATGAGACGGCATCTGTCTAGTTTAGTTTAGTGTATTTCTGTCTTAGTGTCGAGTATGTAGCTAATAGAAGCAATACTTCTAATAAGTAATTTTGGTGAATCAGGTTGTTGGAAAGCATGATTCATTTTGGTGAGTCAGTTTGTTCAGATGGTTGATTTCAATGAACTGGTTGAAGAAAACAATTCACTGATTCACTTAAGTCCTTTGTATTTTATTGAATTGAATACTGCTGTTTTCTTTGTTTTCTATGGGAGCTTGATAATTGCAACTTTTTGTCTTAATTTTGACTTTATTCGCAAAATGCAATAAAGAGAATGCAATAAAGACATTAACTTGCAATTGTGGGAAAAGTCAGGATTGTGAGATATAAACTCACATTAGCAAATAAAAAAAAACAAAATTACCTTTTTCTAGTGTGAAAACAGGATTTCTGAAATCTTAAATTCTAATTATTTATGTATGTGTGTACTGTATGTATGTATGTATTTTTTAGAATTGGAAGTTTATTTAGGTGCATTTAGTTTGAAATTATCTGTGCAATTTACAGCTGTCGCCCTAATTGAGATAAACGCAGTTTTACTGTCATTTAACTTGTAGATTAGAAAACTACAGTTTCAAAGTATCTTCTCAAACACTCCTTCAAGTCTGAATTCTTTTAAGCATTGAAATCTGTGATCTGAAAGAGCCTCAATCTAAAGGTTTGTCCCAAAGCAGTAAATGACAATCATACAGCGATATGAAGGAAGCTTGATAATATCAGAAATGTAATCTGATTTATCTTGTCCTTGAATTCTAAATCTGTATTTTTGCTCCAGGTGTGAGCTGGATGGGTGTGGATTTCTAACACGGAGAATAAGAAGTAGGAGTTTATTTGGATTTATTGGAGTCTTCTTAGAACTGTCGTCAAACAGGTGAGTACAAATGTTTTTTTACCACAGTAAAATGTTGGGTGTATTGGACTATCCTGCTGGAAAATGTTGGTAGCATTCAGTTAAATATAACTAAATAAAATGATTAAAATCATGCATTTTTTATAATTTTTTCTACTTCTGCTAAACTCTAAATGCTAAAATTACTCATCATGAGCGTAATCTCTAAACAAATTTAAAAATCAATGGAACTGACTGATAAAAGAATTGAAAATTCATTAAAAAGCCATTGAAAAGTTTGGGAATCCTTTAAGAAACCAGTTTGCATTTTTTCAAACTCAGGCTTCAGATTCAGGCTTACAACGATCAGATCACCTTCCCAACCCTGAAGTTTCCAGCAGAGAGCGTCTTGCGATTTTCTTAACAAGACAAATGAGAACGTGTTGAACAACTGTTAATTACATCCATCAGCGGCTAACGCAGATTAGCACTAGCGCACCTGTGGAGCTAACAGCTGTTTCTACCACAAAAAGGCCTATCCGAGACGAACTTTTCATATTAATTAATGACAAAAGTTGTTTAATCTAAGGGATCATTTTCATATTCTGTTATGTAATGGAGATTTCATAATTACACAGTTTCGGATGGTTTGTGAGTATCTTTAGAGCTTGAATAAACACCAGAATGAACTATTGCCCCAAGATTGCAATCGGTTAAATTTGTTCGCATGGTTTCGGACGAGTGGGAACCGCTTTACCTTGAGGCTATCTTGACTGGCACCGCTGCGAATAAAGGGTAGTGCTGGGTGTTTTGTGCTTTCTGGATATAATTTGTTGTTGAGATAAAGAGTTGTTTTATTCAAATGTTCACATTTGATTGGAATCTTGAGAACATTGAGGCTATATTTCAGTTTCTCTGGAGAGTCTGTAATTGCTGTTGAAATATACATTGGGCTTCAGAGGTAGTGATGTTGCTATACTATTAGATATATTTGCATGGAAATTTCTGGGCTGGATAATATACATTGTTATTTTTATGTAAGAGCGATAAAGGAAATAGAGAGCAGGATGTGGACAAATGAGTGAAAACGATAAATGACTTCTTGTTAAGGGAAGGGAAAGGGAAGGAAGTGGTGTGTGGCCAAGTATGGTGACCCATACTCAGAATTTGTGCTCTGCATTTAATCCATCATTTAACAGTAGTGAACGGGAACAGTCCGACTCTCTATCCATTAGGCCACGACTGTCCTTTAAGGGGTGTAACAGTTATAGTTTATTTGTTTGCGTTGCAACTTGCCTCATTATTATAGAATTAAATTGTGCAATCACAGATGTTTATGTATTGGCCATTTTATAGTAACTTGAATTTGATTCACATTTCATATACTATAATCTATTTTCATGATGATTCCTGCATTTTCATTCATTGGTTATGAATAGGGATCCACAATACATTGGTGTCATATAATTTATTTAGTTTTCTTTTTAAAAAATGTTTTATGTTTTAAATGTATACTATACCAGTCAATATTAGTGTTCATTCATGTGTACTCTTTTCCCCCATTTTGTTTTTCATTTATACTAAAATGATACGTGTTTTTTTTTTTTTTTTTATTATCATGAATATGCATTTTTTTATAATGTTGTGATGCCCAAATTTGTCATGCCAAAATTATTTTTAATTTCTTTAGACATTTTTTTTTATTATTATTAGTTTGTTTGTTTGTTAAATTAAAATAATTATCAGGTTTTCAGTATCAGACATACTTTTTTCATCCCTATTTATCAACGATCTTTTGGTGTTTGTGTGTGTGTGTGTGTGTTTTAAGTACTATTTTATTACTATTATTGTATCTAATAATATTTTAGCATTTATACACACAAACATACACACATACACACACACACATATATATATATATATATATATATATATATATATATATATATATATACATACACATACATACACACACATACATATATATATATATATATATATATATATATATATATATATATATATATATATATATATATTCAGTGTTCATATGAATTATATTTTACTTTTGAGTCATTTTGTTGTGTTGTCTGTCATTTTTATTATTTAAAAAAATATATATTTCTGTTCAACTTTGTTTTTTTTCAGTTTAAGCTTTCGTATTTTTACTTCAAATTAAACTTATTTTATTTAACTTAGTTGCCAAAGCAACAATCCAAAGCAACAATCCTTTTTAATTTCATTTAATTTCATTTTTTTTCCCTATTCAATTCAATTCAATTGATGGAAACAATTTAGAGTAGTTTTAATAGTTTAATAGATGTAATATATTTAAATAACAATAGCAGCACTGGTTTGTGTCAGTTCGAAATTAAAACATAGATTAAAATAATCATCTATAGAAGCCTCACACTTCACTGTATTTAGTTCACTTTATAATCCAAATGCACTGCAGGTTGTACCACATGGTTGTTAAAATATAAACTTACTTTCATTGAATTTCCAGCCGTAGTGCATATGTACCATTACTTCACTATAAAATGTGACCCTGGACCACAAAACCAGTCATAAGTGTCATTTTTTTTTAATTGAGATTAATACATCAGAAAGCTGAATAAATAAGCTCTCCATTGATGTATGGTTTGTTATGATAGGACAATATTTGGCCAATATACAACTATTTGAAAATCTGGAATCTGAGGGTGCAAGAAAATCGCTTTTAAAGTTGTCCAAATGAAGTTCTTAGCAATGTATATTACTAATCAAAAATTAAGTTTTAAAATATTTATTGGTAGGAAATTTACAAAATATCTTCAAGGAACAAGATCTTTACTTAATGTCCTAATGATTTTTTGGCATAAAAGAAAAAATGGATCATTTGACCCATACAATGTATTTTTGGCTATTGCTACAAATATACCCCAGTGACTTAAGATTGAAAATATAGTCTACTTGGCAACCCACTCTTAAACATTATTTCCCAGGTCCTGTCAGCATACGCTGGAGTTTAGAAGTATTTCGGAGGCCAAACTTTAGCTCTTCCACAGCCAAGACTCTGTTGAAGTATACAAGTGTTTGTGGGACAGGCTGTCTGTTCTGGTGATGGTTCTATTTGCCTGGTCCCCACACCGCTGCTGGATCACTGAGCGGCTGTACGTGAGGAACCGCTCCAACGAGCCCCTTCAGCATTAATTAACATGGTCATTAATCAAGTCCAGTACAGATAGCGGCTTAATCCTGCTGTAATGCACTTTTCTGGAGGGGAGGCTCCAAGAAGTTAATTGGATTTGATTGGATATTGCTATGATAGTCCCACACAGAACATCTTTAGCCATTAAGTGAAGTTGTTGCCTTTTGATTATACTGTTTTGTAGTGGCATGTGTTCCAGACTGACGTGAGCTACAGTCTGATAGAAGTGCCCTTCAAAGCTGATTTGACAGCTGAATTCTTTTTGCCTTTTGTCTCTTTCAGTTAGGTTTGTTTGACTGTCCATAAGCATCTCTGAATAAGCAGCTAGTGTGTCAACCATGCTTAAAAGAGCACATGTAGTGTTTGATCTGCTATTTGAATAAATAAACAACCATTTAAAGGGAAAGTGCACCTAAAAATAACAACTTGGCGTTATTTTTTTAGACATTCGTGTATTTTTTTTTTTTTTTTTGGTGGAACACTATATACACACCCTAAAACGACCATATTCCATGTCTTCTAAAGTCAAACAGAAGCTTTGATTCATTCTAGTGACTCATAAATTTGTGAATCAATTGTTTGTGAAACAGACCACACTAGTTGTGTTATATTTGATTCATTAAAAAGAACCACTCATAACAGTTCAAGTTGTAATGTGAACTCTCTTTGTAGTTAGCATAATAGGTATCGTTCGTAGTGTAAACATAGTATAAAAAAGAACCGCTAATAAGATAACAATCCAAAGAACCACTGTTTGTTGAAGAAATACAATGCAATATGGCACCTTCTATGGTTCTACATAGCATTATCTGACAAAGATATGATGTCATATAGCACCAAAAGAGGTTCCCCTATGATTACGAGCCAAGAACCACTTTTAGTGCTATATAGCACCATTTGTTTTTAGAGTGCAGGTCACACTTTTGTTTAATTTATTTAGTGACCCCCCCCCCCCCCCCCCCCCCCACACACACACACACATGATGTAAACAGTGCAGCACTTTGCATCTAATTTAAATCAATACTGTATAACTCTGTAGTATTTTGATATGATAAACATGTGAAAACCTTTGCTTTGAACGTCAGTACCACCCAGTTGGCAATGGTTGTATTTGTTTGACAATGCGCACGGTACGATTTAACTGCCATTGATGTCACAAACCTCGAGGAGTGTGTATGATGCGCTCTGCCCCACAATTCTCCTCCTCATACCCGACTGAAATTAGGGCAGTACGTGAGAGGCATGCCGGGTAGCAAACATCTCTCTCTCTCTCAAGGCCCTTTCCCGCCTTTTTTGAAGGCTCCCATTGAGCACAGTATGTGATAGACCTTTATTCTCAGCTTGGGGTTACACATACAGATATATTTAAATGGGGGTTGGGCATTTAATATTCATTAAAGAAGAAAATGAGGGGACAACCTCATTAAAATCGTACACGGATAGGACTGTCTTGCGCTTTTTTTCTCTCTAAACTTCTTTCTTCTTCCCACACTAGGACTTATGGCGACTTTTAAGCTTTAAGCATTACTTTCACTTCATTTCTCTCTATGTATAAGAGAAAAACTCATCTCAGCTAAAAGCTGTCAGCATGTTTTTCTTAGGTCATATGCATCACCCCCCAATTAAAATACTTCATTTTATGCTCACATAAGGAAACTTGTGTAGATAGAAAAATATATAAGGCTTTTTTTTTTTTTTTGTCCGTGTGACATTCAGCACACTCAGTATGAAGGTCTTTGGTTGAAGGAACTCCCTGAAGTGAAAAGACCTTTTCAGTTAATGTTCACTGGGTTCAGAAAGACACTTGCCCTGTTTTCCTGTGGGATTCAAGGCCATGTTGTTTTGGATTTTGGAGACAAGCTTTTTTCAGCAATCCATTGTGAGACCATAATGATGGTGGTCGAGGGTAGGAGAGATGCTTTGGGGTCAATCAAGGCACGTTCTTCTTCTTTTTTTATTTTATTATTATTATGCATCAGGGTCACATTCAGAACTGAACTGAGCATGCAAATTCGTATTCAATTTACATTCCAGCAGCATGAGTTAAACAACTTTACAACTTTAAAAAAATATATATTTTTTAACTCAACTTCTGCTAAAGATTTTTAGCAAATGTATAATTGTAAATTCCTAAATTTACAATTACAATTACAATTTATAAATATAGGAACTCTCTCTCAAACAACACATGGATTGTATTGCATGAAATAAAATTCAGAAATGTAGATTTTTGGCAGCATTGTAATGAAATTATGATGTCATTTCAAATGAATTTCCACTACTGTTAAAAAGTTTGGTGTCAGTAAGATCCACTGAATGAAATTAATGCTTTTATTCATCAAGGATGCATTATATTACATTACGAAAGTGAAGTGACAAAGTGACGTGACATACGGCCAAGTATGGTGACCCATACTCGGAATTTGTGCTCTGCATTTATCCCATCCAAAGTGCACACACACAGCAGTGAACACACACCC
Source organism: Barbus barbus (assembly GCF_936440315.1). Classification (NCBI taxonomy): domain Eukaryota; kingdom Metazoa; phylum Chordata; class Actinopteri; order Cypriniformes; family Cyprinidae; genus Barbus; species Barbus barbus. The sequence continues at coordinate 17,425,862 of NC_136726.1, forward strand.
GGAGCAGTGGGCAGCCATTTATGCTTGCTCAAGGGCACCTCAGTCGTGGTATTGAGGGTGGAGAGAACGCTGGACATTCACTGTAATGTAATTCCTGCATTGTGTTACAGTGTTGCATTACTTTAAATTGCAATTCATTAAATTCCACTTTAATTCCAATTTAACATTCTGTAGCACATAGCCAGTTTGATGAAAGCGAGCTAGTTATAAAGATTGTTGCCCAATCCAGAGGCATCTGAATCCATGTCCCTTACCTTCAGTCTCTGTGAAAGCTCATCTCAGCTGCTTGATGATTTTTTTTCTTCACAATGCACAGCTCTCTCGATCTCAAGCATAATATTTGCCATGTTTGTGCAAAACTAACTTTGCTAAATTATTTTCCCAGTTGCTTTTAACCAACCAGCATCATGTTGTTTTTCATTGGATATATGAAGTCGGTTCCTCTCAAGGCCACAAACATGCTGCGTGCCCGCTGTGCAAAAATGCATGTTTTAGATGGCGGCAGCTAGCGCAAAATCACTGATGCTAGCAAAGGTGTCATGCTTCACTTAGAGCCCTGCATGACCTGGATGTGTAATGTCTCAGTCTCTCTCTATCTTATACATTTAAGTGGCTTTACTTTGAAACTCACCTCACATGCCATAATCCCTGTGGTATCCTGTCTCGGATCTTATACTGCCTTCCTATAGGACATAGAAGTAAGAAGTCATTTGAGATAATTTTATCCGAGGCAACTTAACACAGTTATTAGAGTGAAAATCCCCTGCAGCAAATGATTAAGTACATTGCCAAAAGAAATCACTCTGCTGTTACTGCATTACTGGCAAAACGGTATGTACAGAAGTTACTAACTATAATTATTCATGTATATAGTTATGCTAAATGTATGCATGTATGTGTGTGTGTGTGTGTGTGTGTAATGATATATTTCATGCATGCAAATTACAAAAGAACGCTGTTTTTAATAAGATATTTTATCTAATTTATCTGGCCTTTTAAGTATGTTGCAAACATGTCAAATTGACAACATTATTTCTATACTGTTTATGTGTGTGTGTGTAGACACACACACACACACACACACACACACAGTATATATAACTCATGTATATATCATGTTTGTATTATGTTGTCATGTTTTTGTGTTTTACTGCATTAGTTAGCATTAGTTAGCTGTATTATTATTATTATTATTATTATTTTGTTATTTTTGCTTAATTAAAATAACCCAACTGCAGTTTGATTGAGTTTAATTGGAACGCACAATGAAAAAATATGATTTTTGAAATAGTTAAAAACGGAGTATCTGTTTTTGCATAATGAATTCTTCATATATAAATTAATATTATAATTATTTCAATAAATCATAAAATTGAATCAATTGATACTAATATACATATAACACAATCCAAATAATAATAATAATAATTATTATTAATGCATATAGATATGTTAATGCTATTATAAAATATATAATATAATATAAAACAATATAATTAATAATAACATTAATGTATAATTCATATATATTAACATTAATAACTACAACCACAATTATGGATATATTTGCATGAGTATAGCATCACAGACTATTTTAATAGATAGAATAGTGTATTCTAAGCAGTATATAGTTTGTAGTAAGCTAGTATTCCATTCTGACCATAGCTTTCTTTCTTTCATTCATCTTATTCTGTGAGTGTTGGGCTTCTCGACTATTGCTTTCCTGCCATGACTCTCAAACACCTGGACCCATGTGAGAATGGCGCCAGCTTTGATCCAGGCCCAAGAGACCCTGTTTCCCACCCCTGAATTATGGCTCCAGCACAAACATGAAGAGCAACTATAAATCGAATGTGGAATATATTGTGACTGGTAGTAGAAATGAAGCGGAGAAAAAAAAGGCAGAAAGTGCAGGGTGATAATGTGAGAAACGCAAGAACCCTCATTAAATATATAGCCGAACGTGCTAAGAATCTCCACTAATTACAAATTCAAGTCGCTTAGCATGGTGCTAAGTAATCACAATCTTAATGAGCGAACCAGAAACAACTCCTTGATCTTTTTCAGCTGCTGCTTTGCTTTATGATCCAAACAAACAGAGCTATTGTTTTTCATTGGCTTTAAAGGAGTAGTTCAACCAAAAATGAAAATACAATTTTTCATTTTAATCATTCCTTTAATAATCACAGTTTTCAAGAGGTCACATCATGCAGATTGCATGCATTTAAGCACGCAATTCATTCCTACTGAATGGCCCCATAGCATGAACTGAGCATATGACATATTTGTTTTCATGCTAATGTGTGAATCTGAAGAGGATGTGTGCCTGAAAACCAGTCCAGGCTTTTTTCACCTCGTGGGGCTCCAGGGACAAGTGGTCCTCTTCTCTCTTGTCAGTGTGTAGATGTTTGAAACTCCCCCAAGTCATCCAGACCTCCCCCTCACCAGCAATCCTTCAATCTACTCGTCTCTCTCTCTCACTCTCTCTGCTCTCCACTAATGGAGGCTGAAGGACTGTCACTCTGGCCTGCATTACGACTTCAAGGGCTTCAACTCCGTTTCCCTCTGTTCTCCAGCAGAACTCAGTCTGGACCCTGTGGACTCTCTGAGTCGGTTCGCATGTAGACCGACATGATATACATTCCTGCCTGTGCTTTTAAGGATACTGATGGACTGTGTAACTTAAGCTACAATTCCACAATATTTCAGCCAGCTTCAAGCAAAAACGTTGCATCTACACTACTATCTAATAATACTAATACTAATAATACTACTACTACTAATAAAAGTTAACATGCCTACCTTGCAATTCATGAGCTGGAACTTTAATTAAATTGGCCACACCCACAGAACTAGAATTCAGTTGTATTTTAGTATTATTTATATACTATTATACTAAAGTATTTATTAATATTTCAAATAGCTTTAATTTTTGTATTTTCATTTCTTTTAAAATTTAGTTAAAAGTTTTAGTTTATTACGTTTTATTTTTTGTATTAATTTTTATATTTGTATTTAGCTTTGTAATTTATTTGTTTTTGTTTTACTAAGTGTAGTATTTTGACTTTTTTTATATAACTTTTCAATTTATTTCAGTTAGTTGCCAAGATTTTTAAGTTTAAGTTAAAATTCAAGGTTTCCATGCAATATTTAAATGTACCTAGTTAGTTTTAGTAAATAATAGTGATGGAATTTATTGCAATTCATTGATTTACAAAACAATTAAAAGAAATTCAGCACTTTTTGGTTGAACATTTTAAACTTGAATTATTCATATTCATGAACACATTAATACATTATTAGTAGGGATGCACAATATTTATCGGACAGATAAATTATCGACCGATATGAGAGAAAATGACCTCATTTTTATTGCTCCGATAAATAAATAAATTAAATCCGAAAACTAGATCCGATAAAGTACGCTTGCTGGTAAATCAATCAATCAGTCTGATTTATCTGAGATTCATCATCTTTCCGAGTGCAAGTGATTGCAGCTTAAACTGCAGTGACTCTCAGCATGTGTTGTGCTCATTACGTCATCATTTGCGAACATGTCTTTCGCAGGTCTGGAAATTTTCTCGGTGGCAGAGGAGGACAATGCCATTGCTATTTCCAGCGCATGTTCAGCAAGGATTCCGAAAGGAGGAAAAAAGGCATCAAGTAGGGATGTGTCTGAGGAAATTTTCCCACTGGTTAATCGACGTCTGTCAACACCTTACCGGTATCACCTCGGTGGATGGGGGTGGACGTCGTTTGAGTCTTCTCTCTTTTCCTCTCTTTCCTTCGGTTTTAAATAGCTTGTAAGCTCTGTGCGCGCTTTATTTTCACTTTTAAATTAGTGGCAATTCGGAGTCAAGCAGTTGTTTGTTTTTAGTTTGCTTGAGTTGAACATTGATTTACTTTCACCAAAATATCTACAGAAGTAGAACTTAACATTCTAAAATGACAAAATGACAAAATGTACTAGAGCCCTGCCCTAATGGCAAAGTGTTTATATTTCGTTCCGGCTTTTTATTAAGTTCATTTAGAAAAAACTTTGGAGCATTTTTTGTTCATTAAATAAGTTTTTTCTTTCTTAAAGTAACGACCAAGCAGCAGACCGGCAGGCTGATCATAGCTTATGTTTGATCAATTTAGCCTTCTCAAATCATCATGACTTGCCTAAAATAAAATCTATAGATATAATAAAACAGGTTAAGCATATAACAATGTTTAAACGTTAAACCTAGATAAATGTGCCCTGCATCAGTAGTTTGTGTGGAGAGTGGAAGCTAAAGCACAGGACATGGAGGCACCAGCGCAATCAATTACAATTTTTTTTCAATGAAAACAACTTACGCCATAATTTTTGCTCATAAAGGTAAGAGTGGTCTACTTTTATTTGTGTGCACTCACAATATCAACAAAACGTCCTTTTATCTTGAACAGGAGCGCTTCACAAAAATGAACCTAAATACATGCCTCACAGACATGATAAATATATCTAAATAAAGCTTTAAATTGCTACTTAACGAAATACATAAAAACAAAAACTATTTAATATAATCGTTATCCGTGAAGATTCACTTCTCTCTAAAGGCGCGTCTAATGAGGAGAAGGCGAATCCTTACTATTTCCCCCGGACACATTCATGGTAATTACTTTTGCTGGGGATTTTGCTTTATTGCGTGTATTTGAAGGCAGAACTCTTCAGCTGTGCTGACGGCTCGCTGCTGCTGCGGGACACTAAACACCGTCGAGTCGCTCTTGACTGTCTCGGCACGGACTCATGTTGTTTCCACCAGCGCGGCAATTTTTTTTCATCAATAATTGATGGATGTCTAAAATACAAAGATAAGGAGAAGCCTAAAACAGGCCCGAGGCCCGGCCCGCATCTGAACTATGAAAATGAATATTGGCCCGAAGCCCAGCCCTAGGGACATAAATAAGTAGGAGCCCGACTTTAAATTAAATAAAAAAAAAAATAATAATAATAATAATTGGGGGCTAAAAGTGTGTTGTAATGCAAGCGTTACTGAACATGTACAGAGTAAAATATTACTGAAAATTGATTAGTCTTACACTACTGCGTTACAGCAAAAAGTAATACGTTACTGTAATGCATTACTTTTGTAAAGCCTTACTCCCAACACTGCTTAAAGACTATATAACTTTCTCATCCTCGTGCACTAAAAACGTTGAATAGATGCATTTCTTTATGCATGAAATATTTTAATATGTGTTGTTAATGAGTTGTTAATTGCAGATAAACCATAGTTCTGTCATAATTCTGTTAAACCATTTCTGTTTCAAAGTATTGTGGTGCCTTACACAAAATTTTTTTAAAATTTAAAGAGTCAGGACTGATGTTTGCTATAGTTAGGCCAGAGCTACTAAAATATCAGTTTAATCAGTGAATCTTAGATTTTGTATTCTCCTGGGTGCACAAACTGCAGATTATATGGAAATTATAATATAAAAATATGAATTTATCGGTATCCGCATCGGCATTGAGAAGGACTTAATTATCGGTTATGGGTATCGGTTAAAATTTTGCATATCGTGCATCCCTAATTATTATTCAAATAATGGAGCAGTTACTGGATTCACTGTAACTGGATACACATGTATTTTTTGAATTACGTCATGTAATATTTTAAGTGAATGAGCAAATACTGTACATTGCACACTTGGTGAGGAGTGCATACTAATATGCATCTGCAATTACCTTACTTGCCATTGCGACAGTTCAGAATAAAACCTGAATACTTATGACACTTTTTCGCCAATAATTGAATGATTATCAAAGATTTTCAGCCTCAGCATTAACAAAAGGCTTCTTCACATTCCATACAATTTAGCAAGCCACCGCCAATTGTTTCTTCAAAGAAGGAGAGGAGTTGTTTTTGTCGAGATAAGGAATCATTAAAGAAAGCAGCCGCTACCCCTGCTGTACTGCATCCTTCAAAGAAAATCTATTACCACTTAATGTCGGCTTCTCCTCCGCTGGAACTCTCAGTCTGGGATTCAATTTACTCTGCAGACGAGGATTAAAAAAGCATACATTTATTACCCAGCTTAATTTTTCCTCAGTATTGCCCACTGGTTTAAAATTGTTTTAAATCCGTTCATATCTGAACACTATAGGATGAGCTTTTCAAGCTCACAAACGGAAACAGTACGGCAGGCATATGTCAGGTGTTTAGCAGTTGATATACTTGCATTGCATATACTGTAATGCATTGTATTTTATGTTACAAAAACAACGTTTGGCTAAAATGTCATTTCTGTAAGATGTTTTTTCCAGGAATGCATTATATATTGGTACCATAATGGATATATATATTTTTTTTAATTTCTGGGTATTAGCCGATGTTTGATGCATGCTTACTTTCCATTTAGAATACCTCTGAGGTTGTTTAAAATGCACGTAATCTTGAAAAGCACTAATAATTTCATAACAATGTTCTATGTTTAGCAAATTTCTAAATAAATATTTATTTTTGATACTGGACATTACACGTTTAAATTTTACAAATTATCTGCAATTTGTCACAACACGACAATAATTATTGGTTTAGATATCGTTCAAAATTGTTGTATCCATATGTATTTTTTAATTATGAATCACCTGTCATTTGCATATTAAATATTACAACATGTATATTTAAATGAGCCATTGTTGTTGATTTTTCTCAGTAACAACTTTGTAAATTAAGCGTAGCGCTAGTTCTGGCAGGTCACGTGAGTCAAGCTTGCATCAGCTGACTCTCAGCTGATCACATCTATCTATAGGGATACGACTCCTGTCGGCATTCCTATATAAGCGCTATTCAGTATTATTCAGCAGCTTGCTGAATAATAATTATCCCCAACTCCTGCTTTCGCCACAGTCAGGACTTGGCTTCTGACATTCCTGTTGAATCAGATGCCCTAATCTTGAGTAATGTGTTGCACTAAATGTAACAAGTACATTAATAATATCTTCTGGTTCTGTTCTGTTAACCCTTGGGGGTTATAATTGCTACTCTCCCTGCTCATTCATGACAGGCTGCATGGATGGGCAGGGAGTTTTTGCCCAGAACAGAATCATGTCGCCAAACCAAACTGTATGCTAAGTGTCTATCATTGACGATAGTGGTCCTGACAGAAATTGGGCTTTTTAAAGATTGTGACACTTTACTGCTATTTGCACAGTTAGCTTTGACAGAAGCCAGGCTTCAATGCAATTTTATTGACTAGAAACATTAGTATGTTTTCTAACGATCATGGCGGCAGGTCTTCGTCAGATGATGATCAAATCATAATTGCTTAACGGAAAGTTTCCTATAATGCAATCTCATGGGAATTTGTAACATTTTGGCGAAGTAGTGGCTAATTTGTATGATTTCATATAATACCATTTGTACGTTTTTGAACGATGTTTTATGTAACTTTACAGTAAAATACTTTTATGTAACTTTACAGTAAAATACGGTTAAATTAAATACTGAAACTAAATACAGTATAAAAATACTGAAAACAAACATTCAACTTCTACAGTAAAAAATTATGTGAACTGAGATTCCCTCAATTTGTTGTGTGACATTTTACATTGATGGTATTTTGTTGAAATAATCGTATTATAATTTTTTTATTTTTTTTTGTAATTAGGTTTGTACACATGTATTGTCTTATTTTAGTGTCACTTGTGTTACCATGTGTCTCTTTTACTGCCTCGATTATTACAGTGGTTATTGATATATTATACAGGTCCAAAATAGATGGAATATTCACATTATATCAGTTAGTGACACATACATTTAAGTTCAGGCACGTGAAACCTAAAATGTAGCTGTATTTTTTATTTTTTTTTACAGTAAATATCTGTCAACCACAGCTGCCATTTATAATTCAATGGGTTTACGTTTTACAATGTATTTTTCTGTTTGGGGGGGTTAAGCGCCATTAAGGGATTTGCATAATTCCTAGCATTGAACTGGATACAAAAACAATGCAGTGCAAGCAAATGAACAACACAGATGTCTAGCACAATTCATTCTTAGTGAATTCGCCCACAATATAATTTGCGTGGTCCGTAAGAACAGCATTCTGGGACATAAAAGAGACTCCCAAAGACCCTAGATCTCACACAGACACTGAGATTGAAGATCAGATGATTCCTTTATCAAAGAATCAAAGCACTGGTCAATTATTTAAGAGCACACATGGTGGAAAATTTTACAACAACGCTGCTTTTACAGCAATAGACAAGGATACATACTTCACGATGCTTTGCACAGTTGGACGGCTCGCCGAAAGCAGTCTTCTAGTTCGGGAGTGTGCTCGTTTCAGCAGGCCGCAGTCTTTCTTCTTCCTTTCCTCGCCATACGGAGACCAGCAGGAGTCAAGGAATCGAAGCGAGCGTCATGATCAGAGGACTTCTTCCTCTTATAAACAGCCAGGGTAACGCGTCGCAGGGTAACGATAGGACTTTCATTCCCTCCCATCTAGAAAAGTCAGGTTCGCCGGTGCTCCGACATGCATCAAGAGCTAAAATCAAGTTAACGTGTTTTCACAGTTCTCTGCCGTTATCGAGGGATAATTAGAGCCGATAAACTTGGTTTGCCTGAGTGTCTCTTCAGAGATGAATGTGGACTCACACTGTTAAGTTGCTGTTGCAGGCGCTCAAATTGCCTGTTTGCTGGAATTACCTCGGTGAAGTGTCGCTCATGGTGGCATTCATCTGTATGTAGAACACCACATCTGTGTTTGATTACAGGTTTCAATCCCCATTTTGCAGTTTCATCTTGAGTATAAAAAACGCAAGGGAATGGAACGCCCTGGGAAGGAGGAAGCGATGGATAAAGTGAGGAAAAAAGTAAGGGAAAAGAGCCTAGTTTCGATGTTGTTACACTGTCACATTTCATTCTGGTGTTGACTCTTGTCTCCGGTTGAGTTCGGGGTAATTGAAAGAGACAGACGCTAAAAATGGCAACGGAAAAGTGAGGCCTGTCAACTCGTGAGCCTTCAGAAAGAGGGGAAAAATCACAGGATGTGTCTCATTAAATGATTCAGCAGGTCTTGAATGGGCAAATCCTGCAGGGTTGAGACAGTAAACTGTTTTGTGATCCTTGCCCATCACCACACCTTTGGAGTGTGTGGTGTGTTTATTACCTTTGCCTGCAGACTCTTGAAAATGTGACGTCGAGTGTCTCTGACTGAAAAAGAAAAAGACAGTGTCTTGAAGGGCAGGTGTTTGCATGCTTCACAGTCAATTCTGATTAGTCAGTAGTGACAGTGATGTTGAAAAGGCGGTTGATTTGTAGGGCTGTTTGATAAGTACACCATATATCAGTTTGGTATTTGTTTGTGGTGACATAGATGTGATGAAAAGCTTTGCAGCCATGCTTACATATTTGATATAAGATAACTGGAATGTTAGGCCTACTAACAGTGAGCATGAATTTGACCCTCTTTACCTTTGACCCTCTTTATCTTTATGCACTTTTGTGGTCTTATAGTGATCGATTTATTGATTAAAAAAATACTTTTGATTTTCCTCATGGGTTCCACTTTATATTAGGTGGCTTATCTACTGTGTACTTTTAAATTAATCATTTAATACAATGCATTTATTTACACTACTTTGAAAAAATACCTGCTTGTAATTTCATCTGTAATTAATTTCTGTACATTTATTGCATCCCTTACACCTAACCCACCCTTAAACCTACCTATACCACCAAATCTGTCCCTAACCACCCATATCCCACATTAAGAACAGCAAAACTGTTGTGCAATACAATATGAACACATTGTACTTATTTTTTGATGTAAGTACATAGTAGTTAAGACCGCCTATTATAAAGTGGGACATTTTCATTAAATTACGCAATTATTTAAATTAAAATGCAATAAATTTTCCTTTTCCACCGATGTCACATGGATTACCGGATGATTTTAATGTGCAATATATTGGTATTATAATCGTAATCAGCCAATATTATCCCTCTGGTATTCATTTTATGGTGGTCAAAAAAAATTAAATAAATAAATACTATATTTTAGTAAAAAAAAAAAAAATATATATTATTATTTCATATTTTGGGGCCACTTTATGTAAAATTATATATGCAGTAGTTATAATTCATTTATTACCCGTTTATTAGCCGTTATTACCACTTTTTAAGTTAGTTTAATAATCATTTGTTATGTTTTACTCTAAAACTAAAGAGAAAAATTAAGTAAAAAAGTAAACAAGTTGTGTTCCAAATTTGAGGTTGATATCTCAAAAAAAAAACATTGTAAGATTTTGTATGTCCGCAGTACCAAACAGTTCCACTAGATGAAATTGTTTCCCATTCGTTTTCAGTGCAAATAGTATAGATATTTAATATTTATAAGCATTTATTGCTTACTGGACATAACAGTTATTGGCTCGAATTTTAATATCAGTGCATCCCTAATGTCAACCAATTGCTAAATAGTTATGTAATCATTACTTTAGCAAACTTGTGTTTGTTTTGGCTTCATTCTATCTTGTTGAATAAGTTTAACTTCTCATTAGGTCACACTATGGAGGTAAAATTGATTATTTTAATGCGTGTTTATACTCTGTTATTAAATCAACATTAATTATACTGTAAGTAAATAAAAAGATAAATTAAATAAAGCTGTTAAATTAAATAAAGTAGTTCCTGGTAGGTCCTTTGCATCTCAAGTTCTTCAGTTCTCTCCCTCTCCCTCTCCTTCTCTCTCTCTCTTGTTCAGTTCCTGGTTCCTATTGTATTCCATGACAGGGTTTGATGGTGTAATGAATATGTATGCACTGATGTGCTTAAACTCCATGGCTGATGATTACCTCTCAGCTCTGTCAGCCTGCACTGTGAGAGGGTCTTTTCCTGAGCAGAAGCATCGCTTGCAGTAACATTTGGTCATGTGTGTCAGTGACAGCGCAACCATGAATATTTGTCAGCTGTATTGTACGTTATTGAACGCGAGCCCAAAACCGGTCTCATGCTGCTGCCTGCCAGATTGGCTCACAGCTCTACGGTTTAATCACAGCGACAGACCCCCCACTTCAGACCTGAATTCCTATGAGGGTTGTAAAAACAGCAGGAAACATTTGTATGAACATGGTTTCCCGTGCAACAGCACAAAATTCAAAGTATTTACTGTACCTGAACGAGATCTGCTTGGTTTGTTTTTGCATAATTTATGATTCGCTCAAAAAATTATTTCCCTGAATTGAATTTGATTGTTAGCAGTGTGTTTTCTTTGTCAATATTATATAATGTCCCCTTTGTTGATGTTATTTAATGCATTAACTAAAAATGAGCAATACATTTTGTTGCCGTATTTATTAATGTTAACATTAGTTAATAAAAGTGTTAAAAACATGTTCATTGTTAGTGCATGTTAGATATAACAGATACCACATTTTTGAATTTAACAATGTATCAGTAAATGTTGAAATTTATAAATTAAATGCTTTAGAAATATAGATATATAGAAGCATTTTTCAATTAGTTCATGTTAAGCTGCAGTCCGTAAGTTCTGCCTCTTTGCCGCCATCTCTGTTTGAAAACATGGAATCGCAGCTGCTTGCGGAATTATCTTCCGTGCGTGGGGTTGTGAGTTGGCACGGCTTCAGAGCGGATGAATCTAATGTTTTGAGGAGTATGTGTCAGTCAGTTACCGCACCGGTGTGGACGTTTACTGTTCTTCGCAATCACAGATTCTAGCATATGTCTTGGGAATATGACCGAAATAAGAATTTTCACTGTATATTGCCATCTGAACAAGTAAGTAACAAATCTGCCACGTTTGTTCTGCCCAACTGAGGAAAAATGCATTACCATAAATCAATCACAAATGGTAATTAAATCTAAAGATCGGTTAGCTCATATAACATCAAACCGTGCAAAGTATTAATTCTACTTTATTCTCAAATGATTAATGTCAACAACATCAGCATTGCGTGACTATGAGTATAGTGTGTAGATTTCAATTTCTGTACAGTCTAATCTAATTGTCATGCCATTCGGATTTCATATAAATAAATTATTTTAACCCAAAAAGCAAAATATGCTCCCATCGAACTGGTTTTCTTTTAAAAAACAAAAAACAAATCTTGTGTAATCCCAGGCTATCTGTAATCAGAAGCATTTGAAACTGGAATATAATTAAATTTCATTCACATGTGTTTCATAAACACACAATCCTTTCTGGATTATAACCAGCCATCAAAATGATAAATTTAATTATTCTAGCTGCTGTGAGAAAAGGCTAAACAATCTGCCACCTGCAGGATCCTCACATACGATAGCCTACTAGCCGGGACAACTTCTTTATGTTTACAGACGTGATGTAATGACACAGTGCCATGCTCGAATTTCCCGCGAAAACCTACCCGTACCACTCAAATTAGATAACATTAATATAAGCTAACCATTGTGAATTGGACAAAAGTAAGGCTATAGTTTTGAACGCTGGCTGGTTATGTACTTGCTCAAATATCGATTTTGAATTATTTTTAACCAAAATAATTTACGGACTGCAGCTTTAACTATATATATATATATATATATATATATATATATATATATATATATATATATATATATATATATATATATAATATAGTTAACACATGGAATATAATATAATACTTAAAAAAGTTGATCTATATATATATATATATATATATATATATATATATATATATATATTATACACACACTCACTGGCCACTTTATTAGGTACACCTTGCTAGAACCGGGCTGGACCTTTTGCCTTCAGAACTGCCTTAATTCTACGTGGCATAGATTCAACAAGGTGTTGGAAACATTTGGTCCAGATTTTGGACATGATAGCATCACGCAGTTACTGCAGATTTGTCGGCTGCACATCCATGATGCGAATCTCCCGTTCCACCACATCCCAAAGATGCTCTATTGGATTGAGATCTGGTGAATGTGGAGGCCATTTGAGTAAAGTGAACTCATTGTCATGTTCAAGAAACCAGTCTGAAATGATTTGAGCTTTCTGACATCGTGCATTATCCTGCTGGAAGTAGCCATCAGAAGATGGGTACACTGTAGTCATAAAGGGATGGACATGGTCAGCAACAATACTCAGGTAGGCTGTGGTGTTTAAACGATGATCAATTGGTACTAAGGGGCCCAAAGTGTGCCAAGAAAATATCCCACACACCATTACACCACCACCACCAGCCTGAACCTGAAAGGCAGAATGGATCCATGCTTTCATGTTCTTTACGCCAAATTCTGACCCTACCATCTGAGTGTCGCAGCAGAAATCGAGACTCATCAGACCAGGCAATGTTTTTCCAATCTTCTATTGTCCAATTTTGGTGAGCCTGTGCGAATTGCAGCCTCTGTTTCCTGTTCTTAGCTGACAGAAGCGGCACCCGGTGTGGTCTTCTACTGCTGTAGCCCATCTGCTTCAGGGTTCGACGTGTTGTATACGTTTGACCCTGTCTCCAAGACAGCCATCGGGACAAGACCACAGGAACAAGATGAGTCCTTTGTACAATCTGACTCTGCTTTATGTCTGGCCAGAGGAGAATGACACTATTTTGACAAACTATTTCCCCGTCTAAATACTGTAAAGCTGATATAAAACCACCCAGCTTTGTTGCACTTCCTTCGCCAGCTGAGGAAGTTCAACCTGCCACAAGAGCTGCTGAACAGTTCTACTGTCATCTAACAACCATCATTGAATCCATCCTCTGCACTTCATTAACTGTCTGGTTCAGCTCAGCTACCAAATCTGACCTCAAAAGTGTACGGAGGGTAGTCTGGACTGCTGAGCGAATCATTGGTAAAACCCTCCCCAGTCTCCAAGAACTGTACTCATCCAGAGTGAGCAAAAGGGCTGGTAAAATCACTCTGGACCCCTCACATCCAGCACACTCCCTCGTTGAACTGTTGCCGTCTGGTCGACGCTACAGAGCTCTGTGCACCAGAAGGACCAGACAAAGAAACAGTTTCTTCCCTCAGGCAATCCATCCCATGAACATTTGAACTCTTAACAATAAACATGAAACACACAACATCATCATACTTTTTATTTTTTATTTAACACACATACTTATTATATTTCAAATTTGCACCTAACATACCTGTACATACTGAATTTTGTTTTTGCATATTGTCCATTTTGTGTATTTGTACGTACATTTTTTTTTTATCTGTCTCCTGTCGTTGTCATTCTGTTGCACTGTGGAGTTACCGTCACTAAAACAAATTCCTCGTATACGCAAACATACCTGGCAATAAAGCTAATTCTGATTCTGATATATTTATATGTCAGAAAATGTAAGCGTAGCATGCTATTCTGAATTCAGCTTTTCTCTTTCTAGCCATGCAGGGAATTACAAGTGCCTTGTTCGGATGGAGATGTAGTCCAAGCCCAAACTGATTAGTCTAAGTAAACTTCTGTTTTACAAATTTTAATTGATTACACGTCGCAGAAAAAAAAAATGTGTTGCATTACCTCATTTGAATTAAGTAAATTGAGTAAACTGCAAAAAAACAAACAATTTATTTAAAGTGTTTTGGTGTTTGTATCGATTTATAAAACTGATATGCATGCAATCTGGGCTTTGCATCTTTGTCGACTGCTATCGACGCAGCACTTGCTTGATATTGTAAAATTCACTCACTATTTGTCAACCGCAGATTGCTGATAGCAACATCACATCTAATTATATAAACTGTAAATTCTCTTTACTGAGCACTTGCTGCTCTCACATAGGGAGCAATTATGCAGGAATCATTGCTGGATGCTGCTTGTCCTGGATTTGTTTCAAAAATAAATGATTCCCCTGATGTGCATTACTTGATTAATGCTGGGTAGCTGTGCAACCCTATGCAGAGACCTTACTTTTAAAGAAGTTTAGTGAACTGGTAAGAGTGGTCTTTTTTCTTTCTTTTTTAATGTGGCAACACAGCAGTTTCTTGAATTGAAACAAAGCAGTCTAATTCATATACACTCTTTAAAAAAAAAAAGGTGCCAGGAAGAACCAAAAAGGGTGTTTCACGGCGATGCCATATCAGCATCCCAAGATATAAACAGTCCAACAGCATTAGTGGTGATAATTTTAAGGGACTTCTGAGTCAATGAATCATTCAAAAGATTTGTTCAAAAATTAATTCAGGAACTAAACAACTGACTGGCTCTGTCTGAAATCACATACTTTGAGTTGATACTTCTTTTGAAAGTTCCTTTGCAACTGTTAAAGTATGTTTTATACAGTATAAATGTAATCTGAACACACTAAATTTGTCATGTTGTCGTTGTCTGTTGCATTGCTTCACTGCCATTCTCCCATGGCCTCATGAGATTGTAAAGTAGTTTTTCTGGGTACTTTTTGACTGTTTTATGAATGCCATGATTTTTGACACACTACTCTTTTCTCATACTGTTTTCACCTCCTGTAGTAGAAAAGTGTGTGATTTCAGATGCAGCTACTATCTTTTTGAGTGAATCACTGAATCAGTTAGTGAACTGATTTGTTGGTTACCCAGTATTTAATTCTTATTTACTGAGCTTTTGTTTTATATGTACATGCATACATGTAAATATACAGTGGCAAGAATATGTTTGTGAATTTCTGTATTTAGTTCTAATAAAGTGTGGCCTGTTCTTTATTTGTCTTAAAATTATAGATAAACACAATCTGGCTAAAATAACACCACACAAATAATTGTATTTTTCACATTTTTATTTAATTCATTGGGTAATGTTTCACATTGCAAGGTGAAGAAAGTGAAGGTAAGGAAGGAATTTAATAACTCTCTACGAAGCATTTTGGATAGGATACTGATTTAAAATGGACATTATAGTTGATCTAATCCATACAATCTAGGATTAGTTAATAAAAGCAGTTTTTCCTATAGAAAACAGTGTCTTGTCAAATCACACTGAGCAGTAATCCTTTGTAAATTCTGTTTCTTTATAAGTGTTTTATTTTCAGTGCTAAAGCTGTATACTTCAGGCACAAGGGTGCAGATAAACCAAACATCCACGAGTCCCATGTGGCCAAATGTTCTCCATAATCGCAAAATGGCCTCGCTATCTCATTGAAAACACTGAGTGACAAGCACGCGCTGGTCCGTGAACATCTTTATCATATCTAAAAAAAAACGCCTCTGTAACACATTTGTTTATGTCGTTGACACCATTCGATTACATCTGCGCAGACATGGAAATTGCCCTACTTTTTTACGTCCCTCCCCGCATCTATTTAAATTTGACTTGTCACGCTCCAAATGCTGCCACTGTCAGGCTGTAACGACAGGCTGGCAATGGCTTGACATGCAACTAAATGTATAACAAAAGAAGTTGAATGCGGTCAGCAAAAGCGCTTTCCATGCTGCCCCCGAAAAGTTATTACTCGCGCACAACCGGGCTTTAGCTCTCGGATAAGTGTGCATATTGATAAATATGACTCGAAGTGTGCATATTTTTACCTGTTTTTACCCACTGGGAAGCGCGGGCTTGGATATAATGGTGGTGGGGTGTATTGTGACAGAGGAAGAACACAACAGATGTTTATGGGTATGTTGTCCGCATGTCGGCTCTGCTATTATTGGAAATGCATTCCTCTGACAGACAGACAGACAGATGTTGATGCTCAGTGTAAGGAGAGAGAGAGACTAGCTGAAGCTGGACAGCTGTTTCTTTTCCTTTTCCTCTCTCACTTTCGCCGACCCTGGCCTACCCGCAACTTAAACCTAATTGCCATGCAGGCCTTTTAAGTTCCCAGGCTGCAATTATTCCCACAACTGCCGTATTGACAGCCTTTATATAAAACTGTTAAAATTGTTCTCATTAAAAGGATGTAACATTAAAGAAAAAATGCAATTTTGTCATAATTTACGTCTACACTGTATTTTTTTTTCTCTGTGTAACAGCAGCGGAGATTTTAAAGGAATAGCTCACCAAAACCTGAAAATTATAAATGTACCCACGCTAAGGCCATACAAAATGAGTTTGTTTCTTCAATGGAACAGATTTGGAGAGATGTTTGCATTATGTCACTTGCTCAGCAATGGATCCTCTGAAGTGAATGGGTACTGTCAGAATGAGAATGAAAACAGCTGATAAAAAATAATCCACATGACTCCAGTCCATCAATTAACATATTGTGACGTGAAAAGCTATGTGGATAGAGCAATATTATGAATAGAGGACTTGCATTTTAGCCGGAAGCAATGGTTTGAAGTTACAAATGTTTTAATAAATGATTTGTTTATTACAAACACTCAGTTTTTCACTTCACAAGACATAAATTGATGGACTGGAGTAATGTGGATTACTTGTTGTGGATTATTGTGATGTTTTTATTAGCTGTTTGGACTCTCATTCTGACGGCACCCATTCACTACAGAGGATCCATTGCTGAGCAAGTGATTTAATGCTAAATTTATCAACTATATCAACTATAATGTCTACTATATATAATTATTTCAATATATTTTAAAATATAATTAATTCCTGATCCTTGAGATTCATATGCTGATTTGTTGCTTAAAAAAACATTTCTGATTATCATCATGACAATTGTGCTGCATATTGTTATGGAAACCTATATTTTCAGGATTCTTTGATGAATAAAAAGAACATTTATTTAAAACGAAAACCTTTTCTAATGTTATAAATGCCTTTGCTGTCACTTTTGATAAATGTAATGCCTCCTTGCAGTGCTAAGTGCGAGATTCAAACTTGAATTCCTCAATTTGTCAGCACATGTGCTAACCATTAAACCATAGATTCAACATATAAGTGCATGTTTCTCTCTGTTTTTATTTTTATCTGTAGGTGCAATTGCACTATTAATAATACGCTCATGCCAAGTCTGCTGTTCACATTTAACAGCTTACTGTCAGGTAAATTTTAAATTTGACTTATTGCAGGGTTTTTTCCTTTTTTATTTTTATTTTTTGCCGATGAAAGCACATTTACAACTCTTGGAAGCAGGGGACAGTCCCCACTTTGGCTGTTCTGATGCCTGTATAATTCATACACCATCTCTATGGTTGTCAAACTCCAACTGTCGTGGGAAGCTCTCATTGAATCATCCTCTTTTCCTCCTGATCACGGAAGCATAAAGGGCTCCAGTTCAAGATAAATTATTTCTTACTGACGATGAGACGAATCATAAATAAGGTGTAGTGGTGATGTAATAGATGATTCTCTACGAGGGGGCGATTCTTTTTATATCTTGTACTCGGTGGGAGGTGTGCATCTGTACAGTACTCCAAACACTGAGTAGTGTCCCTCTTGAAGTATTATGCATGAAAAAGTTGCATTTCTAGACCCTCCTTGGGTAAATATTCATGAGAAATTTGCATTGCTAGAATCTTTTGAGGTATAATGCATGACAAAGTTTCTTGTTCTGCACCAGGTCACAGCAAGTTTTTTTTTTTTTCATAGCCGAACATGGAATGAATGTTTTGTATTCAACAGAAACGTTGTGTTATTCAGTCACGTCATAGAATGACACAATGACACTTCAGAGACTGATTTTGTTCACAGCAGCATGCGAACCAGAAGCTAGCAAAACATTCACCTAAAAATGTTTTTTTTTTTTTTGCAGTTAGCAAAACCAAAAGCGTTGAGGAATCACTAACCGAAAAAAGCCACACTAGTACACTTACTTATCTTCATTTTTCAGTAGCATAACAGTAGGTCAGCCATGTTTAAAATGGAACTACTAGAGCTATTACATATGTCAACAAAATGCTACAGTATGTTGCAGTTTTTGCGCATGTTTTTAAATAGTTTCACATGATTAGCAAATTTTTGTTAGTAGCAACCTTGACTGATGTTTACTACTTTAAATGAG
The DNA here is from genome assembly GCF_936440315.1 of Barbus barbus. Classification (NCBI taxonomy): domain Eukaryota; kingdom Metazoa; phylum Chordata; class Actinopteri; order Cypriniformes; family Cyprinidae; genus Barbus; species Barbus barbus. The sequence goes on from NC_136726.1 coordinate 17,444,703, forward strand.
TACCGTCCCCTTATGAAAACTAACCATGGTTTTATTATAGTAAAAATGTAGTAACCATGTTTGTTTTGGTGTATTGATGGTTAGTTTATAAGTGCATGTTTAAAGCAATTTAGCACACTTCTTTGTCACAACCTTTACAAAAATTAACCACGGTTTTACTAAAAAAACAAAAAAAAACAAACAAAAAAACATGGTTACTGTAGTTAATTTCTCCAACCTGATCTTATGACAAAAACGTACCTCTGGGAACTTTTTTGCAAGACACAAAATACATAGCGCCATGTACGTTTTGTGACCATACTCGATGTGAAATGTACACTAAGTGGCGCTAAAAGTATTCTTTTTTTTTCGATGAACAAATGCTACGTTTTATGTGACGTTGGTTTTGTACGTGTCACAGCAGTTCTAACTTGAAATGTCCGTTGAGTGACGCTATAACTCTACCCTGATAGCACACGTACATCTCCGAGACGTCTATTTGATGTCTGCATTTACATTTGCAAGACGTATTTTTTAGGGTGTTTGCTCATCTGCAATACGTCTATAGGACGTTTCCTTTTAGATGTCAAATAGACGTCTATTAGATGTCTTTAAGATGTTTATGATTTAGAATGTATGTAAAACTGACAACTGAAAGACGTCTGCCAGACGTTTGTAGACAGCAGATGCTTTCCAGATCAAGAGATCTTTAACAGACATCTTGCAGACGTAATATGAACAAAAGCGAATGTGGTGTAAAAATGCAATCGCAAGCATGCCGTTTTAGCTTGTTTTTTGATCTCTCATTGAGCTCTTCGTACACAAGGATTCTGCATCCTAAGTCCAGTTTTGTGCCGGCTGAGCAACCAAATAAGCTTGTTACATCCAGAAAGCTAAACATGGAGCTGTAATCATAACTGTGTACAATTACACTTGAACACTTTACCGCCTCTAGTGTTCGTTTCTGCTGGAAACCATACTTATTGGTACATATTTTGTATTTTGCAAAAAAAGTTCCGAAAGGTACATTTTCATCATGATATTAGGTTGGAGCAATTTGTGGTATGTGGAGCAACCATGTTTTTTTTTGTTTTATTTTTAGTAAAACCAGTTAATTTTTGTAAAGGTTGTAACAAAAAAGTGTGCTAAATTGATTTAAATGTGCACTCATTTAGTTTATAAGTATAATAATGTACTTGAAGATAATATAATGTCAATTAAATAAAAGGCCACTTAAGTGTACTTAAAGACAGTCAACTTTCATGACTGTTTCTTAACACACATAAGTTCTTCTAACACTTGCACTTTGTATCAGTAGAAATTCAGAATCAGAATTATATTTATTGCCAGGTATGTTTGCACATACAAGGAATTTGTTTTGGTGATATAAGCTCCACAGTGCGACAGAATGACAGCGACAGGACAGGACACAGAGAATAAAAAAAATATGTACACATATACAAAATGGTTAGGTGCAAATTTGAAATGTAATAAGTATGTGTGTTAAATAAAAAATAAAAATAAAAAGTATGATAGTGTTGTGTTTCATGTTTATTGTTAATCAGAATCAGAATCATAAAGAGCTTTTATTGCCAAGCATGCTTGCGCATAAAAGGAATTTGTTTTAGTGTCATAAGCTTCCAGTTCACAGAGACAAAAACGATACACAGAAAATAAAAATAAAATAATAATAATAAAAGTACACATGTAAATATAAATAAACAACAATTTTTAAATTTAAAAATCATTGAAACATAAAAGATCACTAAGAGTTCAAATGTTCATGAGATGGATTGCCTGAGGGAAGAAACTGTTCCTGTGTCTGGTCGTTCTGGTGCTCAGAGCTCTGTAGCGTCGACCATACGGTAACAGTTCAAAGAGGGAGTGTGCAGGGTGTGAGGGGTCCAGAGTGATTTTACCAGCCCTTTTGCTCACTCTGGATAAGTACAGTTCTTGGAGAGTGGGGAGGGTTGTACCAATGATTCGCTCAGCAGTCCGAACTACCCTTTGTAGTCTTCTGAGGTCAGATTAGCAGCTGAGCTGAACCAGAGAGTTATTGAAGTGCAGAGGATGGATTCAATGATGGCAAAGTAGAACTGTTTCAGCAGCTCCTGTGGCAGGTTGAACTTCCTCAGCTGGAGAAGGACGTACAACCTCTGCTGGGCCTTTTTGACAATATAGTCTATGTGAATGTCCCACTTCAGGTCCTGCGAGGTGGTGCTGCCCAAGAATCTGAATGACTCCACAGTTGTTACGGTGCTGTTCATGATGGTGAGTGGGGAGAGAGCAGGGGGGTTTCTCCTGAAGTCCACGATCATCTCTACTGTTTTGAGTGTGTTAACCTGTTAACGTTTGCCAGAGCGACGGTGCACTGAAGCGTTTTTTTCCCCACTAGTTTAATGTTTATGAATGAATTTAACGTGAAAGAATATCATTAATCTTGACAAACTATATATCATTCTGAAGGTCTAAGCCTCAAGCATCGACCACAGATCGCTGTTTTCCGATGGAAAGCTTATAAGGAATGTATTTGCTACATTTGTGCAAGCAGTACACATCAAAACATGCAGAATAAAAAAGCAGTACGTACCAGATTCATTGTAATAACGAGCCACAAACGCGTCCACTGCTGAAATACCAGTTTAGTTAGACAGGTAAGGGTCCACAGAACAACATCCCAGCGGGCACTTTTAGTCCAACGAAACAATAACGTTGTAATAAGGATGAATATTCCTTTGTTTACATTTCATTTCTTCGGGAGAGTTATTGTTCGCGTCCGTTATGGAATAAATTACGCTCAAAAACAGCGTCTTGGTGGTAAAAAAAACAACACGGTGCTATAGCATACAGTTTTACAAACAGAATGAGACCGTCCACGAAAAAAAAAGGCTCAGAAAAGCGGAATATAGTTTATTTGAATTTGGCGCTCTCTCCTGAAAGCGTGTCACGCTGTGACGCAGCTGTCATCTGAGCGGGGCGTAACTTAGCGATCTGCCTTTTCCATAAATTTTTATTTTTTTTTCTTCTACATTTTTTATGTGTGTGTGTGTATTGTGTGGGGAATGTGGCCGTATCTGCATGATTATCATATGTATGGAAGCACATCAGCATGTTTATTACCAACTCTATGATGGCTATCATTGTGATTAAATGATCAGCTATTATTGATTATATGGCCCATCTGTATGATTATCATCTGTATGGAAGCACATCAGCGTGTGATTACTGACTGTATGACCATGTCTGCCAATATCAGTTTATGTCTGGCAATCAGAATATATACATACATACTATATACAAAGTATTTTTTTTCTTTTTTTTTTTTCCCTTTTTATTACTCAAATAATTATTTTTGTATTTTTTTAGTGCTCAAATAAATCACTTATATAATGTCTAAAATTCTGTCTATTATTTTATCATGGAAAAACTATGCAGGAATATGTATAATGACTAAAATAGTTATAATTCTGCAATCCATTTGGTGGTTATTTTTCCTCAAACAGGAGGGGTGGGAGGACTATAAATAGTTTCAGAAAAAAATATTGCAGGAATCTCATTTTTCATGGTATCTTCTTCAAATTTGAAATATAAACTCATGAGACATGTGGCTTTCAATCCATTACTTTTCTGGATTGCTCCAGGACTTATTTAATGTATTTGTATATGGCATAAAAAAACATTCAGTGTGGAAACATATTTTTCAAGGCACTTCAGTGTCTATAACTTTTTATCTTTTTGAGCATTATGAACTCTGGATGATGGATAGTAAAGCCTAGAGTGTCTTCTTTCCAAAGATACCTAATTTGTTTGTGTAGCACACTTTGTCTGGAACTGTTACTGTTTTAATTTAGGTAGGTTATTTTTACCTGTGAGGCCCCAAATGGGGGGGGCGAAGGTTAACCGGTTAAGCTACAGGTTGTTAAGACTGCACCAGACAACCATCTCTTTAACCTCCTGTCTGTAGGCAAACTCGTCACCGTCCTGGATGAAACCGATCAGTGTGGTGTCATCTGCAAACTTCAGGAGCTTGACAGAGGGGTCTTTAGATGTGCAGTCGTTGGTGTAGAGGGAGAAGAGCAGTGGGGAGAGAACACAGCCCTGAGGAGATCCAGTGCTGATCGTATACAGGTGCTGGATGTGTATTTTACCAGCCTCACTAGCTGCTGCCTGTCTGTCAGGACGCTGGTGATCCACTGACAGACAGAGGTGGGGAGGGAGAGCTGAGTTAGTTTGGGCAGGAGGAGGTTTGGGATGATAGTGTTAAAGGCCGAGCTGAAGTCCACAAATAGGATCCTCACATAAGTCCCTGATAAGTCCCACATAAGTTGAAGATCTGTGTGAAGATGGGAGCCAGCTGGTCAGCACAGGATTTCAGACAGGCTGGTGTCACACCATATGGGCCTTTTGCTTTTCTACAGTTTGTTGTTGTTTGTGTCTTGTTCTTTCTGAAGACCTGGCACACTTCATCTTCACTGATCTGCAGTGCGGGAGGGGGTGTGATGAGGGTTGCAGGAGGTGTGAATGGTGTTTTTTTTTTCAAACCTGCAGTTGAACTCATTCAGATCGTCTGCCAGTTGTTGATTCTCCACAGTGCTGGGGGGGATGGTGTCTTGCAATTGGTGATGTCTTTCAGACCTTTCCACACTGAAGCCGTGTCACTGGAAGAGAATTGGATCCTTATCTTATCGGAATAATTCCTCTTTGCTATCTGATCTCATTTTCCAGTGTGTGTATGGCCTGTTAATACAAGATTATGTTCCCATTCCTGTAAGCATCTTCTTTGGCCTGACGGAGCTGTCTGAGTTTTGCAGTGAACCATGGTTTGTCGTTGTTATAAGTTAGATGAGTCCTGGTAGATGAACAAATTCAGAGTTTTAGGATAAGTTTTGAGTTGACACAACCAAATCACTCCAATCTGGCTTTGTTGGCTCCATGAAGCTGATCATAAACTTTCTCTGTCAACTCAGGCTTGATCCTGAGTTAATTGAGCGAATGCACATGAATGCATTTTCATTCAAAATAAATTGGGGGGCGGGGGGGGGGGGGGGGGGGGGGATTTTTTGTGTCAGACATGTGTCACTTTGTTCACATCTGATTGGTCCAATTTCAGTTTGAGAACTCTAACCCAGAACATAACCTGCCCGGGAGCAGGATAGCTGTGCAGTGTAAGTTACTATGGCAATGAACGCAGCTAAAGGCCAAGCCGGTTTCATGGTACCTAAAACCCAGGATTGGTGCAAACTAAACTGAAACTTACCTGGCTAGCCAGCTAATCTGACTTCATGGTATAGTCCCCTGGTAGGAATGCACACATCTTCACAGAAATTGATATGTGATGTTACAGTCTCTGTGAGCTCATCCATCGTTGATCGTTTGCAGCAGCTTCAAAAACACTCCAATCAGTAAGGTCGAAACAGGCTTGTAAAACCCGCTCTGTTTCATTAGTCCATCTCTTTACATCTTTATACAGGTTTAGCTGATTTCAGTTTCTGCCTGTAGGTCGGTATAAGATGAACCAAACAGTGATCAGAGAGTCCTAAAGTGGAACAGAGTGATATGCGTCCTTTATTGTTGTGTAACAGTGATCCAGTATATTACTGTCTCTGGTGGGAAATGTAACATGCTGTCTGTATTTTGGCAGTTCACGGGAGAGATTTGCTTTATTAAAGTCCCCTAGAATGATTAAGACAGAGTCCGGGTGTTGTTGTTCTGTGTCTGCGATCTGATCGTGAGTTTCTGTAAAGCCTGTTTCACAGCGCAAGAGTGAGCGGCGCAGAAGCAGTGCGTATGCAGAGCAGCAGTAGCGCGTGCGCCCATTGTGCTTTCATACTGGCAGCATTTGTCGCGTGCACCTGAACCGCGGCTTGTACTGCAATACAGACGAGAATCGTCATTTCTGTCATATTTTCCAGCGTTCTCCTCCGAACACTGTGTGCCATGTGTTTTGATGTATGATATGGCCAGCATAATCTGTGATGTGACCGTGCCCCCCTCCTGTCCCACACATGTAAATAACACATATTATGTATAAGTAGTTTACACGATAAACTTGAGCCAAGTTTTCAAGATGTGTATACAAAAAAATTGCTGACCCTGTCAGGAAAAATTATGTCTGACCCTTCTCACATTTTGTATGAGGAATATTCATTTTTCTCCATCTAACAGAAGGCTTAGGGTTGCATATGCTAGACTGAATTGGCTATGTTACGTAAATCATGTTTTGTGTATCAGTCTGTAAAATTAATAAATCAGAACTGGGGGTTCAAATAGTCATCTGGGCTCTGGAAAATAGAAAGGACTCACTATTCTAATGCACTGTAGCCGTGTGTTTATGTATATACTGTTGTTTTTTGTATTAAGGTGCGTCTATTGTAATGTTTGTTTAGTAATTATCGACGTGAATTGATGTGAGACATACGCTGTGAGATCCAAGACAAATTTTGGAAAGAATTCCAACAATAAAGTGTAATTGGATTGAATAATTTAATTGAAAAAAGTCATATTAAAGCTAACAAATGCCTTTGTTGCCTTTTTTGCATTTTATTTTTTCATTTGGTGATTGTGAAATACGAAACACATCTCTTACACCATTTTATGGTGAAATTTGTTATTTTTAATGTTAAAAATAAACTCAGCGCACACACACATCAGTTACAGCATTGCTAAAGTTGGTACTTTATTAAAATCAAATACAAACATCAGCGCACCCGCCTCTTTGTCACCGTTGGAACGCAACTGAAGTACAAAGCCTATAATTAGCATAAATAATAGTTTAGCATTCAGATACGCTACATCGAATGAGAGAGGTAGGATACACCAGCACAAAGCTCCATTTCGCAAACAGTTGAGTGCACAAGCCTTTAAAGTATACTCCTTTAGCTGCGTTCACACTAGCAGAGACTTTGTCGCTGCATGTCGCCAGGGGCTGGTGATGAAGTTGCTAGTGGGCGTTCTCACTACTGGTTGCCTTGACAGCAAACTAGGTTTCTTGCCGCTACATACAAACATTTTGGAGGCAAAATACTAAATATAATATAAATATGAATTAAGTCCGTACATACAAACAAAAATGAATGAGAAACAGGGCCTACTTTTTCTCCATTGAGTATGTTTATCTACTGCTGAGAGGAGAATGATCACGTGAGCTCAACCGTCTTCTTTCCTATTGGCTGTCGCTCCCGAAAGTCGCTCCTCATTTGCATAAAGTTGAAGGATTCTGAACTTTGTCGCGTCGCTGGACATGCCCCATCTCGTCGCCAACGGTCGCTATCTCTTGCTGTCGCTCGTGTCACCAGAAATCGCCAGCTCTCCATTGAAATAAATGGTATTGTGTCGCTGTGTCACTTTGTCGCTGAGTATCGCTTGTAGTGTGAACGGTGCTTTTGTCAGTCTATGTGAGAGATGCGTTAGAATCAGCACACAGTCACTGTGGGCTTTGTTTTCAAGCGCGCAACTCACAGCATTTGCTGTTCTTCTGCTGGCGGTTATCAAACAGCATTGCATTACTGCGGGCGCCCCCTTCTGGATTGGGGGTGAATTGCCTGTATTCGTTGTAAGGCCTCATGCACCGAACCGAGAAGCCCATACCGTGACGATTTGGTATGAATACATGTGCCGTACCACCCCTATAATATAGTTATTATTCTTGGTGTGAATGGGCCTTTATAGTTGTAGACTGTATTTAAACTCTTTTAAAACGGATTAGCTTTTAGCTTAAGTAGCTATCTCAATATTGTGTGTTACATGTCAGTGGAAACAAGTAGTGTTTTAATAAAACAAGGTTGATCTAATTATAATCCACTAAAGAAACCATAATTGGACTGGTAATGAGAAACCATTCATGGTTTTACCTATGGCCTTACTTCAGATATCACAGTTAAAATATAATTATTAAGAACTATGGCCAAGACAGGTGCATTGTGGGAAGAAGCTGAATAATAATATCAAAAGGACACAAAGCAACCTTTTTATTTTGCACATCAATTGCTAACCCGTGAGAACGGTGTAATCTCATTCTGAATAGGGAAATGGAGCGCATGCTGGAGGGGAACTGCGAAGGAGGCTAACTAGCACTCATCGTGGGCCATACTATGACAAGAGAGAGAAGGATGAGAAGAAAGAGAGTCAGAGATTAGGTTTATATAGGCTCAGCTGGAGAGAGAAGAACAATGTGATGGGTTAGGTTGTCTCCCATGGATACGCTGAGACTCATAGCTGCGTGAAGGTGGCAGGCAGCCAGTGTGTTTTCATCCTCAGCTTTCATTAACCATGGTATTACCTGCCATGGATCATGCTTCCCAAGGCTACCTGGTGCTAGCATATGTGCAGGTGCTTTAGTCACCATAAGGTTGTGTGTTAGAAATGGCAGCTCAGATCTTCTGTCACTATTTGTGTCTCTTTCAGTGTGTATGTGTCATGTTTTGAAGAGCTTTGAGGTTTCTATGTTTGTTTTTACTGAACTTTTATGTAAGAGATGAGATGAGCAAAGAGAGATGGCCACTTCTAAGGATTTTTTTAACTGTTGAGCACCAAGGGATTGTTGAGTTTAATGTTGAGTTTATTTGATCAAAAATGCACTAAAAACAGTAATATTGTGAAATATTAATACAATTAATAATATTTAACTACAATTTAACGGAACTATTATTACAATAATTACAATTTGTCTCCCTTTAAATATTTATAAATAAATAATAAAAACATTATTTTTAAAAATATTGTTAAAAATATTCTTGAAAATAACATTTTGTATAATTAGTGTATAATTATATGCAAATTACACAAGAAAAAGGCAATGCAACAGGGTTGTTATAGTTAACTAAAATTAAAAGTATAGTAAGTATTTATATACTATAGTAACTTTAGTAATATATATATGTAGTTATATATATATATATATATGCATGTGTATAAATCTATTTATATGTGTGGGAGTGTGTGTATAAAATATTAAGCTACATGCTAATCAGAATATGGAAAATGTCAAATTAATTAGAAACATTTTTATGATATAATTTAACACTTACTGTCAATATAGTGTCAATGATTATTTAATTTGTAAGATGTAAAAAAAAAAGAGAAAAAGTTATCCAGAAAAAAAACATTAAGTATCCTGAACTATGAACAAGTTATACAGTTTTGTCTGCACGTAAACAAAATGTTTTGTTTTACATCAGTCTTTGCTTGTTTTATTGTTTTTAGCAACTAATTTAATCTCAAATCCATGTATTAGTGCATCAAACAACATGTTCTGTTGCAGTTTCCTTAATATTCTGATGTCTTTTTGATGTCATAAGGTTTCATTTTTAGAGATGAGTAGGCTTTTACAGATTAGCAATGAAATAATTTGTAATTAATCCTCCTGTGACAAAAACACAAAACACTGACAACTACAACATGTGATCCTGTTTTGCCTTTTCAAGTAAAATCTCATTCTAATCGGCTCACATCTAAATGGAGCGAATTGTAAATCCGTGAATGTCATTACCCCGTACCTGCCCTCTTCTATCTCTTCCTTTCTGTGCTTCTACTCCAATAAATATACAAATGCATGCACCGTGTTGCAGTAGCACCATAAAAGCAATGTGCAATTGCTCCCATCCGCAGTGCTATTAGGACCGGCATCAGTATTCAATACATGCTTCGTGGCGGTCTATACATGTACTCAGCGAGCCTGTAAGATGGTCTCACGTAAGGATATGTGATGAATTAATGGATTTTGAGCATGTGAATGAATCAATGGGCTAATGCAATTAGTGTCTGGCTCTATGAACCAGATGCAGCCGCATCCTTTTCCTTGATCATTTACAAGTAGAATTAATTATAATTTAATTACTTACAGCATTAATTACAGTCACAGAATCGTATTTACCTCAAATTATTTACGATTAAAGGCATCGACGGCAAATCCAGCACCTTAAAAGTGTCCCGGCACCAGATTTGTCACCAACTTCTACCTCAACCTGTGGGTGAACATATGTTTCCTGTCTTTTAGCAGGCTCCTGTCTGCAGGCTCTGTGTTTTACAGTGGCTTCTGGTTTTCCTTCAGGCCCGCTAAAGTTGTTTCCCCAGCCCGTGCTGACGGCATCTGTGCTTTGACAGGAAGGTGTCCCTTCGAGGCTGCTGATAAGTTTTTCTGAGGGCAGTGGGACTCCATATCTCTGTCGCCTTTGGCTAGCCCTGGGGCCTGAACCCACTTCAGTTGACCTCCCTTTGGCAGGAGAGAGGTGGCCCCCGGTGGTACGAACCTCAGGGTCCCACTGTACTGACTGCATGATGAGGAAATGAAGGCCAGGGCAGTTTGCTCACATTCTTGTTTCCATAGGACATGACTAGACCGATGGTTAGTATTTCTCTTGTGCGTCATTTAGCCAGTTTTTTTAGCCAGACTTTATTTTTTTTAAGAATAATAGATTGTTGTATTTTTTTTTTCCTAGTAATAATTTTTTTTTATATATATATATTTAGATTCAAATTGATTATCGTCATGATGAAAATTGTTCATCTTTTTTATCACAGGCAATACAATCTTATCTTATGCTGCCTTCACATGCTATTGGAAACTTCCTACGTCCCACTTGTGAAGTAATTACGAGTTTGTCGTGTTCACTTGCTTTGTTGTCAGAAAGAACAGAAATCATGGTGGACGGCCTAATCATTCTTGTCTGTTTCTTGGGGAAATTTTATTAAAGCCGAAAAATATTAGATGATATTTAGTCAATATCCAACAGGTTTTGAATAAAAAGTAGCATCCTATTCATTGTTAGCCATATAAACATTCACAGCTATCTAGATATTCATCTGGATGACGATTCCAAAATTTCAATCAAATAAATGCTATTTTCCCTGTGTTCAATACATACAATATGCATTAAATGGTTATTTATACAGTATATGTAAATATACATGATTGTAATGGCAGGAGAAAGCAATGTAGATGTTTTGAGAAAAACAAATAAAACTTTAAATGCTACTTCTAGGTTTCTCTCCTCTGCCATATTTAAAGTTTAAGGCCTGCCCCAACTCGGAAACTCAGGTATCAAAATGATCTCCGAGTTTCCCAGTTGTAAATACGACTAGGGAAGCTGTTCATGTCCAGTTCCGACTAGAAAACTTGTATTTACGATAATTCTGATAACACGTGAAGACAGCTGTAAGGTAATATGTAATTTAAAGCGAAACAGTTTAATTTAGCTCAAAATGAATCATTTATGATCTTATAGGGAATTTGAACAGACTCACTGTTTTACGGCTGATCACTGAGTCTGCAGCGATTCACAAACGAGCCGTATAAAATCAACTCTGCACTGGATATTAAAATCCAAATTATAGTGAAAATACTATTAAATAGCACAGTAACAAAGATCGGCAGTTTAAGACATTAACTTGTGAGCACAAAACACAAGATACTTCTCTTTTCAATATAAATAAGGCTTTATTTGATCAATCTAGGAGATGTAAACTAATCTAACACATAAACCCAAGCATTCACACATTGCAGAAAGAGAGAAAGTGAGGAATGGATGATTTTAAGGGGGTCCTATTATGCTTTTTTTTACTTTTTGAATTTTAGTCAGTGTTTAGTGTGTATGTTTGAGCATAAAACGATCTACAAAGGTACAAATCTCAAAGTCCACTCCAAAGGGAGATATTTTGTAAAAAAAAAAAAAATCCCTTTTCAAGAACTACAGCGAACGGCTCGTTTGGACTACAAAGTTGCTTTCCTGTATTTATGACATCACAAATTGTAAATCCCGCCTTAATAAATTTGAATGGTTGGCGGGTGGGGAACACTGCTCTTTTCAAAATCGAAACCCATTGCGGTGTTTTTATATCACTGTATTTCTGATGGAAACCAACTATTTTCAGAAAATTTTGGATGTCATTTTCATTTAATCTTGCATATAATGTCTGATAAAGCAGCGTTTGTGAGCAGAGCTCTGTTTTGTGTACAGAGTTACCAAGGAAACCTCGCTCTCTCCTGCTATGCTCCAATAGCGCCTCCTGCTGGCAGAGAATTAATTTGCATATATATGCCACCGCAAATAGTGTTAAGTCTGTGGGACTATGGTATAAATAAATTCAACTGTATAACAGTTACAGTGCAATTCATGTTATAATGTTAGAATTAAAGAACAATAAACATAATACATATTACCGTTGCACTTATCTGTACATAGTCAATGCAGTTATTTTTAAGCTGTTGTTGACATCCCATCTAAAACGTGATTTAGCCAAAAAAACAATATGTCTTGCAATATCTGTGCATGCAAAGGTTCTACACGATCCTCTTGTTCAATATTCTCGGGGTCTGAACTGAAATGGCAATATTGAGGAACTTGCTGTTCTGGCAAGGGGCGGGGCAATACTGAAACACCGTCTAAGCTGTTTACCAATCACAAAGCACTGTGACAGCTAACCAATCACAACACATTTCATTTTTCGGAAGGCAGGCCTTCATCAAACCCGGAACTAATTGAGTCGTTTGTGTCAGGCTGGGGAGAAAGGTATTGTAATAATGTAAATTATGTGAAAAATAATGTGATTTTCGAACACCCCCAAAACAAAATAAAGACTTTGTGAAAGAGCATAATAGGGACCCCTTTAAGAGAATGAAAATGTGATATCCCAAGTTTACAGCAATATGTGCTATTGAATAGACCTGAACAACCATCAATTACTTAATTAACCCTCGCATTGAGTTTCTCAGTGAGGCTAAAATTTATATTAAACGCACCAACTCAGCAAAAATCTGGAGTTGTACTCGTTTGCATTGCCTTTGTGTTAAGGGATTCCCTTTTGTCTTCATCGTTGCAGAAAGGGGGATTCCCGAGGTTGCTGATTGGCTGACAGTTCAGTGGTTGTTTGTAGGGATATCTTGGAAAGCCAATCACTGGGTGTTGGCTGGAGATGGTTTCAGTTGCTAGTTGAAGCTTGAAGCGGGTGCAGTCGAACTGGACTTTGCGGCAAACTCAATGGAAATGGAAAACTCAATGGAAAGAAAAGAAACTAAAAGAAAAGAATAAAAATGAGGTAACGAGACTGGTTTTTCTTCTCATCGTGGTGTTAAGTAGCGGCTGGCATGTATGCCAGAGCACGCTGGAATGGCGCTCAAAGTGCACAGAAAGTGATGACAAAAAGCATGGCTAAAAGTTAGAAGAGCAGAGAGGGGCTAGAAGCAGAAGAGGAGCAGAGAGGGTGGGAAGTCGTCCTGAATTTTTAAACTAGGCTTTGAACCCCTCCCAACTGTTGTGTTGACCAATTAGAAACTATCTTAGCTAGGGGTGTTAGTCTGCCCCCCCCCCCCATCATTGACCAGATAACATGCTGATTTGTCACATGTCCGAACTTTACACGCTCTTGCAAAGTATACTTTTGGATGTGATTTCTATAACAAGACTATGATACATTTGACAAAGAATTGATTGGAATAAATGTTTAAAGCATGAGTTTTCAAACTCATACATACCAAACATGAATATAAATCCTTAAAGTCATTCAGAAGTTATTAAAAAGACATGCATAATATGTGATTAAAGCATGATAGTCTAATGAGTGGGTTACATATATAATATGGAGTTACGCATAGAAATGATTAGTTGCTCATAAGTCCTTTTAGGATGATTTTAGGTGCATATGGAAAAGACAGTCTCTGAAGTACTGTGTAGAACAAAAAGACATGTTCTGTGGACAAAGGAATTTCGGTCTGGTCTGTGTCTTCTATGTGTGGGGGAAAAGTCAATCTAAGGAACTTGTGATTTCTATCGCGGAACACATGTGATGGCCATCACTTTGACCATCAGTCTTGATTAATTGCCCCAAATTTGACAGTCTCCTTCCTGAGTTGGAATTATCAATAAGTGTTCCTTTTGTTTTAATGTTGCAAGCTGTTTGGTGAAATAGGCTTACTGGTTAGGCTTTCTTCAGACGGGCTGGAGCTAGGACATAATTTATGACGTTGCCCTGTTTTCTTGGGGCCTCTCTGTGGAATTTCAGCTCCCATGTTTTTGATTTTCTGATCGAATCTTAATTTTGTCTGATTCAGTGTCTGATATCCTACACAGCATTAATATCAGTACATTTGACACCATTTGCACTGGTTGTAATTTCAAATTAATTTCTCGTTTTTATTTCACAAAAAATAATTTTTTTTTAGCAACTATATTTGGTTAAATTTAGATCTGTTCCCCATATTATGACACCAGGAGGTGCGTAATATAGTGCGCAAGCTGTATGGAGCAATTTTTATGATAGTTTAAGGTGCTTTTTGTTATTTTGGAGCATGGCTGCCCCATTCCTCATTCACTTTTACTGTGTAACATTTCTGTACATATGATTAATTGCCTTGTCACCGCTGTCATTTGTCCTTTAATCTTGGTTATTCTCTTCCCGGCAAAACCATCAGGAATTCTTTCATATCAAAATGAGTCTTCTTAGTAAATGCTTCTCTCACTGCTGAGGAGTTCAAAGTGGGACAGTGGAGAGGCGAGCGGGTAGACAGTCAAAGGTGTGAGCACTTCTCGCGGGCATTATCTGAAGCACAGAGCTGAGGGTCGGGGCAAGCCAATCAAACACAATCATCTGGGGGGCCTGTTAATGACTCCCCATCTGTTGGTGCATCCGGTATGTTGAGTGAGAGAGAGAGAGAGAGAGAGAGAGAGAGAGAGACTGTGTGAAAAGAGAGAGAGGGCTTATGGGACACAGTTTGATAGAAATTCTCTCAAATGTAGGGCAGAAATGTGCAAATTTACAGTGAGGAAAGCAAGCAGCTAAATGCGTTTGATTGCAAAACGCAACATTTACCCAAATGTGCTTTTACTTCAATATACAGTATCTCACAGAAGTGAGCACACCCCTCACATTTTTGTAAATATTTTATTATATCTTTTCATGTGACAACACTGAAGAAATGACAGTTTGCTACAATGTAAAGTAGTGAGTGTACAGCTTGTATAACAGTGTAAATTTGCTGTCCCCTCAAAATAACTCAACACGCAGCCATTAATGTCTAAACCGCTGGCCACAAAAGTGAGCACACCCCTAAGTGAAAATGTCCAAATTGGGCCCAATTAGCCATTTTCTCTCCCCAGTGTCATGTGACTCGTTAGTTTTACAAGGTCTCAGGTGTGAATGGGGAGCAGGTGTGTTAAATTTGGTGTTATCGCTCTCACTCTCTCATACTGGTCACTGGAAGTTCAACGTGGCACCTCATAGCAAAGAACTCTCTGAGGATCTGAGAAAAAGATTTGTTGCTCTACAAATGATGGCGTAGGCTATAAGAAGATTTCCAAGAGCCTGAAACTGAACTGCAGCATGGTGGCTAAGACCATACAGCGGTTTAACAGGACAGGTTCCACTCAGAACAGGCCTCACCATGGTCGACCAAAGAAGTTGAGTGCATGTGTTCAGCATCGTATCCAGAGGTTGTGTTTGGGAAATAGACGTATGAGTGCTGCCAGCATTGCTGTAGAGGTTGAAGGGGTGGGGGGGTCAGTCTGTCAGTGCTCAGACCATACGCTGCACACTGCATCAAATTGGTCTGCATGGCTGTCATCCCAGAAGGAAGACTCTTCTAAAGATGATTCACAAGAAAGCCCGCAAACAGTTTGCTGAAGACAAGCAGACTGAGGACATGGATTACTGGAACCATGTCCTGTGGTCTGATGAGACCAAGATAAACTTATTTGGTTCAGATGGTGTCAAACATGTGTGGCGGCAACCAGTTGAGGAGTACAAAGACAAGTATGTCTTGCCTACAGTCAAGCATGGTGGTGGGAGTGTAATGGTCTGGGGCTGCATGAGTGCTGCCGGCACTGGGGAGCTACAGTTCATTGAGGGAACCATGAATGCCAACATGTACTGTGACATACTGAAGCAGAGACTGGGCCGCAGGGCAGTATTCCAACATGATAACGACCCCAAACACACCTCCAAGACAACCACTGCCTTGCTAAAGAAGCTGAGGGTAAAGGTGATGGACTGGCCAAGCATGTCTCCAGACCTAAACCCTATTGAGCATCTGTAGGGCATCTTCAAACGGGAGGTGGAGAAGCGCAAGGTCTCTAACATCCACCAGCTCCGTGATGTCATCATGGAGGAGTGGAAGAGGAATCCAGTGGCAACCTGTGAAGCTCTGGTGAACTCCATGCCCAAGAGGGTTAAGGCAGTGTTTGAAAATAATGGTGGCCAAACAAAATATTGACACTTTGGGCCCAATTTGGACATTTTCACTTAGGGGTGTACTCACTTTTGTGGCCAGTGGTTTAGACATTAATGGCTATGTGTTGAGTTATTTTGAGGGGACAGCAAATTTACACTGTTATACAAGCTGTACACTCACTACTTTACATTGTAGAAAACTGTAATTTCTTCAGTGTTGTCACATGAAAAGATATAATAAAATATTTACAAAAATGTGAGGGGTGTACTCACTTCTGTGAGATACTGTACATGCTCTGATTAAGAGTGCCAATGATTTTTTTCCCCCCACATGCAGTGAACCAAACGTATTTTAACATAGGCAAATTAAAATTTACTATGGTATATGGTAAGAAAATTTAATCAATCCCAAAAATTTTGCTTGGTTGATACAATGATGTGCCACTGACACAGTCACCGTGTTTTGTATCGAGGAATATGGACAAATCTTGCTTACTCTTTAGCTAGAAATGCTTTGTTGGAGTTAATTTGATTGGAAAATTCAGGTTCCCTTTATTCAACTTTGCATTTTTATGTCTTGTTTGTAAAAAAAAAAATAAAAAAAATGAAAATGTCAGGCTCCTGTCATTCATCTTTGGGTTTTCACATCGTGTTTTTAAAGAAATAAATGACATTTGGTGGGTAATTTCAGGTTCACATCATTCATCTTTGTGTTTTCAAGTCTTATTTTTAAAGAAATTAAATTTGGTGGGGAATTCCAGGTTCCCATCATTCGTCTTCACATCTTCACATTTTTGTTAAAAAAGAAAAAAAATAGAAAATGTCAGGCTCCTGTCATTCATCTTTGGGTTTTCACATTTTGTAAAGAAAGAAAAGATTTTTGGTAGGAAATTTCAGGCTTCCTTTATTTATCTTTGTGTTTGTATGTCTTTTTATCATAAAGAAAGAAAATAAGTTTCTGCGCTACCACAAATGCTACTTGCTCACTGATATGATTTTTTAGTTTTTCAGAAATTCATATTTCTGACAATGAAAACCAGCTTTTTATCTACAGTATTTTGCCTTTGATTGTGTGTAGCCTATGAAAAATGATGGACGTCACTTTTAACTATTTCTTATTCATTGTTCATTAAGAATGTTTTTGGCTTGCTCCTCCAGTATAAATACTTAACAAAATGCAGCTTGAATTTCTCTGCCTTAGTCCTAGAAAGACATTGTCCTTGATCTTTACCCACAAGTCATTAGTGAGCCATTGTGTCCAAGAGAGTAAGGCACCGCAGTCTTAAGTTGAACTGCTGTCATGGCGAGTCTCCAGATGTTGTAATGGAGCTATGAGGGATACAATGGGCTGCCAACAGTGAGCAGGACTTGGTCTAATGTAAAACCCGAGGCAAATGCCTAGTGACCCAAATTCACTTACCAATGCTCTTTATCTCTCTGTCTCTCAATCTCATTTTTTTCTTCGCATCTCAAAGACAGCTGCTATGTTGTCCAATGTACTCCAGCCTACAGGAAACTGAGAGTAGAGAAGCGAGTAAACGCCGTTAACAAATGAAAAGCTTTAGTTGTACCTTTCAGTCAATCACAAATAGCCATTTTTCCAGTTGTAGGGAAATGTTTCAGTTGTTTTGGCAGACGTTTTTATCCAAAGCAACAACTTACTACAAGTGCACATTTAATATGCACTTTCAACACTTTATGCACTTTAACTCTTGAAATCAGGGGAGTGAGGTTTACCTGCACACTCTTCCAATACACTCACCCCTTCAAACCTCACTCCCATCCGGGTCACGGCACCAATTTAACTCCTTCGGATCTACTCGCCTCACACGCGGATCGGGCATAGTGTCCCTCTTGAGATCAGGGGAGTTTTACAGCTCTTACTAGCTGGCCTCCATTACACTCACCCCCTCAAACCTCACTCCCATCCGTGTCATGGCACCGATGTAACCCCTCCAGTTCCAGTTGCCTCACTCGCTCCGAACGGGATTCGAACAGGTATTTCCAGCATGGGAGGCGGGGCATGCTAGCAAGGACGCTAAAGACCACAGCCTCCAGTGTCAGTCGCCAGTCTGCCTCTTGAAATCAAGGATGTGGATTTTACCTGTACAGCTCTTACTAGCTGGCCTGTTACACAAGCACCTTTTTATGAGGTTGATGGAAAAATGTATTTATAATATGAAGACATATTTATTGTATGTGAAACTAAATAATATTGCATGTCAGATTTTTGGTAGTTTTTCTTTATGTGATTCAATTCTTTAAATCAAAGAGCAGTGCACAAATGCAGCACCTTAAAGCTGATTATGTACCTTGATGGTCTATTGGATTGACTTCATTGAGACTGCCATTGTAATCATGCTGTTTTGCCCCCAATTTCAATGACAACAACTTCTTGAATGCATCAGTGGTGGCATATAAAAGATGACAAATTGACCATTGTCCTTCATTCTTCTCTGCCTCAGAACAGACTCCCCTAATAAATTGACCCCCGTTTCATTCAGCCATCAGTCAAACAGGCCCGAGAAACTTAATAACGGAGGATAATAGTGCAGTAATAGGCCAGGGAGATCTGGGGAGTCTCGCGTCTTGTTATCTTCCTCCACGGCTGGTGTTCGTGCTACTCTGCGGGCAGGCAGACAGGACAGAAGGTCAGTGTGTGTCCCTCTGCCAAAACTCGCAGGGTTTTTCCCTTTTCCCCCGTTTTTTCTCCTTTGGATTTTGAACCTCCCGATGAGACTGTGTTTCTTTGAGATGCCATCTGCTCCTCTTTGTTGCTCTTGCCATCCAGATTAATTAAACAAACAAACAGGCTGATAATTAAATAGGCAACACGTCAAACCTGTCCAGAGGTTGATTGATCAACACGAAGCAACCCATCAAGCTACCCAACCAATGATCGATCTATCTATTGGTCTGTCTATCTATCGGTCTGACTATCTATCGATCGATCTATCTATCTATCTATCTATCTATCTATCTATCTATCTATCTATCTATCTATCTATCTATCTATCTATCTATCTATCTATCTATCTATCTATCTATCTATCTATCTATCTATCTATCTGTCTTTCTATCTACCGGTCTATCGGTCTGTCTGTCTGTCTGTCTGTCTATCTATCTATCTATCTATCTATCTATCTATCTGTCTATCTGTCTATCTGTCTGTCTGTCTGTCTGTCTGTCTGTCTGTCTGTCTATCGGTCTGTCTATCGGTCTGTCTATCGGTCTGTCTATCTATCTATCTATCTATCTATCTATCTATCTGTCTGTCCGTCTGTCCGTCTGTCCGTCTGTCCGTCCGTCCGTCCATGCATCCGTCCGTCCATCTGTCTATCCATTTTTCTGTCCAACAGCCCATATCTATATATTTAAATTAGTGCTGTCAATCGATTAAAAAAATAATAAGAATAATTAATCACACATTTTTCTAAAAATTAATTGTGATTAATCCCACCAAACATTAAAGTTTTTAAATATTTTTTTATATTGCAATAATTTCACATTAAATCTTCAAATGTACAATCAACAAACAACATAAAGACAGTAAAATTTTTATTATTTCTTTAATGGCATCTTTTTTATGATTGAAGGCCAGCATCACTGATATCAATACTACTGATGTCTCTGATACTACTGTTTTTTTTCCCCCCTGAATTTTTAACCATTGACTGTGGCCATTCAGAATTACAGTATAATTGAGAGCTATCAATTTTAACATTTATTAGACTTAACTTCTAATTTAAGTGAACTTAAAACAATCTTCACACAAACCCATTATAATAAATGACATATTACCTACCTGTGCCCTTCAGTAGAAATACACAGAAAATGAATACTTACCAAACACTAAATTCTAAATTAAATATAGATGAACCCCTTAAAGCTATAAAAGTTTTTTATTTCCACTTTTTTCCTTTTGTTCTTGGATTAATAGACATCACAGCAGCTGGTTATTAGCTTATTTGCCTGCTATTGCTTTAAAAGCTGCTGCTGCTGAACCTGATGCAGATCTGACATGCATCTTATTTTCTCATAAATCTCTTTACCTTTTCTGACCCACTTCAGGTCTTAAAGTCTCTACTAATGAGCGGACAAGTAGAATCGGGTGTTTTAGATGAGGGAGACAGTGCTGGGGTGCCTTAATGGACATGTTCTTAAATGTGACGCATATATAAATTATTGCATGCATGCACACAGTTTTAAGGCAGCTTTAATTGCCTTTTTGGTAACTTCATGCCTTAAATGATGGCATCACTACGACATTGCATGCACGTAGTTTCTTTCGCTGTTTGATATGAAATGATACAGACTACAGCGATATTTGAAGAGCGAGCGCTACGAGTCGCGCAAGGACTTAGAGCGGGCGTCTGAAAATTCTCCGTTTGATGTGATCACAAAGACATTCTGCATCTAAATAAACGCAATCCTTTTCAAGAAAAAAGTGCGTTAATAAGTCCCTGCGTTAATTGCGTTTTTAAGGCGTTTATCTGAAAAAAATAATCGCCTGCGTTAACGCGCTAATTTTGACACCACTAATTTAAATATATAATCTAAGAGAAGTATATATTTATTGTTTTGCTTTCTGCTGTAGAATATTAATAATGCACTTGAAAGGCTACTTTTTAATCATATACTGTAGGTTTAAGATAGGTTTCATTGTTAAAAAAAAGTAGAACAAATCCTGTTACAGTCATCACTATCCCCTGCTTAAAATACTTATTCCTAAAATCTGACCACAACATCCAAAGATGTTCTAAAACCAGGAAAAATACACTTAAAGGCCAAAAGGGTCAAACTAATTTTAGTTCCACAACATACAATAACTTTCTAGAGAATTCTGAGCTTTTGTCTTTATAGCAACAGTTTGGGGAATGTCTATTCAATTCCAAAATGAAAATATAGAAATGGATCTTGTACACCAGACTCAGCAAATAATTTCTATATGTATCTCACTTTGTGCACAGAGACTGTGTCATGCTGGAGAAGAAAAGGACTGTTCCCAAACTGTTGCAGTTCTTTAGAATATCATTGTTTGTTGTCAAGATTTCTCCTCATAAAACTGTCTGGACTAGCCAGACCTGTTAATTAGAACAAGAAGGATAGAAACTTGTCTTATATTGTGGACACATCACACAGCAGAAATGAATTGCTTGAGTTGCTTGGCAACCGTAAACAGTCTATGGTTTGTCTAATGAACTATATTGCTTTGAGAAAACATTGCTTATTGTGATTATTAATAATTCAATTACTTATTCAATATTCCTTGTACTCATATTGGTGTTGCCGTCGCGCCGGTTCATATTGTCAATAAGTCGCTCAAGGATTTACCACTGCCGTATTGCATTAGTATACATATAGGCTGTATGTATGGATTGTTTGGCACATTAATACATACAAATAAACTCATAATGCGTCTCTGTGTAAGAGGAATTGCGTTTAGAGGGCGTAAATCATTAGTGTTTGCGTTACACACATTGCTTTGATCAAAGTCATTACATAGCCATAATTCATAGCCTTTCATCTTTTATAATTCTTAAGCTTCTAATGGGGAGAGCTGATCAAGGGCTGTGATGATATAAGGTGTCTTTACAAGCTAAGAGACTTGCAGGAAGGAACCCCTGGAGATGTCACACCAATTACCATCAGGGGCTGAAAGAGACCTCGATTTGCTCGTCAGTCTGACATTTAGGGCTACAAAAAGCACAAAGCGATGTTTTCAGAAATGCCTAATCCCGCCGCTTAAAGAATATCAAACACAATTTCTTACGTTTTGTCTGTTATCACAATATTAACTTCACAAATCAAGTGAATTTTTGGTTTCATTCAGAATTATGTTTGTAAAACGATTTTGAATCAGTATTAAAAGATTCTTCTTTTAGCAAATTCAAGTTCAAATCAAACACACATCAAAAATAGTGGCCTCCTGTAGCCCTGACAATCAGAAATCAGAAACTGCTAAGTTCTCTTGTGCAAGCTGCTCTGGTTCATTCCTCGTGAAAAGTGACAGCCACACACTAGTCGTTGCGCGAATCAAATCCACCTTTCGTCAGACAGCTTGAGAGCGTTCCAGTCCGGCAATGAGAAGTGACAGCGGACAGGCTCGTTCTCGTAAGCCAATCAGTAAACACGGTGAGGGTGTTTTACATTGATTAAGAGTTTGTCACGCAGATGGACAGCGACTGCAGAGGCAGGGACAAAAGTCGTTGAGAGAGAGAAAGTTAGAGCGATTTTTGACAGCCATGAATTTTAATACTCTTACCTGCCAAAGTGGTTATATTGCAGTAAGACAAGGCACCACTTTTGCAATTGATAAATCTTGTCTACGACAATTACAACATTCAAGGTCATGTGTTTTTTTTAAAAGTAACCATAACGAAGGGTTTAGTCGCCGGGGGAGTAATATGTTTTGAATGATCTTAAGAAAAATTACCTAATTACTTGTCAAAGTCCTGTTGAAGACAGCCACAAACAACTCCCCAAAGTTTCCACCAGGTCCTGTGAACGTCTGGGACATGTCCCATGAGCTCCACCAGCCTCCAGAGAACAATTTAATGATGAATCAGAAACTAAGAGCTGTCTGGTTTGTTGTAACCTGTTGCCTTTGGTTGTTTTTAGCACAGTTTTGGCTCATATCGCAGTCACATAAATCACACATAAATGGTCAACATGACCTTATTGAGTTGATTTGAAGACAGTGAGTGAAATGATCACACACACACTCACAGCTTTCCGTGTTTTATGATGGCATTACACAGACGTAATGGTTTTTATACTGTAGAAACTGTAATTTATATCCCCTCACCCTAACCTTACACCTAAACTTACCCCTCACACAAAACTTTATGCGTTTTAAGATTTTCAAAAAATATAATTATGTGTGATTTATAAGCTTTTTTCCTCATGGGGACTACAAAATGTCCCTACAGGGTCAAAATTGACTGCTATTACTATACTTGTGGAGACATTTGGTCCACATAATAGAGGGAATATCAAGTACACACACACACACACACACACACACACACAGTCATCAGTTATGCTTAATATAACACTTGTGGCACAGTAACTCCAGTAATAAAAGGTTTAATATACAGCTGATATTTTAACAGTGTACCTGCAATGGATGGGTAGATAAATAGATAGACAGCCAAATGGATAGATTAATTGATAGGTAGATAAACATATGGATAGATACCGTATAGAAATTACATAGGCAATTTGAAAAAAGGATAGAAAGATGAATTAGCAGATAGATAGAAAAACAAACAAACAGATGAACTGAAAGCAGTAGATAGGCAGATGGGTGGATGGATAGATGAATAGACATAATAAACAGATGGATGTAAAGACAAATGAATAGGTAGATGGATGTATGGATAGGCATGAATTGCACAGACAAATTGAAAGATGGATGAAAAGATGAACTGAGAGGTGAAGAGACAAACATACGAACAGAGAGATGAGCAAATTGATGAATAGATAGATAGATAGATAGATAGATAGATAGATAGATAGATAGATAGATAGATAGATAGATAGATAGATAGATAGATAGAGATGGATGGATGGATGGATAGACAATTTGACAGGTAGATAGACATAAGGATAGATATATGAATTGCATAGAAAAATTAAAAGATGGATAAATTAATTGACGAACAACTGACCGACCGACCGACCGACCGACCGACCGACCGACCGACCGACCGACCGACCGACCGACCGACCGACCGACCGACCGACCGACCGACCGACCGACCGACCGACCGACCGACCGACCGACCGACCGACCGACCGACCGACCGACCGACAGACAGACAGACAGACAGACAGACAGATAGATAGATAGATAGTCCAAGTAATTTTACAGTCATGTTCAAGAGTCCCAAACCCAGATCCTCTACATCTGAGCATGTGATTGTCTTCTCGCTGACCTTCGTGTATATCATTACAAGTGGCCGTGATTAAAGAGGACCACATGCATGCGTGTATAGTAAAGGAAGCAGACTCATTACCAGTCTGATGCAGTAATAACAGTCTCTCTGTCCTTTGGGGAGTGTGGCGATTGAAGCATTACTTACAGAAGTACAGTCGGGTTAGGACTGGCCGAGGACCTTTATAAATGCCTTTTCAACACTCGCATTAATGAGATGCACAGGCCAGCTCTAATGGCTCTCCTAGTATCTTTCCCTCCTCTCTCTCTTGCTCTGTTTTTCCTCTTCAGGAGAAGAAAAGGAATGCTACAAATATATTCTCCTTTCTCATTGTTATTAACATTTTCCTCATTAAAAACTCATTTGAATTTTGGAGGCTCTATGTAACCTGGAAAATCAGGTGCAATCAGAGTGTTATTTTATTCAAGCTGTGCACATTATATTAACCATCAAATGTACATTTCTGTGCTTAAGGGAAAGCTGTAGTTGGCATAGATCGGAAAACGTCAGATTAGAAGGGACAAACACACATTTATAGACCTAACAATGACCAGACCTGAACCATTGTACTAATTCTGGACCTGTAAGACAGGGAATGAATAAAAATAGGACAATATTGTCACAGCTGTGGCACGATTTGCTCATGGCGTGTACTGTATGTGCAATTGTGCTCTCAGGGATGCAGGTCTGAATTTTGCTAGTGACTTTCAGCTTTCTTTTTTTTTTTTTTTTTACTTGTGCATATATATCTATTTAACAGACTAAAAAAAATAAATAAAGTTAAATCTCATAAATATTACAATTTAAAGTTTTGTATCTGAATATATTTTAAAATGTAATTTATTGTAAAATTATATGTAATAGAATCGTAATATTCTGTAATATTATATAATATATGTAAAATATAATGTTATACAGTATATACTGCTTAATAATTTGGGATCTTTGATTCTAGATTTTTTAATCTTTTCCATTTTAATGTCTCTGATGCTCACCAAGACTGCATTTGTTTAATCTAAAATACAGCAAAACAGTGAAATATTATTACAGTTTAAAATAACATTTTTCTATTTGAATATATTTTAAAATGAAATGTATTCCTGTGATGCATAGCTGAATTTTCAGCATCATTACTCCAGTCTTCAGTGTCACATGATCCTTCAGAAATCATTTTAATGTGCTGATTTGGTACTCAAAAAACATTTAATACAACATGTAATACAACTTTTCATAATATACAAATATTTACTGTGATTGTTGTATTAAGTATTAATCAAGTATTAATTTAATAAAAACATCTTACTTATGTTTTTATATTTTATTTATTTTTGAAAACAATATCAGGTTTATAATTTGCTTCATATATTTTTTTTATTATATATATATATATATATATAATTAATTAATCTATAATCTTTAGAAGAATAGAACAATTTTTCCTTTTCATTATGAGAACATGTTGAGTTCCTCTTCATTTGACCATGTTTCTATATTGTGTCTGTGTGTTCATACATTTGCAGAATGAAGGAATCATCTGACTGTTCATCAGTTCAAGAGAGGCTTGTCACATTTGAAACATGGAGCTCATTTACTCTAAAGGGCATTATTGTGAGAATAGATGAAAGTGTTACAAATGCAAGACTCGCTTTCATCTCCCTCTCTCACTTTTTATCTATTTCTTTCTCTCATTCACATTTTTTTTCCAATCAGAGTGAGCAAAAATTAACCTTCTGCTTTATTTCCAATGGTTGAAAGACTACAGTGACAACATTCCCATATTTATTGATGTTTGAATCGTACTTCTGACTTGATATTTTAAGAAATACCAATCATTCCGTGCCACAATATTGAGCGTTGCCGACTCGACTGATATAAAGTATATAAAGTACCTGAAAGCCATACTTAAGTAAAAGTAGATATCTTACCAGAAAATGACTTTGGTAGAAGTTGAAGTCACCGTTTAGAATATAACTTGAGTAAAAGTTTTAAAGTATGTGATATGTATTGTACTTCAGTACGAAAAGTATTTTTTAAATCTTAAACATACTTAAGGAGTAAAAGTAAAAGTACAAGTAAATGCAAAATGGAAAAGAAGCAAATAAATACATGTGAAACAGTGTTGGCCCCCTTCCTGATTTTTTATTTTTTTTGCATGTTTGTCACACTTTAATATTTCAGATCATCAAACAAATTTAAATATTAATCAAAGATAACACAAGTAAACACAACATGCAGTTTTTAAATGAAGGGTTTTTTTTATGAAGGGAAAACTAAATCCAAACCCACATGGCCCTGTGTGAAAAAGTGTTCACCCCCCCCCCACCCCATTAAAATATAACTGTGGTTTATCACACCATTACTACCACACCTGTTCGCAATCAAGAAATCACTTAAATAGGACCTGCCTGACAAAGTGAAGTAGACCAAAAGATCCTCAAAAGCTACACATCATGTTGAGATCCAAAGAAATTCAGGAACAAATGAGAAAGAAAGTAATTGAGATCTATCAGTCTGGAAAAGGTTATAAAGCCATTTCTAAAGCTTTGGGACTCCAGCGAACCACAGTGAGAGCCATTATCCACAAATGGCGAAAACATGGAACAGTGGTGAATCTTCCCAGGAGTGGCCGGCCGACCAAAATTGCCCCAAGAGCGCAGCGACGACTCATCCAAGAGGTCACAAAAGACCCCACAACAACATCTAAAGAACTGTAGGCCTCACTTGCCTCAGTTAAGGTCAGTGTTCATGACTCCACCATAAGAAAGAGACTGGGCAAAAATAGCCTGCATGGCAGAGTTCAAAGACGAAAACCGCTGCTGAGCAAAAAGAACATAAAGGCTCATCTCAGTTTTGCCAGAAAACATCTCGATGATCCCCAAGACTTTTGTGAAAATACTCTGTGGACTGACGAGACAAAAGTTAAACTTTTTGGAAGGTGTGTGTCCCATTACATCTGGCATAAAAGTAACACAGCATTTCAGAAAAATAACATCATACCAACAGTAAAATATGGTGGTGGTAGTGTGATGGTCTGGGGCTGTTTTGCTGCTTCAGGACCTGGAAGACTTGCTGTGATAAATGGAACCATGAATTCAGCTGTCTACCAAAAAATCCTGAAGGACAATGTCCGGCCATCTGTTCATGACCTCAAGCTGAAGCAAACTTGGGTTCCGCAGCAGGACAATTATCCAAAACACACCAGCAAATCCACCTCTGAATGGCTGAAGAAAAACAAAATGAAGACTTTAGAGTGGCCTAGTCAAAGTCCTGACCTGAATCCTATTGAGATGCTGTGGCATAACCTTAAAAAGGCGGTTCATGCTCGAAAACCCTCCAATGTGGGTGAATTACAACAATTCTGCCAAGATGAGTGGGCCAAAATTCCTCCACAGCGCTGTAACAGACTCATTGTAAGTTATCGCAAACGCTTGATTGCAGTTGTTGCTGCTAAGGGTGGCCCAACCAGTTATTAGGTTTAGGGGGCAAGCACTTTTTCACACAGGGCCATGTGGGTTTGGATTTAGTTTTCCCTTCATAATAAAAAACTTCATTCAAAAACTGCATGTTGTGTTTACTTGTGTTATCTTTGATTAATATTTAAATTTGTTTGATGATCTGAAACATTAAAGTGTGACACACATGCAAAACAATAAAAAAATCAGGAAGGGGCCAACACTTTTTCACACCACTGTATGTGTATATATATATATATATATATATATATATATATATATATATATATATATATATATATATATATATATATATATATATAAAATGTTCATGCATAGCTTGAGTTGCAAGATTGTGTTTAGTTTTAACTTTTTTTTTTTTCCATTTTGTATTTTTTGGTAAGAATAAGAAGCACTTCATCCGGTACTTAGTGTCTTTCATTCTATCATAAGAACACATTTCTGGAATCTGCATCTGAAATAGCATTTAGATTTATTTACACAGTTTAATGTATCTTAGAGGGGACATTTAAACTGCAGTTACAGATGCATAAATAGGTTTTGTTTTTAACATAAAACGTTGAATACTGATATTTGAAATAATTTAAGACATGAAAAAAGTTTAAATGTGAACTTAAAACTGCCAGTAGGTGGCAGCACGTGACTGTTAATGAGTGAGTCATGGAGATTCAACTGATTCATTCAAACGGCTGATTCATTCAGGAACAAATTAAGCATTTTGTTAATTACTGAATCACTGAATCATTTTTATCAACCGATTCGTTCAAATAGCTGATTCATTCAATATATTGCTCAGAGACGCAAAACAGTGCTGTGATCTTTGTTTGGAACTATTTTCGTTGGCAAAATTGAGCAAAAATATTATGTTTAAAATATTATATATAGCAACATTATGTCTAAAATGTAAGTCACTTATTGCTTTACTGATCTTGTGTAAAATTATTATTAAATGTGTTATCATGCTGATATCTGCAGAAAAACGGTTATCTTTGTGTGATATAGATTGTTAACTATATTAAATTATGTAAATAAAGAGCATACAGAAGCATTTTTGCCATCTACAATTTAGAATGCCTGGAATTTTAACAAATCAACGTGCGTGCACTCTGTGTGTGATTTGGTGATATAGCCTACTTGATGATGTCAGATCACACTTCATTAAAACAACACTTACCCTATTATTGCAGAAGATATACTGTATATCGCACACACCAGACTCGACTTGAGTGGAAAATGAATTATTCGCGGTTGTGCGCGCACTTGTTTGCACATGAGGTGATTTTAGGAGTTTAACTTGCAAGCGCCAGACCACTGATTCATCAAACCTGCCTTCCTGCAGTACGTGTTCTTCTGACTTCTGACTATTTTGTAGTAAGTAACGAACATACTTCGGGGAAATGTATCAGAGTAAAAGTATACATTTTAATTAGGAAATGTAGTGGCGTAAAAGTTAGCTGAAATATAAAAACTCAAGTAAAGTACAGATACTCCCAAAAAATACTTCCAATGTGCCTTCTTTTGTGTCAGAAATAGTTTATTATTCAGGCTTTCTCATTGAATCTTGGGAGAAAATAAGTTGAGAGCAGGAATTGCAACATACACAGGGTTAAGGGGCAAAAAGAAACAAGAATTCACATGTTGTTGTCTCTCACCCTAGGTAAACTTTAGTATTTCTAAGATGAGTCGGTGTTCGCTCACTGGAAAGAAATTCACTCCATTGAGTCGAGGAGGGAGTAGCTGCTTGCAGGTATTACAGTAGAGAAGAACCTGA
The DNA here is from genome assembly GCF_936440315.1 of Barbus barbus. Lineage (NCBI taxonomy): Eukaryota > Metazoa > Chordata > Actinopteri > Cypriniformes > Cyprinidae > Barbus > Barbus barbus. The sequence goes on from NC_136726.1 coordinate 17,474,024, forward strand.
GAGTGTTTCTCACCCACCACAGCCTTGACGTGAACTGGATATGTCAGTTTTAAAAGGGCGAGGAGTAGAAGATGGATTCTGGAAACAAAACAGAACAGCGGTGAAGAGAAACATACAGTAGTGCTGTACCTTTAAAGGCATAGTTCACTCAAAAAAAAAAGTCATTTACTCACTCTCATATCATTCCAAACCTTTCATTCATGGTAAAAAAAGATTAATCTTTAAAGAGAGTCCTGGATGCTGTTCTGATGAACAAATGAATAAATAAATAAATAAATAAATAACAGTGTTCCATATGACTTCACAGAGCTGTTAAATGCAGTGATTGAATTGCATCAGTGAGCATGTGAATTCAAAGATCAGATCAGTCTGTTTAGTGAACAAAACATTTAGGCTGGCTTAGTGAACTGGATTAATTGATTCACTTGATAAGATTTGAATCAAAAGATTGTTTCATTCATGAATCGGATATTTGTACTAGACTGTAAAAAAATAAATAAATGGAAGTTGTAAATAAAACCGATTATTAGAGTACATTTTACAAGAAAGTACTATTTCAGTCTTTCTACATCAACATTTCATGTTTAATTCAATGTGATTTCTTTATAATTATTTACAGCAATTTCTTATTTTATATATTTCTTATATAAACCAAATATTTGTCATTGTACTTTAAGACTGTGGCAGGGCTAAATAGTGGCTTGGGATGCACAATATATCGGTATTATATTGGTTATCGGTCTGATATTACAGATTTTCAAAATTTATCAGTATTGTCAATATTGGATAGCCAATATTGTTTTAGACTTGTTACCTTTGCAATTATCTAACTTTCAGTTAAAGTTGATATTTGAAAAAAAACAATACATTTGTAACACTGTTAAATGTATTCTTTATCACATCTCAAAATGAGTATTAATCCTTGATACATTATAAAACTGTGCCTAAGTTAATTTGAAGAAAAAAAAAAATAATAAAAATAAATAAATATATATATATACTTATACTGCCCTGCAAAGGCAAAAGATAACTCATTTTGAGCGTTCCAAACAAAGCAAAAGAGACGTTACTGGTGTTATACGTGTTCTGCCTTAGTTTCTCCGGGGCTTTTCAATGTTATGGTTGAGACGACCCATTATTTTCTTGGAATAACAACAAAATTGACTCAAGATACTTATGTACATGATAAAGGATGTCTTGAGTGTGCCAAAAATATCAATGTCAATTTGGACAAAAATCGAAGTTACGGTCTTTTGCCTTTGCACGGCAGTATATATATATATATATATATATATATATATATATATATATATATATATATATATATATATATATATATATATATATATATATATATATATATATATATATATATATATAAAATACACTTTTAGTTTTTTTTAGTTTTAATTTCAGACAAAATAATATACATTTTAACATCGACCATATTAGCCACATATCGACCAAATTGATTATCGATATCGGCCACAATTGTAAAATCACTTATAGCAAATAGCTAATATGTGAAATTTAAATACATATATACATACATACATACATACATAAATGACTTACACTTTTCATATATTCCCTGTTTGTGTTTCAAGGCCGAACAAAAGTCACACAGGTTTGGCACGACATAAGGATGATTACAATGACAATTATAATTTTTGGCTGAACTATCCCTTTAAGCTCTCTTTTTCCATGTCCTGCTCTGTAATTATCGGAGATCTGCAGGGTGCAGATATTTGATGGTATTGATTTGTGTGGCCAGACTTGAGATCGCACACAAACACACACGTACATACACATACGCTTTGCGCCTGTTTTGTGAGAGCGCCTCGGGCCATCGAGTCATTATCTGTTGGAATCATCATTCCTCTTTCCCCTCAGCATAAACAGGAAACTCTGAGAAGAGGAAAATAAATGTAAACAAACCACAAAAACCCTAATGTATGAAGCAGCGTATGCATATTCACGTGTGTACGTGGATGTTTTGACATTGTGTGTCAATCAAATGTACCATCACAACAACAACATCTATCTTCTTCAACATCTATCATCTTCTAAAGAGGTCCAAAACAGTGATTTAAGACAGGTACGGAGATTTTCAGACCAATTTCAGCTTGTCATTTTTAACTTTCAGAAGGACTTTAGTATGCAGAAATGGGCAGCTGGGAAGCCTCTGTGTTATTTCAGTTCTTTTCATTATTTGGCTCCCCAGGCTATGATGGAGAACGGGTACTCTTAACCCAGGCATGTTCAAAAATCTCTGATGCAGAGTCCAAGTAAAGTCTCAACTCGTAGTCTTTTGTCACACATCCGAGTCAAGTCTCAAATCCCTTTTGTTCATTTTTGCTATATGCTAGAGTTTAATTCGTAAGGCTTGTAGAGGATAATTAATTTGAGGTTTAACTTGAATCATTATATATGTACTGTGTGTGTAAGCACAACATTAATCATAATAAAATGATTTCTGATAGATCATGTGACACTGAAGTCTGGAGTAATGGCTGCTAAAAATGTAGCTTTGCCATCACAGGAATAAGTTATATAGTAAAATGCATTTAAATGCATTTTTGATTAAATAAATGCAGTTGTTGTGAGAACAAGAGACTTCTTTCAAAGGTTATCAAAACAAGTATCCCAGAATCAAGGTAATATCGATATCAGAATTGTTAATTCTCACTAAATGAGGTATCTGTCAGTTTTTATCTTGAAATGCTCCTCATCTTTTGGATTGGTTGAATGGCTACAGCAGTGCAGGGAAACATCTGTGACCTTGAGCTCCTTTCAACTCAAAGAGGCTTTTAGGAAACTCAAGCCTGATATTTATGCTAGATTTGATAAGGACTCATGGCCCATGACCGATCCCTCTCCGGTAGGTTATCTGAGTGTTATACAGGCCAGCGATGATGACTCAGAGTTCACCTCACACATCTTTCACACCTTCTAAATCGTGACAGATTCTGAGCAATGGTTGCCACGGTTCACCCTGGGCATTTTAATCAAGCTCAGCGCTGCTATCCCTCCACTCGTTTGATTTCTCCGACAGTTTTCCAGGTGCTATTATAAACTTGCTGTCTAGGATCTCTTGTTTCTCTCAAACAATTTTAACTCTGTAACAGCTTAGACCAGCATGAATTTCCATGCTAGGGTTAGTTTGGCAGGACAATATAAACATGTAGTATAACCAGTTTTATGATCCTTTTTGAAGCTTGAAGACTTCAGTCCCTGCTCCAAAATGACTCCTTTTAAGGTTCCACAGAATAAAAACTGATTAGGAACGACGTGAGGGTGAATGAATGATGATGAAATCTTATTTTTTGTATACTATCCCTTTAAAATTGAGTTTGAAAACCAAAAACCCTTTAATAATTATGATTCTTTAAGCACTTCTAGTGTATTGCCTTTGGCAGTGCCTCCTTGTTGGCAACCGTAGGGTTGCGGGTTCAAAGCCCAGCAGGCCAGATGTGATGTTCACTTAATGGTGCTACTGTCCAAGCCCTTCATTTCTGTTGCCCACAGCAGGCCTTAGGTAAAATACTTAACCCACCGGACTACTGTACACTGCAAACCTTTTTTTAAGAAAACCACTAATCTGTGGCTATAATGAGACTAAAGAGCAAGTTGATAATGAAACAATTAAAATATTTTCTGCTAGATTGGTTAACTGTATTCATTTTTGTTTTTAAATGTAAAGGTATGTTGGGGGAAAGAAAAACAGTGTGGACAATCACTCAGTTCTCAAATAATACCTGCTAAATGTGGCATAAATAGTGAAAGGTATGTTAAATAAATTTGCACATTGGGGATTGAGTTCATTTTTTCCACATTGGGAGATAATCTGCGCTCCAAAATCAGTTCGCTTTGAGGTTAGAGTTTGAGAGGTTTATGAAAATCAATTATGGTGCTTTTGTTGCGTCTCCAAAGACTCCGAAATACAAAATAGCTGGTTTTAGCTTCTCCATAAACCAAAACGACACACAACACATTTGTGGTTTGTTTAGTGTTTACTGTGCTAATTAGGAGAGTTTTAAATGACATACCGAGAGAGATTTAAACTTTGTTCACATCTGAAACTTACTGTGAGAGTTTATTGTAGTGAATCGCTTGATTTAGTTTAGCCTACCCTGACCGACATAACCTTTTGTTTTAACTGAAACTACGACAATTATATTATTGTGCTGAGAATACCTTCATAAACATAATAAACGTAAATTATTTTCAATGCTAAAAAAGCACATCTTAAAATTGTGTTGTAATATTTAGGCCTAGCTATCTCATGTCATTCAAAAACTACATTTGTCTATGGAAAACAAAATAATATTTCTTACCTTTCAGCAATGAGGGTTGCACTGACCCTTGTCAAACTCCACAACTGAAAAAAAAGGTCTCCTGTACAATATTCCACATCATCTGTGTGTTCGTTATGTGTCTGTGTGTAAATCGTTTATTCATTCTGAATTGTTCAAAACCACTGATTCGTTCAATAACGAAACCAGAATAATCTACTGAATTGATTCATTCAAAATCACTGATTCTTTCTGAACACCGCCGTTGTGAGTTTTTTGGAGACTGGCAATCGTTCCTTTGGAGATGGCAGAGAATAAATAAGGCAAAAATAACCGGTGTCTAAAATGTAAGTAACTCAATATATATTAACTTTGTATAAAATATCACAATAGCACAAAATATCATATCAGCACAGCTGTTTGCCTGCGTTCCTGATATTCAGCGACAGCAAATTGTTTCTATCCACCTTATTTTTCTTTGTTATTCTTCTCGTTATTCGTACTCGGAAGTCTAGCACATTCACAGAAAACGGCTTACTTCTGCGTTGAAGAATAAGGTGGATAACGTGTTTGTTTATTATGTATCTGTTCATAATGATAATTTCTTGTAATGCTTTGGATGGCAAATGTTGGCATTCATCGCGTTTGTTGTATGTCTTTTCTTAACATAAAATACAACAAAGTCTAAAGTTCAGCTTTGTACAAAATGTTCCCATCTAATCGAACCCGAGACACAGTGTGAACGTTCACTGCCCATCATAGATCAGCAACTTCCCCAGGAGTGATGAACCATGTAGTACAGTGGGTGATTTTAACAGGATGAGATGGTGGGGGCAGTATCCTTTTTATTTATTTTTTATTTTTTTTTATATGTAGGGGTATTCAGTTCCCATAAGCCCTCAGATCGAGTGGGCGGATGTGTGGGAACTTGCTTTAGGGGTGTCAAACGCGGGTGATTAATTTAATGGTTTATTTATCTCTCCCATCCTTTCAAAACTAGAACAAAAAAAAAAAAACACAATACAATTGACTTACTACGACAACCAGTCAAAACCTTTTTCAGAGGAAAAACAGTGACCCTGCTGGTGGTATGCTGGGCCTCTAGGGTTGGAGAATGATCACATCGCTCTGAGATCTACAGACTTTTATTTAAAGAAAAACGGAGCTGAAAAACAAAGGAGACTGTTCCAAAATAATACTTCAAAGGAAATAACACAAAGCCGGCAACCGCAGGTAAATCTGCATTTGCGAATGCAGTTTAAAGAGGTGAAAACTCTCCTCGAGTTGTTCTCCTCCTGAGTGCTAGAAAATGTACTAAGAGCTTCCTGTGAACTTTCTTTTTATCAGTGTATTTTGTGCTTTGTGGCAAGCAGACAACATAGACATACCCTGCAATTTCCAGACTTCAACAGCCCCAATGTCAATTTGAGAGAAACGCAGGAAAGGAAAGAACAATAAATGAAAGAACATGTAGATTCAATTGCAATTCAACAAAAGGCTATAAATCAAAAGTTTCTGTGCTCTATGTGAAATAATGTTCCCTGCATACAGTATACGCTTGCTTGGATGGAAAGTTTGACGGGAAGTTTTTTTTAGTTTTAGAGGTACAGCGTACTGAAAGAGATATATTTGCATGTTTTCTGCACATTAGGAGAGACAGATGGAATCTTCAAGTCTTAAGCCGTTCATCTGCAAGAGGTTCAAGTAAGATGGTGTCCTACTGGGTCCACATTTGAGAATAAAGTGGATAAAGTGTGATCCCTGTTGGGTAAAGGGATATGGCTCGGCACACCACTCCGGACTCTGAGGGAACCAGGGAGGATTATTGAAAACCAGGAGCTAGTGCTTCAACATCAGGTACCGTAGATGAGGATTAAGCACATAAATTAGGTTTCTACTTTTATGAACTGCAGCCAACTGCTCGCTGAAGTTTGCATAGAGTTGAAGAAGTCTGAAAATGTGTATGGGTTTCTAGAAGCAATGCTAGGTGTCTTAGCATAAACAACTTTATTCTAGGTGAATTCTAGTGTGTATCGTGTTAAGAGAAATAGTGGCAAATCATATGGAAGTAAATGGATGCAAAACTATTGGGGAACTATAATACGAACTGATGCGGTTATTTCACACCATTTACTTGTATGCTTTTATGATATTTCATTTTGTTAAATGAAATATCATAACACAAGTTCTTTCACAGTTCTTTCCCAATCCTGTCTCCCCTCTCTTTCCCACGCCATTGTTTTCTTTTTCCTGTCAATATATATACTGTCCTATAATAAAAGGCAACAATGCCATAAATAAATCTTAAATAAATAAATAGATAAATAATTAAAAATAATTGTATTTTTCTTTTCTTTTTGATAATTTTATATTTTATGTAATAAAGAGTATGCACCTTTTAATTGCAGAAATCATCAAAATAAGAGTTTCAGTTTTATTCTTGAAAAGGGAAAAGATAGGGATGATTTAATAGGGACAAAAAAATAATAATAATAATAATTTAAAAAATGGTAATTAAATGGCTTGTAATTGTAGAAATATCAGCATTAGTATTGATATTATTTATTATATATTATACTATATATTATTTTTATGTTTATTGTTTTATTTTATTTTTTATTTAATTTAGGATTATTTGATTTTATTTATTTATTTTTTATTTATTTATTATATCTATCCAAACCACAAAAGACCCATTTCTTAGAATGACCCATTATTTAGGTTTCTTGTGTGAATTGTTACATTATTTTCTCTAGAGCACAGTGGACACCAGATCAGCAATGTAACAAAATAAGTATATTTTGAATTGAAAACTTCTGTAATTCTGTATTCTGCAATGTGTGTCACACTGACATCTTTCTGGAACACGACAGCAAACGTTCGCATTCCGGAGAGCAACTTCATTGCACACACTGACACAGACACCTTCCTGTCTCCACCCCTTGATCTCATTCTGCTGAGATCGAACGCCTCCAAGTCTTTTTCACTCTGAATATCACTCCCAAGAAAGCAACACTTGCTATGAGCCACATTATACTGCGACACAAAAGCACAAAGGTTGTACCAGCCCAGGGACGGATCATGACGCAGAGGTGCCCTGGGCACGGACTGATTATAGGCCCCCCTCAGTTGAAATTGCGGTCATTTTCAAAGTTCAAATAGCAATGGATTCTATCTACACTAAGTGAAGACAGCAGTATTTTTAGCAATATGTTATTTACACTAAGTGCAAATAGCTATAGATTATATTTACACTGTTAAAATAGCAGGATTTTCTGCTATTTATACTACTTGTTGCAAAATAGTGGTAATTATCTGCACCTCAGTATTGTAGTACATTATAAAACAGTATTCAATGATAACGTATTGAGTGTAAATTATCATTTTAATTCAGATTATTAAATGGATGCCACCTTATTGATACAATAAAGCCCTCCCTACACCTACCCTAACCCTACCAGATACTTTATTTTCAACTTTTTGGTTATTTCCTTAATTTTGATTGAAAATAAATGCCTTTACGATGTGATATGAGATTTGAAAAGGGAGAAAAAAAGTTTGGCAAAAGGCCAATTTTCACGTCATAGTTCAGACGGGGGCCGGGCCTTGGGCCTGTTTTGGGTTTCTCCTTATTTTCATATTTTAGACATCCGTCAATTAGTGATGAAAAACATTGCCGCGCTGGTGGAAACAACACGAGACCGTGCCGCGACTGAGAGCAGCTGGATGGTGTTTAGTGTCCCGCAGCAGCAGCAGGTGCTCAAGTGACTTCAGCGCAGATGAATAGTTCTGCGTTCAAATGCATGCAATAGGCTAAAGCTTGCTGCAAAACCCCAGCAAACATAACCATGAATGTGTCTGCGCGAAATATTAAGGGGATATTTGAATTATTTACTAATATACTAGGTTTTCTGAGTCCGTGTCGCAAGGATGAAGTTGCTGATCCTCACTCGCCGTCTCCTCATTAGAAGCGCCTTTAGAGAGAAATTAATCTTTTTTTATTTCGTTAAGTGATAATTTAAAGCTTTCTATAGATATATTTATCATGTCTGTGAGGCATGTAAGCTTCGGTTCATTTTTGTGAAGCGCTCCTGTTCAAGACGGCAGAAAGCGCATCATGTTCGTTTTCTTTGTTTTATACAAGCACGTTTTGTTGACATTGTGAGTGCCCACAAATAAAAGTAGACCCTTTACAGTTTCGAATGATTTATTACTCTTACCTTTATCAGAAAAAAAATTGTCGTAGGCTATTTTAAGTTGTTTCCACTGAAAAAAATGCAAGTGTTTGCGCTGGTCCCTCCATGTCCTGCAGAGCGCGCTTTAGCTTCCAATCTCCGCACAAACTTATATAGGCTAGCGCACATTATTATTATAGCGCAGGTTTAACGTTTAAACATTGTTATATCAATAGATTTTATTTTAGGCAAGTCCTGATGATTTGAGAAGGCTAAATTGATCAAACATAGGCTATGATCAGCTCACTGTCTGCCACTGGCCGCTAGGTCGTTACTTTAAAAAACATAAACTTAGGACTTCTTACTATATTTAACGAACAAAAATGCTCCAAACGTTTCTCTAAATTAACTTAATTAAAAAAACGAAACGAAATATAATCATTTTGCCATTACATACAAACTGAACTATTTTAATAGCCGAAACAGTAGTATAAGCTGTTTTGGGAGAAGGGGAAAAAAAGACGGGCTCGGGTCGGACTCGGGCCGGTTATTCTGATAAGCTGTTGGGCCAGGGCCGGGCTAGGGCCTGAGCGTCTCGGGCCAGGGCCGGGCTAGGGCCTGAGCGTCTCGGGCCAGGGCCGGGCTAGGGCCTGAGCGTCTCGGGCCAGGGCCGGGCTAGGGCCTAAATTTGAGGCCCGTGCAGGGCTCTAGTCTCTGGCTACCAGCCAGCGAAGTTGAGCGAATGCAGATTTTAACTTAGCAGCTGATGATGTGCCGCACTGAATGATCTAATCACACCGGTGTGATCGTTTATTAAATATAAAAAATATTATTCGGCTTTTTTTTTTTTTTTTTGTCTTTTGGATGCTGCATTCAAAATCCACTTGCCTCAAAAATCTGAGGGGGCACAGTTGAAATCGCGTTCTGAGAGTAGCGGTATTTCGGCTGGCCCCCCCTCTGGTCCAGTGCCCTGGGTAGGTGCCCAGTAGGCCCGTGCGTTAATCCGTCCATGTACCAGACATATTATGCTGCTTGATCTTCTACAGCACAGTTTAAGACAGGAATAAATACAAAGATCAATTAGCTAAACGGTGTCTACCAAAATAACCTGGATTTCTGACTCCTTTGATGGAGTTCATTCGCAAATCTCAATTAAGTGATGCTAATGCGCACACATCCTGAGGAGGACTTGTGCTCGGCTCACAGATTAATCTTTCCTGCCAATCTAAAAATGCCAGCGAGCACCTTTTCTGCATCAGTACATTAAAAGCACATAAATCACTAGATGTGTCCAGAAAAGGAGTCTATCAAATTTAATAGCTTTTGGGGATATTTCAGCTAATTTAGTAGGCTTTGTACACGACTTAAAGATGATGAACCTGCAGTGATTTTTTTTCTAGTCAGACTCGCACAAACATCTTAAAATGGTGTTCTTTTGTTTGGGTGTGAATAAAAGTTTGAACAAAGGAGATCTAATACGTATATTCTTAGCATTCCCATTTAACGTAATGACAGTTGCTTGGAAGTAACTGGAAGTAACTCTCAATACTGCCATATTGTTATTTATTTTACCTATACCATTTAACTATACCATTTGTAATGTACTATACTATATAATTAACTATTCTGTGAGCTCACAGACTATGCAGTTAGCTGGAAAGAACTAAAGGGAAAATGTGTAATTTGACCATTTGCAGCTTATTGTATCTTGTAGTGCTTGAAATTTATTGTAGTTTTTTTTCATAATGCACAGCTATTTTTCCATGGCCATAAATGAAGAAAGATGATTGTGCCTGAATGATGGTGTAGTTATAGCATCTGCCAGTATTTTAGGCATATTTGACAAATTTTTTACATATTAAAAATATTTACTATTTTAAACACATACTGTAAAAATTCCACCCACATCAATTTAAAAATTAATTTGTGTTGCTGCCTTGAATTAAAAAAAAAATCAAATTGGCTGAAAATCAGTTTAACTTAAATTCTAATGAACTGACTTACAATATCAATTTGAATAATAAAAAATTGTTGAAATTGTTTAAATATTTTGATGGTTTAAGTAATATTTTTTTTTTTTTCATTTTTATACTGTGTTTTTTTTTCGAAATTGCTATTTAAGATTATTGAAGTGTTTTTACAAAAAACAAAAACTATTTCAATCTTTCTGCTTCAAAATTTCATGTTTTTCAATTTCAATTTTCTAAATTTCAATTTATTGTTATTTGTCATTTCTTTGTAATTATTTGTGAATATTATCAGCAATTTCTGAGTGAAAATTGTTTATGCACCAATTTTTGTTTCTGTATTTTCATTTCAATCAGCGATTTAGTTTTTATTTGATGTAGAGTTGATACAATTTCAATGAGATATTTCATCGATCAGAGATTGTACGCGCATAAGAATTGAACATGATTTCAACTAAACTGGATTTAAACTAGATTAAAAATTTCCACTTGATCTTAAACTGCAATGTAATTTTACTGCTGTTTTGTGTTGGTTTAGTACTTTTCGAAAACCACATGATATGACCACATCACCAAAAATCAGAGTTCAAGTAAAAAAAAAAAAGTAAATTTCACAATTAATTACTACGTAATACAGTAAATTAAATATGTAATTTTGATGTAAAAATGATCATGTAAATTTTTTTGTAAGTTGTAAATAAAACAGTGTTATTTGCCATTTCTTTATAATTGTTTGTGAAATTTACTTACTTAATTTTGAAAACCTTTCTTTCTTTTTAACACAGTATATAGAAGACTGAGTCAAATTCACACTCAACCTCTCAGCACTGCTCTTCTGTGGACGAAATTTCCCCACACAAGGCAAATGTTCCTGGGAATGTTCCATATTCCAAATCTGGTGTGTTTACACCCAAATCAAGGTTAATTGCATCATCGTTTTCTCATTTGTCTCCATTCATTCCCTGGCATGAGCGACTCACTAGTGTTTTTGAGAGACCAATGGCGGCAGCTGGCACAACCGTTGCTTTAAATCACACCGGACCAAAAATGCAGCTAAAACGGCTTGATGGCCAACAGGGTCGTTTCACCCACTCTCTTCCCCACCTGCTCGATTTTTCACGCCGTTCTTCCACGAAATGCATTTTCACAGCATTTTTTCTCAGTCGGTCTGACAACATCTCCTGTTCCGTTTTTTTTAGCGTTAAGTTTGTGTATTTATACCATGCACTGGCAGAGATCAAGGGCCTTTTTGCCAGCAGGTTTCTTTGTGTATTTCCTATCCGCTGTTATTTATATTCTCATAGTGCAGAGAAGGAACCTCTTACGCTGACTCAAATAGAGAATATGCCTTCCAGCTATTTCTGCATTTGCAACCCTTGCACACGAATGCCGCTCCCTCGTGTAATAGTTGCTGTACTGTATTTTTCAAACAGGATTTCATGTGTTTGCGTACGTTCTTGCACACCGGCTGATGTTAACATGAAGAATTCACCAGTTTCTAAGGTTTTGAAGAGTTTCTCTCCCTTGCGATGGCTCTCTGCGTTGCAGTATATGTTTTCGCTTGCTATCACGTGACAAAACCTTCAAGCGGCTGTCATGTCATTCAGTTCATGCTTAAGTTCAGCCTTACACAACATTTTATGGCTCTGTCATGGGACTGGATCGATAACAGTCCCACTCACAATTTAATTGCAAAAGGACGCAGGGAGAGGAGAGTCCTTGATGGCTTGGGAAAGCGACGAGTAAAACAATTCTTTTATGATGCGAGAAACCTTGGCTAAAGAAACGACGCCATACAGAGAGCTATCACGAATGGAGCGCACCCCACGAAGATTGTTTTCCACAGATAATACCACAATGTTGTTACGAGCCTTTTAAAATAATGTCACTCTTTGGAATTTCTTATTTAACAAGCAATTCATCTAGTCACCCGCCTGGCCATTTCTCCTGTATGCCAAAACGCCCTCTTTTGCCGCCTTTAATTTGCTTTCTGATGTTGTCAAATTGACGGCGGTATTATTCGCTCATTATGGGGACAGGGCCTGTGGCTTGGGTTTGCTCACTAGATGGATTGCTTTGTCGATTACCTTGAGGCCTTTATACACATGGAAGTTATTACTTTTTGCTGGGAGTTAATTGCTAAAACGCTGTGTCTCTTGCTGTGAATGACTTGTTTTCACTGCGTTATTGAGGTGTTTTAATCTGTTTTACTGTAGAAGTTGCTTACAGATTAAAGAGACAGTATAATTTGTGTGGTTTGAGCAACATCACTGATGAAGAAGCAACTTCAGTGATATTGTTGTCAGATTTTAATGCTAATTTGAATATGGTATTAAAGTTTAATGAAGATTTAGGTCTGTCACTGGTACAGTAACTAGGGGCTGATGTTGTATGACTATATAGAATGTAGACTTTGGTGGCTGCCAGTTGATATTTGTACGGTTTTTATTGAATTTCAAAAGAGTTTTGAAACATCCTGGTCTATAGTCATTTGTAACACATTAATGACACTTTTATGTTTTTTTTTTTTTTTATATGAAAAACACATGTAATTGATATATATTGCCTTTTCCAGTGGTGGAAAGAGTACTGAAGATTTGTACTTAAGTACAAGTACTGTTACATTGCTGAAATAATACTCAATTACAAGTAAAAGTACTGGTGTCAAAACGGTACTTAAGCAAATGTACAAATTGCTCGTCTCAAAACTACTCAGAGTACTAGTTACTTTTTAGCTGCAATATTTAATGAATTACCTAAAAATATGAATTCATATCTTCGCTTCTGGGTCCTAACACTCTGCCAGACGCCCCAAGAAAACAACAAACTGTGCTAATATACATCCACAATGTCATGTAATACTGAAAAATTATAACCCTGACCTTTATCTCCATACTGAAAACCCAGATGTCCAGACAGTGATTCAGCTAAAATATTAGTGTCTGAGACACTGAGCACGGAGACTGTAGTGTGCACTGCACATTTTTAAATGCTTAGCTTAAATATGTACTATTAATTAAACAGTGCTCATAAATGGCTGTTGAGATAGTATTCTCAAGTGAATGAGTAGAGACATGGACCCGGAAACTGCAGTCCTTACGTCAGACTTTAACAAGAGGATTCTCCCCAAGCCTTCAAACTGATGTCATCAGAGCAGAAGCAAATTTTCAGTTTTTGATTAAATATTATGACGGCAGACTATTTTTTTTTCCTGGTGTATTGACTTGCATGGTTTAATTATTCACCACAAGACTATAGTCATGTGCACTAAAAAAAGTAAGTAGGGTCATTTCTGATTTCATGACGATTTCATGAATCATTTTCAATATCATTGGCAAAACTACCACATACTGTATACTGCCATATAGATATTTTAATATTTCAAATTGTTTTGTTCATCCATTTTTTCAAGGCAAACATTATTCCAAGCTTTGAGTGGTTTAATCCAAGTCTTCTGTTCATTTATGATAAACATATTTGAATATAGGCTTTTATTTACATAGCCTACATATAAACATTGATTAATTGCATTACAAAAATCTTAATCTTAAACATTTGCTCATTCTGTGTATTTGTGTGTTTAAAATAAGGTAACTTTGTTGAAAAAGCTTACAGAAAAGAATCTTGATTTCGAATTTGATTTCAAACTGAAATTACAAAAAGACAAGTAGACACTCAGTAATAAAATTCTAAAACAAATTGGCTCAATTCAGTTGAGGTATTCGAAATATAACAACACTAATTTTTTATAAGCAGTGATTTAAGAGCCATATGTTATTTATTTAAATAAATGGAACATCAGATGGCTTGGACCTGTAATGTCTGTACAATGTAGTGATGCAATTAGACAGACCAGGATATTTATATGTACAAATCATACAAATATCCCAATTCTGAAACATTTCTAGCATAAACTTACATTGTAAAGAAATTAAAGTTCCATCTTTCATATTGAAAGACTTTCTGGTGCATTTCACTTACAGCCAATCAAATTTCCTGTAGCATTTACATCAGTCAGGGCTGTGTTCAGCCCCGAAAAAACGGTGCAAAACGTTTATTAAACGGAAACGGTGATGCGTTGAACACCCTGTTCTGATGACACAAGTGTTGCAAATATGGCAGCTGAGAAGGCCACTCTGTGTTCTTTTTTAAGAATTTCAGAGCCTGATGAAATCGGTATGAATATGCGTTTAATAGCTCACTGCAAAATACGCTCGATGTTACAGTCACTGCCGTCCAGAATAAAAAAGAACATCCTAATCGAGTGAAGGGATTTGTGGACCCTGTGGTTCCTAATTATTGTGATCCAACATTTACCTCGCATTTCATGATGAAAATACATTTTATGTGAAGAACAATCTACTTTTTACCTCCAAAACTGTGTTATGATCTATATGACTTATTATTTTTATTGTGAGTATTAGGCTTATCATTATTGCTCATCATTGTTGTTGTGCTATGATATTGTAATATTTACCATTATATAATCAGATAAGCATAGAAAAGTTTATGAATGTGTCACTCCACAATACAATAGCAAAATATATAAATATGTATAGTATTTTTATGTGTTATTAATCAGTGTCTAGCACACCTTCCTGAGGAAAGGATATGGACCAGAAGACATTGCAATTGCTACATATTTAGACAGACTTAAAGAAGTTCCAGGTCTATACTTGTGCTCTTATTATTTATTGTTATTTTGCCTTTAATGTAAATAAACATGCAAAAAATATACTTGCTCTTGTGAATTTATTTTGATGGTACTTACATTTACTTACAAATTCATCATCATCATGATATGCTATGTTACTATAAAACTCCTCTTACGGCAAACATGTCTTCTAATATCTTCAATTGTTATGTATACCGAGCTGCAGAGGACACAAATTAAATGACTTGACATGGACCCATTGTGCGATCTGTCTCTTTAATACCGCGTGGTTTATATATGTTGTTGCTGATTGGGCTGACATTTTTGACACACCCACCAAACAAGAGAAAACCTATCTCAAACCCTGTTGCACACCGTTTCCAGGAAACATGTCGTTCAACCCGGAAACTGAAGCAAAACGTTGGGCGTTGGTGTGAGTCTGAATGTGCCCCAGGTGTGGATCTATTCTGAATGATAACTTTTGACAAAGTTTAATCTAGGAGCAAAGAGAAATAATTTCTACTATAAAAGCACAGAGAGATCGCGGTAGCAGACAGTCTGAGTGCGCACAAGCAATATCGGCGTGAGAGGACAGGCAGTTCATTTGTATAAGTTAGGCCTATTTGAGAGCTCGCATCCAGTTTTCTGCGATTACATGACTGTGTTCTCATGTTACAATAAAGCGCTAGCCACATTTGCGTGGGAATGATTAAAATTATGCGGAATACATGCAATCCAGCGCGGATATTCAGATTCAGACTCTGTAACTGACGGGAGGCGGATGCATGTCAAAATGTCGGAGAGGAGAGAGCGAGACGCAGTTTGTATTGGTGTAGGGCACGCTATAAACGGTACCAAAGACTATAGAATACCCAAGACATGTCACTCGTATTGTTTTGAATGGGGAAAAATGCAACGCTTAATATGGCCGCTCAATCGCAGGAAGCCCCGCCTTCTGAATGAAAGAGCCAATCGCTAATTGGTAAAGTCAGCGCATCACTGCAGCTGCAGTTAGAAGTCCCGGTTGCTATAGAAACAGTTAGCGCTCTGAGACGCGCGCTCAGGACTGCGCATGCGCACTGGCTGATCTAGGCTGAGAAATTAGCTTTTTATAACGCTATTTAAGCAAAAGAACAACATTTATGACACAGTTTTTGTCCGTTTTCATTGGTGATTTAAAATATGAAATTTAATCGTAAGCTTAGTGAACAGTTTTGGAGAATTTGATGTGTCCCCATACAAAGTGATAGGAGCTGCATTTGAGATGCCTGAGAGACGTTTCAAAGATGGCCGCCGAGTGACAGAACTTGTTAAAGAGACTTTGACAGTACTGAGGAAAATTAGTAATGGAACCGTGTCAGATATTTCAGTATCGATATCAAAATATAGATATTTATTATGATAACACTACCATGTAGTTTGTTTCTTCTAAGTTTGACTCCAGTTACGCTGGGCTCCCTCACTATCCGGTCAGCTATATATCCCTGCAGCTGCAGCGTTCAGATATCAGGGCTTTTATTGGTCCGCTACTCCGTTTACGATCAGATATCTTTATTGCCTACTGAAATGCCGTCAAAGGTTTGAATATCAATTCTAATTGGGCGTAGCCTACTCAGTAACAAACTATGGTTTAAATGTAACGAAGTAGATTATTTTGCATAATTTGTATTTAAGTACAGCTTTAAAAATATACTCAAAAAAGTACAAGTACTCGAAAAAACTACTTAATTACAGTAACGTGAGTAGAGGTAATTCGTTACATCCACCACTGGCCTTTTCACAGTACAACATATTTTGTAATGGACATATTACAAAATGAAAAAAAAATAAATAATTGAAATTATTATTATTAGTAGTATCATTATATTACTACTACTACTAATAGGTTATAATATTAATAATGGCACAGGAAATATTTGTATACTAATAATAAAAGCAATAATTGTTTATAAATGGTATTTCAATATTTATATGTATACTAATTAAAAATTACTGTGTGTGTGTGTGTATATATATATAATTTAAATAATATATTTAGAAACAAGTAATTACTGTGTGTGTGTTTGAATGGTTATGTCAGTCCTGTGTCTTGTCTCCCCCTCCTCTCGTGCCCATATTTGGCCTTCCTGTTCCTGTCCTCGTTTGTCATCATTAGTTCATTTGTCTCCAGCCCTGTTAATTGCCCCGCACCTGTTTCTGTTCTTCCCTGTTGATTTCCTGGTCTTTATAAGCCCTGTGTTTCCCTGCCCCTGTGTCCGGTATTGATCGTCATCTATGTTCGTCTCTCCCCAAGCTCCTCGTCTGTCTGTTTCAATAAAGGATTATTATTGGAATCTCCTTGTCTCTGCGCCCCTTGTTTCCGAGAGGGATCTGACAGGTTAATTATAATATTATTAATACTTATAAATAATAATAACAGTAACTATTATTATTATAATTAATTATAATAACTGATCATTTTATTTATTTTAATTACAATAACTATTCATTTTATTTATTTTAAATGACTTAAAATATGTTCTATATGTTTATAATGAATATTTTTTTTTCTAAAGTAATAACAATTTTCTGGGCACTCAAAGCGCTTTATATAGAAGGGAGGGGGATCTCCTCAACCACCACCAATGAGCAGCATCCACCTGGATGATGCGACGGCAGCCATATTGCGCCAGAACGCCCACCACACACCAGAGTGATGGATCCAATCAGAATATAGGGATGTTTAGGAGGCCATGATGATGGACAGAGGCCAATGGGTGAATTTGGCCAGGACACCGGGGTTACACCCCTACTCTTTTTCAAAGGGCATCCTGGGATTTTTAATGACCATAGTGAGTCAGGACCTCGGTTTAACGTCTCATCCGAAAGACGGTGCTTTTTGACAGAATAGTGTCCCCATCACTATACTGGGGCGTTAGAACGCACACAAACCACAGGATGAACACCCCCTGCTGGTCTCACTAACACGTTTATTATTTATTATATGCATATAATCTATGGATTTACACTCACTCACACACACACACACACACACACACATATTTTTCCAAATAGACTAAAGCTCACATTATTGATCAGTAAAACACATGCTTTTAGAAAAATAAAAATCTACAAGGTATAATTACTGTCCGCAGATGAATAGCTATTATGAATAAGCCCAGACAACAGGAGCATTAGACAGAAGCTTGTTTTTTCACCAAAGTGTTTTATCAGGAAAAATAACCCTTAGATATCATCCACTGAAGAATGAATCGTCTAACACTGCAATTATTGTTCATATCGGTCTATTTTATTAAAATCTCCACCATTCATACTTCACGGTCATAATTTAGTTTCATAGATATGACTTAATATCTATATCATAATAACATACAGCCTTAAAATACCAAGTAATGCAGATTAAATTGACTACAGTGATGTACAGGAGAACATTTGTATCCATGACTCAAAAAAAAGAGGAAAAGATGCGATTATGTTCTTCTCAGAGTGGCCTACACCTGCCGGAAACCATAACCTTGGTAACACAAACACAGAATAAATAGACTTGATGGTATTTGAGATCATCGGGGTGGTCAAGGGTCGTGCACTGTGATTTGTAGGGGTTTTTCCAAATAAAACATAATGGAAAAACCATGATAAATGTTCATTTATCGTGACCTTTGACCCTTTCATCATGTTATTTCACCTCCCACACCCTGCTGTTTCCTGTAATGCCTTAAACATTAAAAAATTATATGTTTTCGATCTCAGCCGGCTTCCTCACTCAAGATACAGCTTGCATGTGGAGATAACACATTGCTAGCTGGATCAGTTGCAGTTTACACAATATATCAATGCGCTATGTCAAAATCAGTTCCCAGATTAAAATATGGATTCAAGGTTGAGTTAATAGTCAAGTCCAGGTCAATTTGGATGCTTTACAGTTTGAGTAAATGCTCGTTTGCAGGCATAATTGAAATGCACAAGTATCTGCTCGATTCTTAAAATATGCATGATTTTTAAATGCTGTTTTTCTCCATTAACACATAATTGTTGAGGTTTAATTCAGAGGTCACATCAAATTTGGCACTCGCTTTATTTGTCACCTCTGAGCTAATGTGCTGAAAATATGACTTCAATTACCGACCGTGCTGGCAGATTCACGTTTGAACGTCATAATGCCACTGAGCAACAAACAAGACTCTTTGTGAGACATGACTGTTATCAGCGTTAACTGAAATAAACCATTTCAAAACCATTGAAATAATTAAGGTCAGGAAAAAGTATAGTGTTTTTTTTCCCCCATCTACTATTGGTAGGTAATATAAATAAATCTATTTATGTTGGCCATTAAATAGGTTTCTGAATCTTTTGAAAAAAAAAAGAAAATTAGGTGTTTATTTATATAGCACATTTAATGTACAATGGTAAAAGTCAGAGTGCCTTACCTTGGCATAATTAAGGAAATATATGATTTATAATATAGTATTGGAAAATAGGTGAATTTTAGCTTGAACCAGGGTGCTATTCTGGTCTTTTTTTATTATTTTATTTTATTTTATTTTTTTATTGGTGACACAGCTGCACTTTGTAGATGACGTGACAAACCACTGTGTCATGAGTATTGAATGAATATTTTATTTATACGAAGTTTTTTTTTTTTTTTTTTTTTTTTTTTTCAAAATATATATAGATGTGATTTGAATGAAGTTTGTAACAATTCTGTTTTATTTATTAATTATTTATACACAGCAACATACATAAAATAAATAAATAAATACTTACATATTTTATATATATATATATATATATGCATAGTGTCCCAAATTTTGAGAAAAACTACATTTTTTTATCTATCTATCTATCTATCTATCTATCTATCTATCTATCTATCTATCTATCTGTCTATCTGTCTATCTGTCTATCTGTCTGTCTGTCTGTCTGTCTGTCTGTCTGTCTGTCTGTCTGTCTGTCCGTCTGTCTGTCTGTCTATTTTTGGTCCAATCTAAAGCCAAGATTTACGGCATTAAAACTGAATGTTTGATTTCTATTCATCTTCAGCATTTTGAAAAGACACCTGAATTTGCAAGAGTGGGAAACATTTATTTGTTTCTTTCCATGTTTCCATTTACCAGCCTTTGAAATGCATAGTGTGCCTGTGTTTGCAGTTATTTATTCCATAATCAGGCAGTAGTAAACAGTGATATGCAACCATTAAGTAGTTTAAAATACGCCTGGAAGCTCTTTTAGTGCATTATGTGTTTTCCTTGGCAGAAAACGACTGGCTTTATGCCCCTACTCCAAACTTAAGTAGAAAAAAGCCCTCCTTCATCCTCAAGATCCTTAGCAGCGACAAGATTCAAAGAGGCATGTTGTGTTGGCTTTTCATTTATCTACTGTGTGTACTACTGTGCAGGTTCATAACACTAATTAAGATGCAACTTAGAATGTCATCGCCCAGCAGGAGAGAACCTTTAATGCTGAAGCAGAGTTTTCCCTCGCTACATCTGTACATAGATGTGCAGTTTTAATGGGATAGTTTGGGCTGAAATTAACTGTAGCTGTTTATTTTGAAGAATCTTAAAGGGATATTTAAAGTTCAAAACCACTTAAGTTCAATCGACAGCATTTGTGAATTATTATCATAAACATTATTGGAACTTGCTTTTTGTGATAAAACTAAATTAATTAGTAACTATGTGTTTCATGTTTTTATATATTTGTTTATTTTGTGTGTGTGTGTTAAAAACATAAATATAACATCTAATCCCTCTAACTGAATGAGGTGAATTTCTGCCAGTTTTAAAAGCAGAAATGTGAAGCTTATAATTTTATTAAAAAGCACTATACACTTATTTCAGCTGTAAAAATGATCTTGTCATTTTTAAAGTCATTTTAGATTTTTAGGCGTTACATACATCTTTAAAAAAAATACTAACCTAAGTTATCTGTTTTATTTACAATTTTGGAATGTTTTACAAGAAAACATGTTTCTTGTTTAATTAGGGTTGCAAAGGTGCAGAAAATTCCTGGTACATTTCAGGAAAATTTCCCAAAAATGAACTCAATTTTCCAAAAAGTTTACCACCAAAAAAAAAAAGAAAATTCTGGAAAAGTTCCCAAATTTCTGAAATGTTTCCAAAATTTACTTAAAATTGTCCACCTCTTTGTGGCTCTATTTTTGATTCAATATTTTACTTTTTTTATTTTTATTATTATTATATATATTTTTTAATTATTTGCTAAATTTTCTACCAATTTCTGAATGAAAATATTTCAAAGTAAATCCTACACTTTTTTTCAGTGTAGCCATGCACGTTTCTGTGCAATATTTATCTATTTTTTTTAACACAATTATTATTATTATTATTATTTGTTATGTAATGTGGCTGGAAACAGTGAGTATTGTAATATTTTCATCTAAGAACCTTTAATATAAATGGAACCTTTAAATTCCACCATTGTACCTTAATAGTGGAAAAAGTTTCTTTAGATTAATAAAATATTATTCACATTTTAAAAATAAAAGTTCCAAAAGCGGGTTCTTTTCTATATCAGTGTATTAGAAGTACCATTTTTAGTTTCCCAAAGAACCTTTCACTGAACAGTCCTTTTTTATTAGTGTGAAGAATATTTCAAGAATCTGAAGAAACTTTTTCCACTCTAAAAACCTTTTTTTGTGCTATAAGCATATTTGCAAATAAAGATTTCCATACAAGGATGGTTTTTGATAGCTGTCAAGCTTCAAAACATACAAAATAAAACACCGTAGAAGTGACCCATATGGTTTGTGCACTATATTTCAATAATTACAAAATTTAATTTTGGATTGAAAGCTCTCAATAATGTTCTTGTCAGTCTCTTCACCCCAGTGGCCCCAGTCTAGGACAGAAAAACCTATAAGAGGCGGAGCCTGCTAATTATTCAAATGTACCCTGATGAAGGGCGGCAATAGAGATATGAAGTCCGCTGCCACTCCGTGCTGAAAATCAAAAGTGTGCTCTTCGATTGCAGACCCTCCGGACCAGAAGAACTCTTGGATAATGAGTACGATGAGAGATTAGACTGGATCAAAGTGGAGATTAAACAGGACGGCAAACACATCGATGCTTCTAATTAGCAAGTCTGTGAAATTTACTGAATTGGTGCAAATATCATGGATGCCGCTGAGGTGTTCTTATAGTTCTGTTTTTCTCCCTTGTTTCCAGGAAGCCTATTGACTGTGCCAAACCCAAAATCACACAGAAGGGGGTGAGAGGTGCAAGAAGCCTCATCTTAATTAGGGAAATTGGTGAATTATTATTTGTGACACATGCTTTTGTGAGTCAGGCTTTTTGGAGAGATTAGTAACTGTGATCAGTAATGTGTCGTTTCACAGCTGTGATGGCAGTGAATCTTGAATACTATGATCAAAATATCCTTGATGGTACTAATGAACAGGCACAAACAGACTTTTTATGTATTTTCAATAGAGATTTTTCTGCTGAATGGATTCACTATGTTAAGATGGGTATACAGTAGTGGTTCTCAAACTGTGGTTTGTGAAGGATACCATGTTGAGAAAGGGTAATAAAACAAGATCTAAATAATTATATTAAGTATTTACATTACCTTTTATATTACCTTCCTGATGTTTTATTTTTTTTGCATGTTTGTCACACTTTAATGTTTCAGATCATCAAACAAATTTAAATATTAATCAAAGATAACACAAGTAAACACAACATGCAGTTTTTAAATGAAGGTGTTTTTTTATGAAGGGAAAACGACATCCAAACCCACATGGCCCTGTGTGAAAAAGTCCCCCCCCCCCCCCCTTAAATAGGACCTGCCTGACAAAGTGAGGTAGACCAAAAACATCCTCAAAAGCTACACATCATGTTGAGATCCAAAGAAATTCAGGAACAAATGAGAAAGAAAGTAATTGAGATCTATCAGTCTGGAAAAGGTTATAAAGCCATTTCTAAAGCTTTGGGACTCCAGCGAACCACAGTGAGAGCCATTATCCACAAATGGTGAAAACATGGAACAGTGGTGAACCTTCCCAGGAGTGGCCGGTCGACCAAAATTATCCCAAGAGCGCAGCGACGACTCATCCAAGAGGTCACAAAAGACCCCACAACAACATCTAAAGAACTGCAGGCCTCACTTGCCTCAGTTAAGGTCAGTGTTCATGACTCCACCATAAGAAAGAGGCTGGGCAAAAATGGCCTGCATGGCAGAGTTCCAAGACGAAAACCGCTGCTGAGCAAAAAGAACATAAAGGCTCGTCTCAGTTTTGCCAGAAAACATCTTGATGATCCCCAAGACTTTTGGGAAAATACTCTGTGGACTGACGAGACAAAAGTTGAACTTTTTGGAAGGTGTGTGTCCCACTACATCTGGCGTAAAAGTAACACAGCATTTCAGAAAAAGAACATCATACCAACAGTAAAATATGGTGGTGGTAGTGTGATGGTCTGGGGCTGTTTTGCTGCTTCAGGACCTGGAAGACTTGCTGTGATAAATGGAACCATGAATTCAGCTGTCTACCAAAAAATCCTGAAGGACAATGTCCGGCCATCTGTTCGTGACCTCAAGCTGAAGCAAACTTGGCTTCTGCAGCAGGACTATGATCCAAAACACACCAGCAAATACACCTCTGAATGGGTGAAGAAAAACAAAATGAAGACTTTGTAGTGGCCTAGTTAAAGTCCTGACCTGAATCCTATTGAGATGCTGTGCCATGACCTTTAAAAGGCGGTTCATGCTCGAAAACCCTCCAATGTGGCTGAATTTCAGCAATTCTGTCAAGATGAATGGGCCAAAATTCCTCCACAGCGCTGTAATAGACTCATTACAAGTTATGGCAAACGCTTGATTGCAGTTGTTGCTGCTAAGTGTGGCCCAACCATTTATTAGGTTTCGGGGGCAAACACTTTTTCACACAGGGCCATGTGGGTTTGGATTTTGTTTTCCCTTCATAATAAAAAACTTCATTCAAAAACTGCATGTTGTGTTTACTTGTGTTATCATTGATTAATATTTAAATTTGCCTTAAAATTAAGTCGGCTCAACTTTTTTCTTTTACAGTGTACATGTAGTTAATTAATATTACTCAGTACTTAAATGTATAATTACACTGTAACAAGGACACCTTAAAATGAAGTGTAACCTACACAAATCATTTATTATAGATGGATTGATAGATAGTGCCGATTCCATATGATCCAGCCTTTTTTGCCCCAAGTAAGCTGTCTGTTTGGCAAGTGATGGTGATGTGGTCTTACAACCTCGAGTACGGCAATGACAGAGACCTGGTATCAGTGTTGTTTGCCGTATAAAGGAAATATATCCATCTTGACGCATGCAGCATGGATATTGCGTTATCCCACTTCCCTCACATGTTTAATTCAGCTGCTAGCAGCATTTTCACCCCAGGACAGAAAAACCACAGCTGCTCTCCTCCTCAAACCTTTTTAGACCGTATCTGTTTTTTTCTGTTTGTACAAAGATTAGTCTGCTGCATGTAAAACGCAAGCAGATGTTTCATCAGTCAGACAATAACAACGAGGTGTCCTGCAGTGTCTGTGTTATTGACCTCGTACCCTGCGCTCGATATGTTATGCTGTATAGTGATTGTTTTGTTGTGTTGTTTGACCCCCCTCTTAGTTGGAAAGTCCCAGAAGATAGAGAGGACGTAAGGACTGAAGGGCGACAAAGATTTATTCTCTCACATGGAGTCGACGGTACTCTTTGGTCTTTTCCTGAAGGACGCAGCAACATTAGCCAGCACAAATAGAAAGGTTTTTGTAGCTGGAGGTCTCGGCTGTGTTTTATTTTGAGGTTTCCTCTTCGCATAAACCCACCTATGAGTTGTTTTTGTGGTCATTGTCGCCTGTTGTGGTCTACTAGATCATTAGATGTGTTTGTTGATTCAAGCATCGGTATTGCTACAGTATATTGCTTAGGCTTAGGGATTTGAACAAATCTTTAACTAGGGTTGAAATCCTAGAACAGGTTCATTTAAAAAGTAGAACCATAGACTGCAAAAAAGTGCACTGCATTTCTGTGACTTTTCAAAATAACTTTTCTTTTTTTCATAAAAAGGATTAATGATATTTAGTTCCATTAAAATGCAACACATACTAAAATACTCTAGCGTTTCCTGCATTGCTATTCAACAACAACATTAGTGAACACTTGCTCTGACTCTTGAGCAACTGTTTTTCAGAAGCCCGCAGCTCCACAAGTCTGATTCTTGAACAAGTGTCTTTTATGAACCAGTTCTTTTTAATCATTTCAATTATTGGATTGTGGTCATGAAACAAATAACTCTTATAAATCAGTTCTTATTAGTGAATAAAACACATACAGCAGTGTAATCCGATCGATTCCAGAGTGAATGATTTATATGAGTCTGTTCATTTTAGCGAATCAAACACAAGCTAAGTGAATCAGTTTACAGTATTTGAGGGCTAGTTGTTCATCTGAAAATGTGTAGGTAAAAATGCACATTGTGGATTTTGTAGTATTTTTGTAAATGTCTAATGAATGCGTTTAATACTATACCACATTTTTAGTAGTTTAGTAGCTATTATTTATTGTATAAGGCTATGAAATCACGCATATTTTTTTCCAAATAGTTGTCTTGGAGACATTGAATCAGGTAGCTGTTTTTCTTTGACCAATAACCTTAAAAACCCTAGCAAACGTGTAGCGATGTGCAAAAAAACAAACAAACAAAAAAAACAAGTTTTGTTCAGAAAATGTTCATACCTTTGTTTTATGTGGTTACGTGATGCAGCGTAACCAATGTCTTGTTTTGAATTAGCGTGTGTACCTATATAAAGGACGAGCATTGACAGTCCACATTACAGCCAGTGCGAGGTAACGCCGTGCTTTAATTTAATTCAGCATCTTCTCTTTTGAGCTCAACCTGCTTGGGAGTAAATTGAAAGCACTTCGCTATAGAAATGTTCCGTCAATCACCTCTTCCTCTGGTGTCCCTGTAGAGAAATGAATGGTTGCATTAAGATAGATGTTATGGTCATTCAGATGGTTCCCACAGAGCAAATAACATCCTAAGTGAAACATAGTGGTCGCAGGAGAATCATCGGAGGGCTGTAAAATGAAAGCTTTAAATCTGGACCATTAGATAGGGCTGTCATAACAAGGCAACCTCGCCATCACGATACTGTGGGCATATAAGTCAACCCGGAGCTGTCAGATAATATATTTATGTTTCAGAGATGCATTTGAGAAAGCTGTTGTTAAGTGGGCCCTGTGTTTAAGGGGCATGTGCATTTGAGTGTTTGGAGCTTGTGTGTGAATAGACTGCGCTGAAGACTGGACTGTCAGTCACAGAAGCACACCTGCCCTTTAATGTCAAACAATTAGGATGACTCAATCAGACAGCAGGAGAGGAGGAGCTGATCTTCGCCCATATTTAGCTGAATTGGCTGCGCTTGATGGGCAGGTGTACGGGCGCGCGGACAGATAAATGACGAGATGCCCGTGAAGCGCGAGGATGTGACGAGATGCTGACAAGCATATTCCGCTAAAGAAATGAAAAAACGGTTTGTGAAATTTCACTCAAAAGTTTGGAAGTCAGTCTTTTTTGAGATGCAAATCAGGATTTACTCAGTCAAAGAGAAGAACGCTGTTTGAAATTAAGGCTTAAAAAACAGTTCATGAAACATTTGCTGAAAATTAACTGCACCTAAGGTCATCCAAGATGTAGATGAGGTTGTTTTTTTCTTTAGAACAGATTTGGAGAAATTTATCATTACAGCACTTGCTCACCAATGGAACCTCTTCTGTGAATGGGTACCATCGGAATGAGTCCAAACAGCTGTTAAAAACATCACAAGTAAACTACAAGTCCGTCAATTAATGACTTGTTAAATGAAGAACTGTGTGTTTGTAAGAAACAAATCCATCAAGATGTTTCAATTTCAAACCGTTACTTCTGGCTAAAATATGAGTCCTTTATCCAGTGAAAAAGTCATTTCGTCTGAATCAGGAGAGAAATACGCATAGGCTAGATCAAGCACCAAGTGAAAACCATCAAACCTTTTCTAAACAAATATGTGGATGAATTTTGACGTGAGAAGACAACAGAGGATGGAGTTTTTCCACTGGAGGAAACATTTTTATGGATTATTTTGGCCACATGAAACAATTTAAAGTTAAAAACATCTTGATGGATTTTTTTTTTGTTTTGTTTTGTTTGGAGAAACAAACTCATCTAAATCTTGGATGACCTTGGGGTGAGTACATTTTCAGCGAATTGTCATTTTTGGATGAACCATTTCTTTCAAAAATATGAGTTTTAGTTTATTCACTTTGAGGCCATCTGTTTCTAACAGAGGATATGTGCATTTAAATTTGACATTCTGTCTCTTTCGGGGAAACAGACCAAAATATTCAAGGCTAATCTTGCACTCAAAGGGTATATCCAAATTTTGGTCCAATAAAATGCTTTTTAGAAAGATGCCAACTAGCAATAGAGCACAACAGTGAGTGCTGCTTTTTTTCCGGGAAATATTTTTTCCATCCAGTTTCTTAAGAAAAAAATAATAAATAAAAATAATAAAATCTCTCACTAAAGAGTTCTAAGCCATTGACCAGTTTTGAAATGAATCACTACAGTACATCTTCTGGTCTAAAGCTATATATATATATATATATATATATATATATATATATATATATATATATATATATATATATATATATATATATATATATATATATATATATATATATATATATATATACATATATATATACATACATATATGCATATACATATATACAGAGAGAGAGTTATTTACAGTGTTACGTCATGTACTATATTTACTATCCTCAGCTTTTTAAATATATATATTTAATATACGTTTATTTTTCCCCCCTTTGTTTCCATCCATTAAACTTGTCACAAAAATGACTGTAATTACTTGTTTTTGTTTTGTTTTATTAGTTCTGAGAGCTTGGCACTATTTAAAGTGGTCAAAAATGCAGGCTGTCACTTAGGATACACTTTGATTTTACTTTGAAGGCATTAATTTCTTTTAATTTCATAATTTTTTATTTGTCTTTCTTTACAGTGCAATCTCATCCATTTCTAAACTGGCTCTTTACTGTAGAAATGTATGCAATCTGAGGCTACAGCCCCCCTGAACGTATAGCATATATTACAGATTTCATAACCATTGGAGGTGCATGCAGGTCACTAGAACGTGATTATGATCTCTGGTTTGAAAATTGCATGCATGCTTCAAGTGTTATTTAATTATTTTTTTTAAGGC
>NC_136726.1:17507385-17689885 GCF_936440315.1 Barbus barbus
AACAATAACATGTATTTTGTATGATTCCTCTTATTTTCGTAAAATAATGAACATTTTGCAGATTCTGAAAGGTGTATGTAAACGTTTGACTTCAACTGTGTATATATATATATATATATATATATATATATATATATATATATATATATATATATATATATATATATATATATATATATATATATATATTATTAGTTTCACAAAAGAAAATGTATACAGGAACAACATGAAGTTGAGTAAATGATGACAGGATTTTAATTTGTTGCTGAACTATCTATTTAAAATGTATTTTTAAAACGCTGTTATGTGTACAAATCTGTTCTTGAATAGAAGAAATGAGGTTGCAAATGAAAGTTAACTAGGAGAAAACGCAGAACTTTATTTAGATTATTCTGCTTCCAGTGTGTCAAACCAAATAATGACACAGGAAGTAAAAAGAGTAAGTTGCCGTAAACAACATCGACGTTTGTCTTGTTAACAACCGAATAGAAACAAAGCCTTCATCGCATCTGCACCTTCAAGCACCTGCCCCTATTCCCTGTGGAGGATATTTTTTTATCTTCGCTCTCTTCCAGGCACTCGATGGAAGGGGGGAAAAGAAGTAGAGGAATGATGGAGTGATGTTGCCTTGGGGAGACGAATTGGGCCGCTCATTTTATGTTCCTTTGCTGTCAGGAGCTTTAGCATGATGAAGCTGCCGGATTGGGTGGAGAGATGACATTTGTTTGTTGGTGAATGATGCAGCGTGATTCATGTTTCTGCGGAGACGCTCCATTCCTCACTCCGTACATCTTCCAAACTTTTCTACTCGCTCAGCCCAGCATGGGAAAGACAGAAAGACAGAGTTTTTTTTTTTTTTTTTTTTTCGGTTCGGTCATAAAATGCACATGTCAATACATTTATTGTCCAGCATTGAGATTCGCATCGTAAATGATTTGCGGAATAGCCTTCAGATGAGATTTTTGAGATTTATTAAAACGGTTATGTTGTCTTCGATGTCTCATAATTGATGAACAACATTGTTTTTCAAGCCCAAAAAGAAATCTGGGTTTCATATCAGTAGTATTTATGGGGCGTGCTGATGGATTTCAGGAAACGCATGCAACTCAGGGCTTGTTTATTTTACTGTTCGAGTGTGACAGTGGTAATATCCCATGAGTCTCTTAGGTGGCTTCTACAAAGTGAGCTTCTGTGGGCATGAACAGGGATTAATCACGGTTAAAATAAAGCCACTTCCTTAAAGTATAAATTATGTCTCTCTTTGTCCTTTTCCATTGAGAATCTCCATTGTAGGAAGATGAACATAACTCCAGCAATAAATGAATTAATACATAAAGCTCTAGAGATGTAACATACATCGTGTACTAGGATTGTGAACCATTCGGATCTGAATTGAATTTAAATGTAAAAAAAGTGGAATTTGAAGTTATTTTGAATTTAAATGCGTTCATGTACCTGTACTTTTAACTAGAAATCCAAAAGTAAAGAATGGCTTTAAAAAAAAGAAAAAAAAAGTTAAATCTATTTTCAAATTGAACATGTATACATTTATACAGATAGATAGATAGATAGATAGATAGATAGATAGATAGATAGATAGATAGATAGATAGATAGATAGATTACATTACCATTCAAAAACTTAAAGTTGCTTAAAGTTTTTTTTATGCTACTTTTTCTTTTGCTGTATTTTGACTACAGTAATATTTTGAAATATTTGGTTTTTAATTTAAAAGAACTGTCATTCATTTTAATATATTTGAAATGTAAATTTATTCCTGTGGTGGCAAAGCTGAATTTTCAGCATTATAAGTGCCACTTTTATTTAATCATACATTACTTTCTTATCAATTTGTGTCACTGCTGAAAACTTTAATTATCAATTATCTCCAATCAAGATCTCAAGTATCTGAACCGTAGCATATTTAATCATATTATTTAGCATATTAACTTTTGTTTTCCAAGGTGAAAGAGCACTTAATTTCCCAGAATGCATTATCAGTGTTTGATTTGATTCCAGTTCAGAATTCATTGTGATTTGTGGCCAATTCAGTTGATATTCAGACTGAAAGGAAGCCAGTTTTTGAATTTGAATTTGCCAGTCCCCAATGTGTATGGTAGTTTCTCCAATACCATGTAATTCCCGAGCTTTATCCGGCAATTCGCACCCTATTCTATACATAAACACTTTGAAATCAGGCAGATTAGCTTGTGTAAAACCCAGCTTGGGCGTGAATTAATATTCATTTCTTAAACTGCTGGAGACTGCTATCAATAATACAACCAGTCTGTCAATTTTTTTTGCATCCCGAGGTACAATTTCTCCCAGGGGGGGATTTGGTTTAGTGTGAAAGGCAGATTAAACGGTGAGAGAACCCGGATTGGCGTGCAACCTCACTCTCCATTGTCTAAATCTTCCATGTCACAGCATAGAGATTTCTTTCCCGAGAGTCAAACTACAAGGTCGCGCACTGGAGGTTATGTAGGTAGTGTGTATTGATTGATAGGCTGGAGTTGCGGCGAGGATGACATTGAATTGATGTTTTTGTCTCTTTTTTTCTGTCTTAAAGCAAGTGTTTTTTTCTTTGTCAGAATTCAGCCGTCAGCAAATGCTGTGTATTCTGTATTCACTGCACGGGTGTGAGCAAATGGGCCGGTCGACCTTGCCTCAGAGAGAGTGTATGACAAGATATAACACAATAATACATCTCAGAGCTTTTAAACAATCATTTTGTCTTGTCTTGTGAAACACTGTCTTTAGGATGTTGAATTAAGCTAGGTTTTAGACGTTCACTGGTAGATGTTGAAATCTATGTTTCAGTTATTTTTAAAGAGATAGTTCATCCAAAAAAAGACTTCACTTTTCATTCTTTTCCATTTATTTACAATGAACAATGACTAAAACTTTAAAACAAATGCTTATTCAACATACAAGTTGACTATATTCCATGTCTTCTGAAGTTAGGCGATAGCTTAGTGTGAGGAACAGACCAAAACTGAGCCAGATCTTAGTCCAGATCAGTGTGATTTGTGAATGAATCATTTAAATGGATCAAATGATTAATTGAAAAGATCTGACTGAAAAGAATGATTCATTCACCAATAAGACACCACTACATGGGTTTACACATACTAAACTTACACATACTAGACTTCAAGCTTAAAAAAAAATGCTAAACCACCAAAAACGTTGTCCATACAACTATATCCCAAGTCTTCTGACGTTAGAAAATTAGCTTAGTGTGAGGAACAGGGCAAACTGAACCTGATCTTTAAGATCAGATCAGTGTGATTTGTGAATGAGTAATTCAAATTAATCAGCTGATTCATTGTAAAGATTTGACTAAAAAGAATACGTTCACCAATAAAACATCATTACATGTGCTTATATGCACTAAAACTTTCAAGCTTCAAAATAAACGCTAAAGCACCATGAAAGTCGTTTATATATGACATATTCAAAGTCTTCTGAAGTTGTAAAATAGCTAACAGACCAAAATTGAACCAGATCTTTCAGAGCAGTGTGGTTTGTGTATGTCAATCCATCGATTGGTAGAAAAGATCTGAGTCAAAGTAATGATTCGTTCAACAATTGGACATTGCAGCATACTTTTCTCAGAATTGCAGCGGGAAAAGCTAATATTTTCAGTTCGTTTCCACTTAAATGATTCACTAAGCAATCATATAGCTTCAGAAGAGTGAGACATATGGGCTACTTTTATAATGTTTTTGTGTTGCTTTTAAAGTGTGAAAGTAATTGCATGGAAATCAATCTTCCACAGAAGAAAGTAATTAGAAAGTTTGTAATGACATGAGAGTGAGTAAATGGTTATTTTTCATATTTGGGTAACGTATACCTTTAGGAACACTCTTCTACGTGTTGTTCTAAACGTTTTTGGAACATGAACGTTTCAGCCCAGCCCCTTTTGCACACACTCACATTGACCTTTCATTAATCTCCTTCTCTTTGACCTGAGTGTCTTGAAGTGTGAGTGTGTGTGTTTTTCTCGAGTGGTCCCTCATCCACAGCCCCTCCTATGGGATGAGTGCAGCACATTTCTCCAGTCAATGTCCTAATCAATCAGAGCTCTGCCTCGCCACATCAGTCTTCTGGAATAATCTGGCCGACATCATAAAACGGTCATCTTGACATGCTGGATAGACACCCACCCCCACAACCTGGCTATGGGCAAAACATGTATCTAACATGTAATATGTAATACATTATGAATGGAAATATACTTCATAGAAATTGTATTCATAATTTCTAGGGGTGCTAATAAGTGTGGCCAGTGCATATTTGAGAAAAAATATTTTTCATAATATGATTTTTCCCCCTCCACTTTCAATTGTTTTACTTCAATGAAAGGTTGAATTTTGGTTATTTTTTTTAATGAAATATCAAAAGGAGAAACAATGCTCTTATTTATTACTTTAAATATTATTTAACTTTTGCTCATATTTATTAAGGGACTAATAATTCTGGACATTTATATGCATGTGTGTGTGTGTGCGCGTTTATTTTTATATAGAAATGTACAGAATTATACTGCCGTGCAAAGGCAGAGTACAGTAACTTCAAAATAGGTGTAAAAATCAAGTTTGAGCTCACAATTTTTTAATGTGGATAATTTTCATTACGAAAACATCTAATTGCCAAATTTCCAGTGTCCTACTTATAATTAATTTGGCTGGACAAATAAAAAAAAAAAACTTTACAGTATATTTTTCTCAGTTTCACATTCTAGCGAGTTAAGGTATTTTAGCTTTGTTGGGCAGAATATATATATATATATATATATATATATATATATATATATATATATATATACATACACATACAGTATACACAAACACACACACACACATATTGGATTTGATTCAATTTATTGTCATTGCACATGTAGGTAAAAGGCAACGAAATGCAATAGAGAAGAAGAATACAGCACAACATGAGGAAAGAAAGGAGAAAAAAATAATCCTCACACTATGCTCCTAAACGGGAGTACAGTGTGAGAACAGACAAAAACCTCAGCATAGAGCACAATCAATACAGGAACACACAACTTGCAGTAGGGTGAGAGTAATCCAGTTCAGGCAAACAGCCATCCGGTCTGCAGCCATTACAGCGCCAACACAGACCCGTTTATCAGACTGACGGGAAGAAGCGGCAAAGGCGTTGGATGGGGGTAATGGGAGGTGAATGAATATCTGTATGTATGAGCGTATGAGTGTGTGTATGTGTAAGTTCGTGTGCCTAGAGATCCGCCGCGCTGGCACTCCAAACAAGTTGTCTCAGTCCGCAGATTTGTGGTGCGACATAGCAATTGCCATGGAAACGACCTTGGCCGGAACCCAAACGCTCGACAATCACAAGGTGTCTGTTGAGGGGGGAGGGAAGAAAGAGCGTCTCCCTGCAGCATTCATCCGGGGAGTTAGATTCCAGAGCAACCTTGCCAAGCTGTCTCTTGTTTTGGG
Source organism: Barbus barbus (assembly GCF_936440315.1). Lineage (NCBI taxonomy): Eukaryota > Metazoa > Chordata > Actinopteri > Cypriniformes > Cyprinidae > Barbus > Barbus barbus. Next base: position 17,512,863 of record NC_136726.1, read on the forward strand.
AAGCCGAAAAGAGATAAGATTGTTTGGTCTTTGGGCGAACAGCTGCCTTCTAATTTCACAGCTATTCTCATTGTCCATTCTGATCTCCTTGTCCATCAATTTTCCTTTCCAAAGCCGAGAGCTTAGCCGTGATCGAATCCATATTGCGGTTAATAGTCTCTGTCTCAGAGCCGACCGCTCTGCCCACTGCTTCAATCATGACGGGCAGCCTTGTGAGGTTTTGGACAGCTGTTCCCGTCTCCTGAATTCTCCGATAACAGGGCAAAGCCTAATCCAATCAGCAGAAATCCAGTTATCATGGTTCCGAATAGGTAGATGTCTTCAATGTCCTCCACGGAAAGAGCTGCCAGACACACGACCCGCCACCTCTCCCATGCATCCATCGTGTAGCCAGCTGCAAAAGTCCCAGCAGGACACTTGGGTTCTCCCGATCCCAAACTTCTAGTCGAGAAGATGGTGTCAATTGCATTAAGAGACCAGTTGATCAGATCCATAATTTCGGTTTTGTAGAATAGTGCAGAGAGAGTCTCTTAAGTGTTAGACAAGGACAAGACGAGAGAGCAAGCAGGGGAGATAAGGGTAGGGAGAGGAAGAAAATGTGACCGCCTTCGCTGAGAGCCAAACGAGAAATATTGTATATGTGTGTAAAAAAAATAATATAAATATTACATATATAGATGGACAGATACAGAGAATAAAATATAGAATATTAGCAAAAGTAGATAGATATCTAGAGATAAAATAGACAAAAAAAAAGAAAAATAATCCAAGTAAATGCAAGCAAATGTGGAAAAGTTTAGAGAAAAATGCAGTTTTAAAAATAAAGATGCAATTAAAAAATACAGAATTTGAAATGATTACAATTTAATTCTTAAAACTGGTCAGAAATGATTAAATTAATCATAATTATGTTTTATTGACAAGTAGTGTATATTTGTGATTCTTTAGGTTTATACACCTAACGTAATCAATATTAAATATTTTCCAGACAATTATGATATTTGTATTTTTCACTGTATAAGTGGATCTTTACATACTAAAATTATAATCTGCTCTAATATTTCAGAAAATTAGGGAGCTCCTCGAAAGGAGATCATCAACCGTGGCATCGTAAAGTTTAAAACCCCTTGGTCCAGTCAGCCTCTGTTCTCAGATCTGTGGCAAAGGCAGCATGTCCTTAAAAACACAGCTAAAGCAGGCCTCATGACTCAATAATGAGGGGTAAACTCCCCCACCCAACCTAAATCTAAGCTCAGCTAAAAGAAAATGACCTGAATCAGCCTGTAACTGGAGTCACGGCAGGCTGACGTCAGTCGACCTCTGTGGAGGCATGCAGCTGGGCAGAGACAAGCCGTACCTGTGGACAAATAACGTGCCCTACAGGTGTGTCTGTGTATGTGTGTGTGAAAACTGCGCCAGAGACGGTCTCCCTTTCTGGGTTGCACCTGTGAGGCATCTGTTCAAGGCTGTGCAGAACTGGCCGTATTAATTTTGCTGCTAAATTGAAAGGTTAAAGCTAGCAGCAGAGGAGGTGACGGATTGCCGCTCACCTGGTTCCTCTGGTACTAAAGCACCTGTTTAGCTGAGGTGAGGTTCAGTTGTCCTCCTGTCATAGGAGAGAGAAAGAGGGAGAGAGAGGGAGTTGTTAATGATGAAGCCTGGGAGAATCTACATTTAATAGGTTATTTGAGAGAGCAGAATAAAATAAGAGCCGCTGGAGTTGATTGTTCTTATCAGAGTTCATTAACGCAATTTCCTCTCACAAAGGCCTTGTGCAGAAAAGCTCTCTGGCTCAAATAATGACTGGATCAGCCTGTGCAACCTTCCGCCGCTGAATAAGACTAGGGTTTTTTTTTTTTTTTTGCTGTCGTGCGCCGACGCCGGCTTTGGTTATTTACATATAGAGAGGCTCTTACGGACACTGCCTAGCCTGTCTTGGTTTTGATACACTTTAATCGTGAGTACATCATTCCGCATGAGAGCTGTAAACACGCTGGTTGTTGTCGCTCTTCAAGGTGTGGCTGTGGAATCGATCGATTGAGGATTCTTAATAGACTGCCGTAAGTGTCTCTTACCGAACCGGTACGAGTGTTAAAGGACGTTCACACTGACAGAGAGATTTCAAATGACAAAGTGACCTGAAACCATTCAGAATTGAAGTGGCTTTTTATTTCCAATAGATTTCCTGAATCTGAGTTCTCGCACCAAATGGGATGCAGCATTGCAATTTAAATTGGGATGTAAGAAAGTTACATTTATATTACTGTACAGATAGATAGATGGATAGATGGATAGATAGATAGAGATGGATGTATGGATGGATGGATAAAGAGATAAATGGACAGACAGATAGATGGAAAGATTGATAGACATGAATAGATACATGAATTGGATGGATAGATAAACTGAGAGAAACAAAAAAAAAATATCTATTTTTATCCATCTTTCAAACTGTTTATCCAATTTAAATATCCATTAATGTCTATCTACCTTTCTGTCTATCTGTCTATGAAAGTGATGTGACCCATACTCAGAATTTGTGCTCTGCATTTAACCCATCCAAAGTGCACACACACAGCATTGAACACACACACCGTGAACACACACCCGGAGCAGTGGGCAGCCATTTATGCTGCAGCACCCGGGGAGCAGTTGGGGGTTCGTTGCCTTGCTCAAGGGCACCTCAGTCGGGGTATTGAGGGTGGAGAGAGCGCTGGATATTCACTCCCCCCACCTACAATCCCTGCCGGGCCGAGACTCGAACCCGCAACCTTTGGATTACGAGTCCGACTCTCTAACATTAGGCCACGACTTCCCTAAGTCTACTGTTTATCGAGATGGACGGACAGACTGATAGACGTGAATAGATGCATGAATTGGATAGACAGGTTGAAAGATGGATAGATAAATTGACAGGTAAACAAACAAACATATGAACTGATAGATGGACAGTTGGATAGACAGGCAGATATATGAAATGCTACCTATTGAAATGGACAAAAACAAATATACATTTTATATACATTATATATAATATTTCAATAGCTACAATAGTTGGTTATGCAGCCCAACAAAAATGTCAGAACTGTCAGTGACCAGAACGCCTAGTTGCCACCAACAGTACACTGATTTAGCAACCTAAAATCACTGTCAGTCACAGTCAATACGAACAGAGAATGAAATGCACCAAAAAACTTGTCCGGATAACCTGCAGTATTTTCTGTGCACAGTTTGTTTGAGTTCAGAGAATAGTTTCTGTGGTAAACACAAATGTAAGCAGCGAGAAGGGGACTGATGCTCTGACGACCACAGTTATTTTCCAACAATTGGCTGCTGAGTCAAGTGAGTGCACATCAGGTCTCCAAAAATTCTGTTTTGCTCCTAGACTTTGTCCAGAAGTTTGTGGATGTGTGTTTTTGTAAGTACACACAGGTTTCTTTTGTAGTATTGACCAGTATTTGTGAAATATCATGTCGGCTTAACCATTTCTGCTTGGTTAGTTAATAAACAAATTTCTTAGTCAAGAATGATTCTGTACAGTAAATGGGCAAAATTTATTTGTTTAGCTAAACTTTTTTACTTAATTTTTCACTTAATAAGGCTTTCATTTTAACAGTACAAAATCAGTCAGTTATGCTTCTTGATATTGCAAGCTGGTATTATTTGGTATTTTAATAATGAATTGGAAATCTCACCCATTCACAGAAAATACCTATCGCCCGTGTTGCAAAATAAGTTGGATAGTGGTATCGCCATTGGCAAAGACCATATTGGTCGACCACTAGTCTTTTGTGAAAGGGTTTATTCCATTTCCTCACCGCTTTGAGGTATACAGTAAGGAAGGTTCATAACATTTTGATTGAATTACATTGACTTAAACTTTCAGGCTATCCTCCTGATGCCGCAATACGATTACTATCTCCCCCCGATGTTTTTATATGGGCTTAAAGATAAAGGCATCCATCCAGCCAGAAACAGAGCTCCAGGCAATAACAGCATCCCACCGCACCTGAGATGTGTCCATTCAGGTCCATTAAAGCACAGCTGGTGTCATTTAGACTCGGAAAGGACGATTCCCTTTGCGTTTTATAGAGTTAGAACAACAGCGAGCCCCTTAGCCACAGTGCTTCATCACTCATAAGCACAGTGAAGCGCAATTGGATATTCAGACGTTAACATTAGACTAGCATACATCATCTGCTGCATGCTGCATTAGGTGCTCACGTATGAATGCTAATAGGCAAAAGTTTCCAAGTAGAAATTTGAAAGGGAAAACAGAGTCTGTTGCCAAACTCTGCTCTCCTGACTGATTAGTATGCATCAGATAAACTCGTAAGCAAAGCATAAAATTGATCTAAAAAGACCCAGTGAGATATGTATATGCTAGATTATGATGTAATGATAGCGCTAGCGGGCTAGCATACATTAGACAGGTCTTTTATAATAGCACTGTATCTTCTCTTTGTGCCAGTTTAATAGATAGCCATCTAATTTAATCTAATCTAATTTCTCCTTCTCTGGAGTCTTGTTCTCCTCGTGGTCGTGGAGTAAGAGAGATGTGCGATGGTTTTTTGGTGAAGTGTGCGTGTACACGTGAAGACCAGTCATTATTCATTTTTTGTCACATGATCTAGTTTATTTCTAAATGTCATTAGAGACTTATAAAGTCAGGCTTGAATAGAAACACACTGTCATTTTGCACAATTCACCAGTGTGGTTTATTCAAAATGAAGAAAAAGGCTGTGTTCCACCTCTAGGCCGTAAATCTTAACTATTAGCCAAAAAGCTGTAAGATATTTTGTCTTTTTTGATATTAGTATAAATATTTTTAGTGTTCAAAACGTATTGATATTTTTGGCATTTATGTTGCATTTAGTGGGCATATCCTCACACAAAAATACTGATCCAGGTTGATAAATATGCAATTTACTAGCAATTATTGAATACAAATTTTCTGCAAATTCTCTCACCATCCAAGATGTAGGTGAGTTTGTTTCTTCATCAGAACAGATTTGGAGAAATTTAGCATTACATCACTTGCTCACTAATAAATCTTCTGAAGTGAATGGGTGCCGTCAAGTAGAGAGTCCAAACAGCTGATAAAAACATCTCAATAATCCACAAGTAATCCACACCACTCCAGTCCATCCATTAACATCTTGTGACGTTTTTTACTTCAAACTGTTTCTGTTGACTAAAATATGAGTCCTCTATCTATAATATTACTAATATTACTATCTATAATATTACTTTCTCTAGTGAAAAAATCATCTTGTCTAGGAGAGAAATATTCATTGATCAAGCACCATTTCAAATAAAAAACAGTTCAAAACAGTCCTAAACAAATTTGAATGTGGAATTTGATATAAAAGGATATAAAATGCAGAAATATAGCTTACCAGAAGCAACATTTTAAAGTTAAAATGATGGATTGTCTTAAGACAAACACTCAGCTTTTTACTTTACAAGACAGTAATTGATGGACTGGAGACGGGGATTACTTGTGGACTGTCATTCTGACGACACCCATTCACTGCAGAGGATCCATTTGCGAGCAAGTGATGTAATGCTAATTTCTCCAAATCTGTTTTGATGAAGAAACAAACCCATCTGCATCTTGAATGGCCTGAAGGCAAGTACATTTTTAGCAAATTTTCATGTCTGAGTGAACTATTCCTTGAATATTCTAGGCAGCTTGCATGAATTCTGCCCCCTGTTATTCAGTTACTCTCCTTCACTAATCTGCACAGTCTATAACCACCCATTCACTTCTACAGGAACAGTTGGCCACTTCATGGTATGAGGGTCCAGAGTCTCTCTCGCTCTCTCTCTTTCCATACCAAAGCCCCCCACACCTCTTTGGCTCAATACCCCTGGGTCTGAAGAAACTGTTGAGATGTAGAGTGAGATATGATGCGTTACAACTATGAACACACTCCACTGTGTCCAATTCTCTTTCTATCTCACCTTGACACTCTCTCTCCTTTTCTGTCTTTCACACTTCCTCTCTCACTTCTCCCTCTCGCCTGGTTTGGCCTTTCATCGCTCATCACGTTTCCCTCTTTATCGTTACCCTGCATCCTTTTGTTTTCGATTGTTCCCTGATTCCTTGTTGTCATATCTCTCTCTGTCCCACAGCGGTTCTGTTCCATTTTCTACCACTCTCCACCATCATACCTACTATCTGGGCTGTATTGTATGAAGGTGTTTGAAGGGGGTGGAAGTCTGGGCGTATGATGCCGGGGTGTTAGCATATGTTGGAGTGTGTCCCGCGTTGAGCACCAGACCTTTCACCTCAGGGGGGGCGCAATTGCTTGGCATGATTTGACGGATATCAGTCATATGAAAATGAATGTTCTGGTTTGTGGATTCAATTTAGACTAAAGCCTAGTTCACTACAAACATTATACATTTATAATGTCATTTTAGCATTAGTTCAGCTATAGAAGTCGGCAAAGGCTGCAAATTTGTCCAATGTAATGGCAATGTTTTCATTTGCAGCTCAATATCCAATGTTTTTAGTGACTCTAGGCTAGGTTTGTCTCATTTGCATAAGTTTTCAACATTTCCCTTGATTTTTAATGACAGGTGTTTATAAACTTGTTGTCAACTAATCAGACATTTTTTTTTCTCTCACAAAATTGAAGCTTGAAGGTTAAAACAGTAAAAAAAAAAAAAAAAAAAACATTAACCAACATCACAGAACTGTCAACGTGTGAATGTGTTGTTAAATTATTGAAAGATTAATTTAAAATCTAAAGGGATGAATATTTTCTGTCAAAGGGGTTGAGCTGACAAAATTCCTGAAGTAGGCCTAGTTGTATATTACTTATGCAGAAAATAGCTACCCTAACAAAAATTAACCATGGTTTTACTATAGTAAAAGTGTAGTAACCAATTTTTTGGCATATTGATTACCATTCGTAAAACCAGTTTTACTACAAATACCATGGTTAAACCAGTGTAAACCATGGTTGTTTTTTTAGCTTTACTTGCAGTAAAACTATGGTTAATTTTCAGAAGAGTTCCTGAAAGTGAAAACAAGATGGCTGCCAAGGACTTTTAAATGCAAACTAGAAGAAACAAGCTTGTTGGTCAGCATTGACGCGTTTAGTAACAATTTTTTTGTTTTCTATCATGTTGTTGACATCATGAAGCACAGTGCACACAATGACTAGTAAGTGGATTACCTGAATAGCCAGCTGACTAGTTGTCGTAAGGAAGCTAAAAGTTCCTTCTACAATTTTTCTGAGAGACTTTATTGTGCAAACAGCTAAAGCGCTACACACAGGTAGCATGCTAACAAAGTACCTCTGCTAAAAATATCAACATGTAGAATATATATTTCTTGATAAACTAATCAGCTTCTCTATTCAATGATAGACTTTTACACAGTAGAGCAAGACAAACAGCCTAAAATTATGAGTAAGTCAGTGTTTGTTGGGATGTGCTAGCTAGCTAGCATTATGTTGTTGTGTTTGTTGATGGTTCCACTTTCCACTACCTTGCTCTCCATTTGCACTCATTCATCTCACAGTTTCATTGGCCGTTGCTCATTCCTGCTCTTTTGCTTGTTGTAAACGGCTGCAATCCTGAAATCTGATTAGCCAGATTTCAAAGTCTGAAATAAGTTGTAGCATCTGCGGTAAAAAAGCATCCGTGTCTGGCTTTTTTTGTTCCGCAGAATTAAAACACGAAAGAGCGACTAGCTTCTGTCTTCAGTGAGCTTAATGCCTCGTTGATTCTGATTGTATCCGTCTCTGCGATTGTACAGTATGATAAATTGACTTTGCAGGTGGAAAGACAGAGGCTTAGGAGCCGTTTATGCATAAAGAGCAATTCCTAGATTCATGTTCTTTATAGGCAAATGACCCCAATTTGATTCTGATGTGAGCACAGTCTATGATCAGTGCCAGATCTTGTACTCGTCCTGAATGTAGGCCATACCCATAGACTATAATGAGCTATGAGTGACAGTTATTTTGAGATGAAATATTAATAAGAATAGAGATATCTATTTATGGCCAGATTTTTCCTGGGTCAGGAGAGACGGAACGAACAAGGCGTTCTTAGAATTAGCTAATACTTCATTTGAAAGTGATACTACACATAAAATAAATATTTTACAGGGGTTTGCAACCCTCTGAAAAAGGTTTGCAGATCATACAGTGCAAAAAATAAAATGATTTGTTTTGAAAGAAAGTAGTAGCTTTATTTATATAGTGCTTTTCCATTGCTCAAGGCTGCTTTGATTTAATGTGATACTTCATCATAACGTACTCACACTCATGTCATTCAAAACCTGTATGACTTTTTTTCTTCTGTGGAACACATAAGATAACTTTTTTTTTTCTGTCACACAGTGGAAGTCAATTGGTTCCAATCAGTGTTTTGGACCCGATTTACTTTCATTATATGCAGGGATTGAAATGAACTTTTTCACTCACCAGCCAATTTGGCTACTAAATTTTTAAGTTACCGGCCATTCATAAATTCTACTAGCCAAAAAACACAACAGAAATAAACCAACAGCACTGGAAGTGACACAGCGACCATTGCAAATAATTTTGTGTCAGTACTAGGGGTGTGCAATACTAACAATAAAATAATGTCAACATTTTCTGGGATTTTATCGATAAAGATAATTAGACGATATTTTGCTGAGTGTGTTATTGTGCTGGTATCTTAAGGACTGCCGTGGACAGCTGGCTATTCTCCATATTCTGTGTGATCAGTTCACAGCAGTGATAGAAGTTTAAATTGATTTTTACTTTTTATGGGCATTTTTACCTTAATAAAACCTTTTTTTTTCTAAAAGTGTGCATCATCTTTTGAGTCAAATTCTTACATTTAATCAGTCAATTATAATAATACATTTAGGCTGTTACTAAACAAATGAAATCAGTATTAATAAAATGAATCTTTACAGAAGATGCATATGAAGTGGCATTTAGATGTATTTACACATGCAGCTAAGAGGGACATGGAATACTTTAACCTGCTGTTACAAATGCATAAATAATGTTTTGATATTTTAAACATGAAATGTTGAATACTGATATTTGAAATTATTAAAAAAATGAAAAGATACTTTAAATGTGAAATTAAGATCACAAGCAGGTGGCATCAAGTCACTGTTAAAAAGTGAGTCATTGCGATTGAACCCAATCATTTAAACGATTGATTGATTCATTCAGGAACAAAACACCATCATGTTGCTCAGAGATGCAAAACAGCGCTGTGGCTGTGTTTGGAATATTTTTTGTTGTCGAAATAGAGCAAAAACAGGAAATACGGTGGCTAAAACATACGTCTCTTGATATTAACTTATTGTTTATTGAACTGTTGAATAAAATCAATATCACATTTGTAACCATGCAGATTTTTAAAGAAAAAACGGCACTCTTCGTGTGATATTGATTAACTATATGAACTGATATAAATATACATTTTCTGCCCCCTTATCTTGAATTATGATCATTCTTAATGCATATTAATAGACTGAATCATGCAGTGAAAGAACGCACTCTAAATGCACACGCGCACTAAGTTGGTCTAACCAGACTTCATCACATAGTTGTGTATGAGTGCATTCTGTAGGGGTGTTTTGTTAGATTTTTTGCAATATACTCGATAATATCATGATGTCTCACGAGTTCAGTATTTCTGCTAAACCTGCGCAGATTTTGCTTGCATGAACATCCCCAAGACATTAATGAGTGAACATTACCCGCCACAGCTGATTTTTACCCGCAGTTGGCGGGTGTTAATTTCAAACCCTGATTATATGAACAAAAACAGTTAAAACATTCGTTTGTGTCCACACAACAAAAACATAATACATGTCATATTATTAATTTTTGGATTCTTCCTAATCAAGTTGTCGAATAAACCTGGAATTGTTTGTTATGTTGGCTCTTTGACTAATTGGTTTGTTTCTCTTTTGTAAGCAGCTTTGAATAAAATCATCTTCTAAATGCATACATGTAAATGTTAAATATGTAAATTTTGTAGTGTATAATAATAATAAAAAAACTAAATTAAACATTAAGACATTTCATGTTAATTATATCATATCGATTGAGGCGTATTTTGCTTAAATGTTAAAACTAGTGCTGTCAAACAATTAATCACAATTAACCGCATCCAAAATAAAAGTTTATGTTTGCATAATATATGTGTACTGTTTATTTACATATATAAATAAATGCACACACATACAGTTTTGAAAATATTTACATGTACTGTATATACATGTATATATATTTATATTATATATAAATGTTTAATATATAAACATAACATATTTTTCTTAAATATATACATGCATGTGTTTGTATTTATATATACATAATAAATATACACAGTACACACTCATATATTATGTAAACAAAAACGTTTATTTCGGATGCGATTAATCGCGATTAATAATTTGACAGCGCTAGAAAACTTAAACCGATTCAACCATCATTTTGAGTGCTAATTTGCTTCTTTTTTTTCTTTTTTTTTAAGTCACAAAAATCCAATTAAATTTTTTTTCTTGTCATATTTATTATTTTTATTTTATTTTTTAACTTAGATCAAAAACATTACAATTATGTCATTATTTATATCTATCTATGCTGTTGAAGTCAGTGGGGTCCGATCAGTGTTGACTTTTTATATGACAAAAACAGCTGAAACATTCTGCCAAGTATCTTCTTTTGTACTGCACAGAAGAAAAAATTACAGGTTTGGAACAAAAGTCGTGACGTATTGTCAAGTATGGTGACCCATACTCGAAATTGGTGCTCTGCGTTTAACCCATCCAAGTGCACACACACAGCAGTGAGTAGTGAACAAATGCACACACGCACACACACCGTGAACACACACCCGGAGCAGTGGGCAGCCATGCTGCGGCGCCCGGGGAGCAGTTGGGGGTTCGGTGCCTTGCTCAAGGGCACCTCAGTCGTGGTATTGAGGGTACAGAGAGCGCTGGACATTCACTTCCCCCACCTACAATCCCTGCTGGCCGGGGACTCGAACCCGCAACCTTTCGATTACGAGTCCGACTCTCTAACCATTAGGCCACGACTTCCCCCAAACAACATGACACATTATTAATTTTGGAGTGAACTATCACATTTATAAGGACACTTCATGCACAATGTAAAATCTTGTTCCTAAAGCAAAACCAGTTAAACTACTGATCAATTATTCATAACGGCCGCATATTGAAAATGGAAAAAAGGACTTAGCACCTGTCTGAAGCTAGGCTACGTGCAAAATGAATGGTTCTCTGCACAAACTACCACCCAAACCATTAAACAAAACATATTCAAACAGATCGCTAACATCTGGCTCACTGATCCCAGAGCTGTTTTTAACACACAAGCCAACCCACTATGCCCCTGCTGTTCTGTAATCCCGGTTTGCTCACTTGCTTCCGCTTTCCCAATTTGGTGACTAACCCAAACTGTTTTATCTCCAAGAGAAGCAAATTATGCATTTAAGCAGGCGGGAAAAGCTGTCTGGGGGCTGTGACTTGGTGAGCAAATGAAGTCTTGATGAAGACGGAAAGTGGGCCGGTACTTCGCCGTCAGATCCGGCGCAGTTACTTTAGCCCCTTTGATGAGACGTTCATGAGGCACGGTTAAGAAATGGCAGCTATCAATCTGCAAATGAGCCGTATAAGTTGTATAAATGACTCTAATAGTGTGAAGTGCTACCTATAAGTGTCGGAAATGCAAATGGAGCGTAATTGATTGCAACAGGGACAAGTGTTTTCTCCCCCAAAGTCGCTCGTGCTCTTCTTTTTCCCCTTGTGTGCTGATGACCGAACCCTCCAGAGGCGACTTCTGTCATTTAGTCTGAGCTGAAAATCTTCCCAGCAGCCCGCACAGTGCAGGACATTCAGCTAGAGGGGTTGTTTTCACTTAGGAAGCTAAACATCTACCGGGTACTGTTTTCTACATATCAGAATGGTCAGCGTTTCAGAAATGAAGCAGCAGCACACGAGCAAGACTGCTGAATTTGACTGTACATAAACGGTTTTCAAGGTAGTCACAGCCAGTTGCAAGTGTGAGGTTGTGTAAATGTAAAAACTTTAACAGTTTAAGCCTTCATGTTGGTATAAACCTATATGCAGTGATACATTTCAATGTGTTTTTTGTTTGTCTGTTTGTTTTGCTAGCTTGCCCCTTAATCTTGTTTGTTGTCTTTATTTCATTGTGTATTAGTATTAATCATATTTTAATGTCATATTCATTAGTCATATTCAAATATCTGTCTATATCTATATGTCAATATTCATACGGTTGTGATTTTAACCATTTTAGTAGAAACCTGACACATTTTTAAGAATCATTTTATTAGAAAGCTGCTTATTTATTGTTTTTTCTTTATATACACAGACATGGCCAAAAATATCGGCACCCTTGGTAAATATGATCAAAGAAGGCTGTGAAAATTAATCTGCATTGTTAATCCTTTTGATCTTTTATTTAAAAAATTCACAAAAATCTAACCTTTAAATAATAACAATTCAAAATGGGGGGACATATCATTATGAAATATTTCAAATACATGTTGGACACAATTATTGGCACCCCTAGAAAGTCTTATGAGTAAAATATCTCTGAAGTATATTCTCATTCATATTCACAATTTTGAGCACTCCAGGGTGATTATGAACATGAAATTATCCAGCCATGGCTTCCTGTTTTCAATCACAAAACTAAAAGCTACTGTATAATGCATGCTGGGAAACAAATGCACCAACAAGCAACTTATTGATTATGAAAGTTGATGTTGGTGAACCTTGCTCATCAAAGTCTCTTAAATATTCATCAATCAAATTGTGATGCATACAGTACTCATGCAGCTCTATTGAATATCGATTTACAGTGGCATAAAGGCAGGGCCGCATCCTGCCGCGTCAGCTGGAAAAGTTATGTTGTTTTCCTGGAGGTTGAGGTTAAAGCCAAAACCATACAGCCCTTTGCCCTCAGCGACGCTGAGTTGACAGAACTGTGGTGGGTCTGTCTCCGACAAACACGCACACAAAAACACTTTTACACCGATAATAAGACCACACAGCGAACCTTGCTCAGTACGGCATGCAGCAGCATTCTTTATCTGATGCTAAGCCTCACGGTCTTTCTCCGCATCAATAACGCTACAACTTTGTACGTCCCCAAGGCTCTTTGTTGCTGTTTTCATCATTCGTTCTCAAAAGGCGCATGAAGGTTTTCAGGAAACACTACACTGCATGTTTAGCTTCTCTCATGTGTGGCTTTCCACCTTTGGGGAGTGCTTTTTTTTGTTCATTTTTCTCTTTTTCGTGAGTCCGAATACTCCAGCACAGAGTGTAGTCTGACCGGTCTCATTTGTAGTCAATGAACGAGCATAATTGGCATGTGTTTCTGTTTGTCCTTTGGGCCCCTATAGGCTTCCGTAGTGCCATTATCAAAGACACCCTTGTACTGAGGGAAACAGCAGGCTGTCTATTCAAAGACCTCCCTGTGGAGGACCACTGCGGGTCTGAGAGGTCGAGCGGGGTAACGCTCACCTCAGGGTCTCTGCTAGACTCAAGCAAACACACGCCTCCATGCTGGGCCGCCTCAGACCAGGCCAAGAAAAGGATCTCGGTTCTTTCCTCGACGCCAGACTTTAGAACCGTGGCAGCTTTTTGCTTTTTCAGTTGCTATTTACTCTCAGTTTCTGTCTGACTGTGGAATGGAATGCTGGTGAATTGATTCTAATGCGATGGGAAACTGCATGATGAACACAGTTACTGTTCATGTTTTATATATTAGTAGACTACACTGTTGTCACAAATGCATTCCAGTTATCTTGGAAATGCATTTATTTTTATATTTTACTTGTATTTTTATTTGTATTTTTACACATTTATTTTTTGTTTGTTTGTTTCTTTCTTTATGTTCATATTTGTGTATACATGTATGTAAATAAATAAAACATCTCAAATATTTAGTATTTATTTGTAAATATTTTTTATTTTATTTAAATTTACTTATTTGTATTTTCTTTTGTTGCAAATGTATTCATTTATTTGTAATTAATTATTTATTTTTTTACTTATTTACATATCTATTTTATATTTAATATTTATGTATAAATTAGTTTATTTCTTTGTTTTTATTTAAGCTATTTTCAGTTCAATTCAATTATTTATTTATATAAATATGTATAATAAATATTTATAATGTTTCTTTGTGTATGTGTTTTACAATATTCATTATTTAGTTACATACTTGTGTGTACTGTATACAATTATATTTAAAAAATAATATAATGTTTGTTATTTATTTGTAAATATTGATTTATATCTTTTATTTTTAAGTTTGCTTATTTGTATTTACTTTCATATTACTTTTATTATTAAAAATATTAAGTATTTATTTACTTTTTTTTACTAATTTACATATTTTATATTTAATGTTTATTTATAAACATTTGTTTTATTTTCTATTTATTTCCTTTTTAGTTATTCATTTATTTCAATTATTTGTTTATTTGTATTTTTATTTGAGACATTTCTAATAAAAATTTCCAATGTTTCTTTATTGTTTGTGTGTATATTTATATTCTATCTATCTATCTATCTATCTATCTATCTATCTATCTATCTATCTATCTATCTATCTATCTATCTATCTATCTATCTATCTATCTATCTATCTATCTATCTATCTATCTATCTATCTATCTATCTATCTATCTATCTATCTATCTATCTATCTATCTATCTATCTATCTATCTATCTATCTATCTATCTATCTATCTGGGGAAAGTCGTGGCCTAATGGTTAGAGAGTCGGACTTGTAATCCGAAGGTTGCGGGTTCGAGTCCCCGGCCGGCAGGGATTGTAGGTGGGATTGTAGTGAATGTCCAGCGCTCTCTCCACCCTCAATACCACGACTGAGGTGCCCTTGAGCAAGGCACCGAACCCCCAACTGCTGCATGGCTGCCCACTGCTCCGGGTGTGTGTTCACGGTGTGTGTGTGTGCATTTGTTCACTACTCACTGCTGTGTGTGTGCACTTGGATGGGTTAAACGCAGAGCACCAATTTCGAGTATGGGTCACCATACTTGACAATACGTCACGACTTTTTTTTACTTTATCTATCTATCTATCTGTATACTTCATACTACTTTCTTACAAAAAAAGCATGTCATTAGTATGCATTCCGAACATTCTAGTTCTCATTTGTGGTTCCTGTCTCCTTTCTTTCTTTCTTTCTTTCTTTCTTTCTTTCTTTCTTTCTATTTTCTGTTATAACATTCTCCTACTCGCATTGTCTATTTTTATTCAGTTTTTACCTCCTTCAGTGCTGTATTCTGGTGTCTAATCTGCGTGTCTTATGTTGGATGTCATGTAATTGGCTATACAAAGCTGTTTTTCTCTGTCTGCACATCACTCTTCTCTCAGTGAGGCGGTCCTTTTGCTCCTCACACAGTTCCTGTTCAATTAAAGTCACGTTTCGCTCAGTTCCTCCACACTGTCCTTCAGGCACTGTGAGAAGAGAGGAAAGCCGCATATTGACTGACAAAAACATTTATATACACATATTTAGACGTGTACAGACAGGCAGACTTACACTCACATAAAAAGTGATGTGAGTAATAACTAAAAGTAGTGAACTTACCTACATTTTTTTGTAGTGTTACAACAGCTTTGTAGCTTTCATAAAAGTGTAGTTTTTCCAGTAACAAGCATAATTTTTTTTAACAAGAAGCTGTGTAAAGTGAACACATGCTGTATTTTCTCTTATAAACTCCTCGTTTTTTCTCATACATTTAGTGTTGGGAATCTGATTCATTCAGATGGTTCATTTGAAGTGATTCCCAAAATCATTTGATTCAACCCTGTGCATGTGAATGTGTTTGTTTTTTTGAATGGTAACGGGGAGGGTGGGGGGTGGTTTAATGGTAGACTCAACTGGTTTTATTTTCAAACTTGTATTTTGTCTTCTTATGCAGTAATTCTGTTTGATATCTATGACTGACCTTAATATTCTGAGTTGTAATATTAATGGGCTAAATGGCCCTCACAAACATACAGGATTTCTGGATGTTTTGCAAAGAAGAAAGATCGATATAGTGTTAGTTCAAGAATCCCATTTGAAAGAGGAGGATATACGCAGGTGTAATACGTTTTATGAAGTGGTATCTCACTCATCTTCAGATACTAAAACCAAGGGTGTCCTAATATTGGTCCGGAGGACTTTAAATATGACTATTTTAGAGAAAGGTTGTGATACAAATGGTAGAATAGCACATATAAAAGCAAAAGTGGAGAATAGGAATATTGTATTTCTCTCAGTTTATGCCCCTTGTACTCCTGACCCTACTTTTTTCTCTGTTTTATCATCCTATCTCTTGAAGTTTTCAGATTTTGAAATTGTATTGGGTGCAGATATGAATTCTGTAAAGTCGCATATCCTAGATAGATCTGGACCAAAGGAATCACACTCTCAAGCTTTGTGTTCTGACAAACTTCGGAAATGTGTAAAATTGTACAGCTGCTTTTTGTTTTGTACTACTGTTCCACGGAATAAAATTCAATAAACAGTTAACAAAAATAAAAAAAGTTTTGGGCCCCACTGATTTTTATTCAATGTACAAAAACAGCTTATTTTGTGCTCTGCGTATAATAGAAAGTCTCAGACAGAAATTTGCCCTTTTTTAGGGCCTTTATGTCATGCTGTTAGTTTCAAGTACAGTCCTTGTGCTCATCCCTGTTCAGGATTGCTAATCGGTTTCATACAGTAGTGTACTTTATACTTTACTGTGTAGGATCTGATAAGTGCATATATAATCTCAACAGGACTAAATCACACCAGATTCCCAATACAGCCTCCAGAGACTAGATCTCGTTCACATCATCTCTTTCCTATGGAAGCCCGTTTCCGCCAATGAATAAAAAATAAAACAAGGTAATTGCGACTTTTTATCTCACAATTCGGACTTTTTTTCTCGCAATTCTGACTTTATAACTCGCAATTCTGACTTTATAACTCGCAATTCTGAGATATAAACTCGCAATTCTGAGATATAAACTCGCAATTCTGACTTTATAACTCGCAATTCTGAGATATAAACTCGCAATTTGGAGATATAAACTCGCAATTCTGACTTTATAACTCGCAATTCTGAGATATAAACTCGCAATTCTGACTTTATAACTCGCAATTCTGAGATATAAACTCGCAATTCTGACTTTATAACTCGCAATTCTGAGATATAAACTCGCAATTCTGACTTTATAACTCGCAATTCTGAGATATAAACTCGCAATTCGGAGATATAAACTCGCAATTCTGACTTTATAACTCGCAATTCTGAGATATAAACTCGCAATTCTGACTTTATAACTCGCAATTCGGAGATATAAACTCGCAATTCTGACTTTATAACTCGCAATTCTGAGATATAAACTCGCAATTCTGACTTTATAACTCGCAATTCTGAGATATAAACTCGCAATTCTGACTTTATAACTCGCAATTCTGAGATATAAACTCGCAATTCTGACTTTTTTTCTCACAATTGCGAGTTTATATCTCACAACTCTGACTTTCTCGCACCATAGCAAACCACTCTCCGTGTAAGGCTTTTGGACACGGTTGGACATAGCCTCCCATTACCGCCGGGCTTTCAGACAAAACATTCTTCATTTCTTTATAGTTCTGAGTTTGAGGCAGCTTCTATCGCATTATTTTAATAACAGCTGTCAAGTAAAGCGCGTATTATTGTAACACGAGAGTGGATATATATATGAATGCACGCAGGTGGATTTCCTTCACTCTCGCATAAAGCGCGCTTTCATCTCTATGTTCTTGCTATAGAATTATCTTATCTCCTGTATTTAATGTTGTAAGATATCGACCAAGCAAGACATCCCCAATGAAAATTATAAATAAATGAAAATTATTTAGTCAATTATATATGAAGAATTCAGATGCAAAAGCTTAAATGCCATCTGAAATTTTCTTCTAAAATTAGTATTTTTCGTTTATATTCAGTTATTTTACTTTAATGACAATGAAAAGAACCTGTTCCTGAGAAAAATGCTCATTTTAGAATAACATTTCAGATGGCACTTATGGCTTTTGCATCTGAACTCTTCATTGACTAAATAATAATAATAAAATTAATGAATCCTTTATTTATAATTTTCATTGGGGATGTCTTGCTTGGTCGATATCTTACAACATTAAATACAGGAGATAAGATAATTCTATAGCAAGAACATAGAGATGAAAGCGCGCTTTATGCGAGAGTGAAGGAAATCCACCTGCGTGCATTCATATATATCCACTCTCGTGTTACAATAATACGCGCTTTACTTGACAGCTGTTATTAAAATAATGCGATAGAAGCTGCCTCAAACTCAGAACTATAAAGAAATGAAGAATGTTGTGTCTGAAAGCCCGGCGGTAATGGTACTGTCCAAACCGTGAGCGCAAAACACAGAAATAAAGAATAATGAGTAATTTTTATGTTTGTTCAAAAATCATATTCGGACGCAACATTCATCTAGTTCAATATATAGTTCAGCTAATTGAACAAAGTACTGCAAAGCCTTACACGGAGAGTGGTTTGCTATGGTGCGAGAAAGTCAGAGTTGTGAGATATAAACTCGCAATTGCGAGAAAAAAAGTCAGAATTGCGAGTTTATATGTCAGAATTGCGAGTTATAAAGTCAGAATTGCGAGTTTATATCTCCGAATTGCGAGTTATAAAGTCAGAATTGCGAGTTTATATCTCAGAATTGCGAGTTATAAAGTCAGAATTGCGAGTTTATATCTCAGAATTGCGAGTTATAAAGTCAGAATTGCGAGTTATAAAGTCAGAATTGCGAGTTTATATCTCCGAATTGCGAGTTATAAAGTCAGAATTGCGAGTTTATATCTCCGAATTGCGAGTTATAAAGTCAGAATTGCGAGTTTATATCTCAGAATTGCGAGTTATAAAGTCAGAATTGCGAGTTTATATCTCAGAATTGCGAGTTATAAAGTCAGAATTGCGAGTTTATATCTCCGAATTGCGAGTTTATATCTCAGAATTGCGAGTTATAAAGTCAGAATTGCGAGTTTATATGTCAGAATTGCGAGTTTATATCTCAGAATTGCGAGTTATAAAGTCAGAATTGCGAGTTTATATCTCAGAATTGCGAGTTATAAAGTCAGAATTGCGAGTTATAAAGTCAGAATTGCGAGTTATAAAGTCAGAATTGCGAGAAAAAAAGTCCGAATTGTGAGATAAAAAGTCGCAATTACCTTGTTTTATTTTTTATTCATTGGCGGAAACGGGCTTCCATACTTTCCCCTGTATAGATACATAATATGTTTTTACATGGCAACATCACAGGCGTCTTTAAAACAGTGGCAAACATATCGCATCTTTTAATCTCCCTGCTTTTAATCGGATTACACCAACGTCGCAAAGATAGTTTCCAGGATCAGATTCCCTACTGTTAGACAGAACATGGAAAAGAAGAGGGCGATTGAGTGAGGATGGCGGTGAGTTTCCGGGCATTTTTTTTTTTCTTCTTCCAGAGACACTGACGAGGGACTCGGGTGGAAAATCTATCATGCGCAGATCCGGCAGCCATGACTGATTAGGGCGCATGATTAATTACGAGACAGATTGCTAAATGCTCGCTCGCTCCTCAGATGCGGTGAGGTAAAGTGTCTCTGTGGACTGAAATGAAGACCCCTCCCTGCCCCTTCCATCTCTCTCTCTCGCTCTCACTGCACCGCCCTCCTTCGCTGTCTATATAAAGATCTTTTGGGCTAATCAGTCCTCTAGGACTCCAGCCCTACAACGAAGAATCTCCTCGCAGCTGTGCGCTGTCAGGGCACAACAGACTGTCGTCTTTTTAACCCTGTGTTTTCCTTTATGGAAGCAACTACACCAAATAGTCGGAATCAAAATAACAGTCTTTTAAAAATAATATCACCTAAAATTCGGTCATTATTTACTCACCTTTGTGTCTTTCTAAACTTACTTTCTTCCATAGAACAAAGAGATATTTTGAAGGCCGTGCTTGCTGCTTTTTACATTAGTTGAAAATTGGATCTGTGAAGCTTGAAGCAAAAATTATCTAAAAACACCATAAGAGTATTGACCTAAAATATCATAAAAGTAGTCCATATATTGACTTCTGAAGCGAAAATATATGTGAAAAATTGACAGTAATTGAAATAATTATTTACTGATAATTTTACCCAGCAGTGGGCTTGAATGTGATCCTGCTATTTAGCTGTTAAAGTTTCATATTTTTTTGACCTGCCTGTCAGATCCTCAGCAATAAGGATTTATTTATGTATTATTATTATTATTATTATACTATATGGTTACATTTTACTATATACTACACTATATTTTATATGGTGCCTCACAAAGCCCGTATTTATTTGATGAAAAATACAATAAAAGAGTAATGATGTGAAATACTATATGAATGAATGAATATATATATATATATATATATATATATATATATATATATATATATATATATATATATATATATATATATATATATATATATATGGTTTATTCCTGTGATGCAAAGCTAAATTTTCACTATCATTACTCTAGTCTTCAGTGTCCCATGATCCTTCAGAAATCATTCTAATATGCTGATTTTGCTCGCATTTACTCTTATTGTCAATGTTGAAAACTATAAGCTGTATATTGTTGTGGAAACTTGATATTTTTTCAGGATCCACTGATTTATAGAAAGTTAAGAATTTATTATAGAACAGCACTTATTAAAGATAAAAATCTTCTGTAGCATTAAATATATCTTCATACTTCTAAAGGGCAGTGTATTTATATGGTTTAACTTTAATTAACCCTTTTTACACTTTTGACAAAACATCACCTGTGTTAGACAGCTGGAAAACATTGTTGCAAATTCATCTTTTTCCCCATCAAAATATTGAATTGTTCGAGTTTGCAAGCCATAAAAAATATATGTATAAGATTACTTGTTCTATTAATTATTCTTGAACTGTCCCAAACTCCCACTAAACCAGCATGCAACTCAGCCCTGGAGTTATTGGCTTGACTGATTCAGTCTGAATCATTGAACTACTTAAACTGATTCATTCAAAAGATTTGACTCAAAACAACAATTCATTCCTCCCTCTTAAGCACCCCCTCCACAAAACCACTGACAGGATGACCGAGAGCCTCCTGTGCAATCGTCCCATCTCCTTCCTCTTCCCTCTGCCTTTCTCAGGCCACTCGGTGCAGCTATAATCAGGGCAGTGTTCCACCATTTTCATTAAGATAAGCACTCTCTATCTCTCTCCTCTGTCCTCATGCCTCCCGCAGAGCTGCGGGCCAAGCAGGGAGGCAGCGTGTATACTGTAATTTATACGCATGCATATGGAGAATTGGATGTCTCGCTCGCTGGCCGCATCTCCTGCAGGCGTCTCTTGTGTTGTAGAAAAGGTGGCGTTTGTCTCAGAGGACCACAGCTTCAACAGATGGAGACACCAGCAAACGAACGACTATAAGACAGTAAAATAAGCACGAAAGGTGGGTAGCGATGTTTGGGAAGGCAGACACTGAGGTTTTATTTGTGAAATGGAGGCGCTGCGCTTTTTTAGTTTTCAAGTAGGCTGCTCGATGGAAGAGAGGAGTCATGGATCAGTGCACCCTCTCAGGCCAGAAATAGTACATGGTGGCATCTCATTAAAAATTGTTTGTGAGCGGCAGTGCCACCTTGAAAATAACACGAATGCATAGTCTGTTTTTTCGCTCGCTTATGTATTCATTTCTTTATAAAGGCTAGCGCAGGCATGCCAGAAGTTTACAAAACTGCTGTGTTGTATATGTACAGTTCAGAGGATCTCAAGTGGTTTTGCTTCAAACTCAGCTTTTCCATTGGTTATCAAATGGCATCCCAACCTGCTTTAAAAAATCAAACATATAAAATGCATTCATATTAATGAATATAAGCAATTAAAATGAATAAATCCAAAGTTCTGTCATGAAACTCTAGGTGCAGGATGATAGGTTCTTACTCAATCTGATATAATGACATCATTATTCACATGGCGCAGCTGATTGGTTATTTTTGTATCAACAGCCAATTAACTTGCTGCTCAACATTCAAATACTCAGCTAGTGCTTGCTGTAGCAATTGCACTGCACTTCAGAAACCCTTCACCTTCCCCAGCTCCACCTGTATGGATATGCTACGAGGTTATTTCATATGTTTACATGTGCAGCAGCAGTATTTCCTACATGCTCTCAGAAGCATGTCTGTGGATTAGGGATGGGTACCGAAACTCGGTATTAAATCGGTCTCGGGGCTAAATTATGAAAGACCGGAATATCGATAAGCTCTGACGTTATCGGTACTTCTGTCGGTATTGGAGAAATTAAGAAAACACACATACATTTATTGTTGCTCTCTCTCTCTCTCTCATATATGTATATATATATATATATATAATGTCGCCAGCTGTTTTTATGTGCAATAATATTCAAACATTTGTCTATGATGCATTTTTGCTATGCGCAATTCAGAAGCCAGATCGCGCTCACGCGGAGGAGCTTCAGCACACGCAACATGAAAGTCCTGTTTAATTATGATAGAAGAGAGAACCAACTATTCAAACATCTGCTCACACTTTAGGCCTGTGGCTGTTATATTAAGCTAAGTATTTATTTATTTTTTCGATTTTGGCTTCCAAGGATTATAGCCGCATTTCTTCTAGCACAACTTCATAGTGGCGCGGATTCGTTCCTCCGAACCAAAACTTAACATCTGAATCAGCTCAATCAGTGATTGTTATAAAATGCCGTCTTTACTGTTGCTACATTGCAGGACATATTTGATAGTAAAACGTTGAAAGTACAATCTGCACAAGTGATGCTGTTCCCCAGGCTGAAATGTGTGTGCGCGCGTGTGCCTGCGCGGCGGCGTGCTCCAAAACGGACAAGCAAAGTACACTTTGAGCTTCGGCGCGTCGAAATAACATACAAAAATATGCCAAAAAATACACACACAATGTGTCAAAATGGCCGGTTATGAGAGTCTTCACTTTTATGTTTTAAGTGGACGAGAACAGCTGGGAGAAAATCCGATGCGTGTCAGTATATTGTCTTAAAGTGTCAGACTGGAGCTTGAGCCATCAATGTTAATCAAAGAACAAAATGCAAAGAGAAAATCACCCACAGCTCTTAATCTGAACAACGTTATAGCTTTAATAAACATAAATCTATCAGTACATACAGTGAAAACTATGCAGTGCTCATTTACATTTGATTACTTTTGTAACTATTACTTACCTGAACATTAATATTAGTAGACCTTCATGGAAAAATGAAAGCACTGTTTATTTCATTTTGTTTCTGTGTTTGTTTTATTGTATTTGTCAGTTTGTTTTACTTTGTTTCTTTGTTCATGTTGTTACTGTATCTTATCTTATGTATATAAAACATTAAAAATACCTGCACACTGGTGCATTTACAAATTGATGAAGTGCAGGCATTTTTAGTGTTTTATATACATAAGATAAGATACTGTAAGAATATGAACAAAGAAACAAAGTAAAACAAAAAGTACCGATAAGAATACCGTTAAAGTACCGGATCGATAAGCAGTATCGGTAAGAGTAGTAATACCGTTAAAACCTTAACGATACCCATCCCTACTGTGGATGTATTGGAAGTAGCAAGTTATGTACACTTCTATACTAAAGTCTCTGAGAGTTGTCATGACAGAACTATTTTAATATGAATAAATTATTTATATTAATGCAATACATTTTTAAATATAAAATATTTTTATGTTGTTGTTTTTGTTGTTGTTAATATATAATATAAGGCTGTTTATTAATCTTAAAGTAATTTAATTTTAACAGAAATATTAATATATTTTATTAATGTTAATATATATTTTTTAAAATATAAAATATATATTTATATTATACAAATTTTATGTTTATCTTTGCTACAAGGAAACCTAGTGTAGGTTGTAGTCTTCTGTTACATATATTTTTTTGTGGATTTTTTTTTTCCCATGATGAAAACTTGGACCTTTGCAAAATCTGTGAAGGGAAATCTTTTGCCCTCATGCAAAATTCCCAATCGCGTGGAATCTAATTAAAACTGGAATTTTGGATTAAAACATGGATTTTGAACATGAAAATTTGTGACCGTACTTTGTTGTTATTATGCTAGCTTCAAAAATGCATATGTTGTCTTTACACTTGCTAAAGTGCCAGAATGGGGCATTTGATTGAATTCCCTTTTTCTTTTCTTTTTTACATTAACAACAAAATATATGGAAGCCATTTACCTCCTCTTTTTAAAAAGTTGATGAGCCTCTTTATTTTGCTGTCCTAACTAGGCACAATTAAAAGGGTAAAAAGGACAAAGCTATCACTGGGCTGTTACTCTAAGGTGTAAATGCTGAAATTACTAATATGTACACTTTAGATGCTAATATAGTAGCTACTAAAGTACTAATATGTACCATTTAGACATAAATAAGATACAAAGATGTATCTTTTAGCTTTTTTATCCTATCGTACCACCCTAGTGACAGCTATGTACCTTCTTTTTCTGAGAGTATGTGGTTAGCTGCATTCTATCATTAGCACTGAGCATTGTTTTCCCTCATGTCAACAAACCAATCAGTATGCTAGTATCACAATGTTATCCATAATGCAGTTTTTCATGAGCCATAACAAATCGATGTTATGGCTCATGAAAAATTGATTTATGGATAACATTGTGATTCCACTTAAAGGGAAATGTTCCGATAACTTTGTGTGTCACCTGTTCTAAGCAAAAATTAGCTTTCAATGTGTTGTTGCTAGCATTTGCGCTAGCTTTCTTGTGTGGCGTGTTTCTGTTAAGGCTTCAGGCTGTTGACCAGGATAGAGACTCCAGATTCCAAGCATGTACAACTTGTCTAGCTATTTTATTCTTCCACACATGTGAGATTTTCTTGCCCTGAATTGCAGTGCTGTCTAATTAGCTGACAAAAAGTACTTGGATTAGCTTCTCTGATGCTGAGGATTACTTGTGTTTCGAGAGCAAAATTTAAAGACCGATATTCTGTTTTAGATGGGTTATTCTCACGTGAAGATCAGAACACTCCATTAGATCAGTCTTTCCATTTCATTAGCCTGTGCGAGGTACGAACGCAAACTTTCGGTAAGACTGTAACAGGGATTTAGGCCATGCCATTCTTGAATACTGCCATGTGGAAAGGCAGCGTGCATCTTTGACTCATTTTCGTTTTTATCTCCTCTCCCACTTCCCCCGATTTCTAAAAATAACCCCCAAACATGCTTATTATTGTTTCGATGTCACACACAGGACTGACAGGGCGATTGGAGAGGCAAAGCACAAGAGTGTCTGCTCCATTATTAAAACAGTTATGTAAAAGCGAGTGCTTTCTAGGGTGAAGTGTGTTGGGGTGACTGTTATTGTCTTATATAAAATGTCTAAAGCGTCGTAGAGAGGCCAAACCTGTGCGAGACGGAGATAGAGGGGTTGAAGGGAAATACGAGAGAGATTGAAAATGCTGCAGTGCTAGGAAACTGACACAAAATCTATTAAAATCCAATTCGAGATTGGTTCTGCTGAGTCGCTGACCGTACAAGTGATACAATGGCCAGAGTGACTGTTTTGAAAGTGAAGCTCAATCCAATTTTTGTGCGTTTGCACGTTTAGCTCATAACCCACCTGAAACAGATTAATAGATATAATTTCACTTAACATTCTCGTTTAATTAAAATCAATCACCAGGACTTTGACGTTGCAATATTTATTAGTGGTGTTTGCTAAGACAAGCATCACTTCTAGTATTGCTCAAACATAATGTTGGGATTTGAACAAGTCTCTAACACTAAGAATGAATCTTTGATGTGTTTAGGGGCTTAGCTGCTAGTTAGTTTGTAACTAAATCTGTACTTAATTTGTATGCACCATTTGTTCTTAAGGTAGAACTTTCTAGTAGATCATAAGACCTCCTTAAAGCAAGTGTAGTCATAAAATATGGCATTTACCTTTATTGGTCCAATAGGCCAACATAAGTTGTTGAAAAGCCATGAATTTCTTGTTGGTTGATGTTTTTTTTTTTTTTTTAAGTATGTATGTATTTATTTGCTTGCTAGCTTAGTGGTCTACAAATTTATAAAGATTTATTTATTTATTTATTTTTTAAGATTGGTTGATTTTACATCATCATAACTGTCAATGGTAAAGTATCTATTTAAATAATAATTAAGCAATACATTATTTCTTTATGATAATAAAATCATTTGTTATAATTTATTTTTCCAATATGTATCCTAATTTGAAAAAAAAAAAAAGAAATGTATTTACTTGCGTACATAACTGTCAATGGTAAAATTAAATTGCAGTTTAAATGAGTAAATAATCATAAACATAATGATTTCATCATGAAAGTAAAATAATTTGTATAAATGATGCAGTCATACAAAATGACATTTACATTTATTGATCCAATAAGTGGTCTAAATATGTGTTGTTGAAAAAAAAACATTAATTTCTTAAAATCGATTGATTGATTTAGCATCATCATTTCTGTCAATGGTTAAAATATCTATTTAAATACATAAATATGCAATAAATTATTTCTTTATGAAAATAAAATAATTTGTTTGAAAAAAACAACGTCAATGGTAAAATTAGACTTCCAGTGAAATGCACAAATAATCATAGAAATAAAATAATTAGCATTTTTAAATCAGTAAATAATATTCAGAAAATGTGTAAAATTAAGCGCAATAAATAAATGTAAAATTCTATTTATTTTAATTGGCTCAAAATAAATAAACATTTTACTGCTGGTTATACTCTGTATGATTATATATGTGACAAATAAATAATTACTTGCTTTTATAAAAATCTAAATTGATTGGTTGATTCAAGTTCCAGTTCAAGTTGAGCTTTATTGTCATTCCGCTACATGTGGGGACATACAGTGGAACGAAATGTTGTGCCTCGCAGGACCACGGTGCTACATAAATACAGACATACAACAATGAAGTAAAAAAACCACTTTAAACCTATAAACCTATAAAAACACTATAAACCTATACACAACTAACCTACTGACAGAGTTAACTATAAGTATACTATATATAAGTATTTACCCTATACAAACTAAAAAATAGAAGATAAAAAATACAAACTATACGAATGCTTCACAAATACTGTACATGTGCAAAGAGAAACCTTTTGAGTCAAGCAGCTGGTTGGGGAACAGAGCGGGATGATTTGTAGTGCATGAGCATGTAAACATACATATATTGCTGAGTCTTTTGTGGGATTGTGTACACGCAGCAGTGTGTGTAAAGTGTCTAGTGCACATAGAGGAGAGTGTGTTACTACAGGTGGTTTGTACAGGCCCACTCACCTGTGTGTAGCACACTTCGAATTGATTGATTTATTGATTTTTGAGGCCAGACAGGCTACAACATGCTCTGTCTCCAGATTAACTTATAGCTATATAGAACACATTCAGAGAAGTTAAGTGTTAACCCTGGTATTTTACAACATGTGTCTTATTGCACCTTTCTTGCTTGTATCACACTTTTTTTTTGCTCGTGGCCTTTAGCTCACACCTTTGAATGTTTCAGTTAATGCTGCAGTTAATTAGAGAAGGCTTTTCTGCACCTTTTCAAAAGTGTTGTGTGAGCTGAGATCCATTAATGCATCTTTTGGCAGAAAAAAGATTCATGAAATCTAGCTATTCCCGATTCTGGATTCCCATTCTTTCTTAGAGGTGGTCTGAGGTGAGATGGTGTATAGTGTGACTTATGGTGACTGTCGGCCAGAGCTTATTCACTGCAACAACTTCAAGACTACAGCAGCGAGACCCCGGCTAGCCCCAAGCATTGGGGGCAGTGACTCATGTTGAGTGGGGTTTAAATTTAGACTTCATCTGTTCTCTATTGGGCGTTTTTCTGTTTCTCTCTCTCGCCCTTTATTTCTCATTTATTATATAACCTAATTTGGCAGGGAGGACCAAAATAAAGTGCACTTTAAGGCCTAATTGCCGTGGACTGCTTCTTCAGCAGTTCCCCTCCTCAGCCGACTGGACAGATGATGGTGGCGGC
Source organism: Barbus barbus (assembly GCF_936440315.1). Classification (NCBI taxonomy): domain Eukaryota; kingdom Metazoa; phylum Chordata; class Actinopteri; order Cypriniformes; family Cyprinidae; genus Barbus; species Barbus barbus. The sequence goes on from NC_136726.1 coordinate 17,541,000, forward strand.
AGGTGGAGAGATGATTAAAGTAATATTCCGAGTTCAATACAAATTAAGTTCAATCGACAGCATTTGTGTCATAATAATGATTGCCACGAAAAAATGTTAGCATGTCCCTTGTTTTGTTAAAAATAACAGTAGAAAATAGAAATTGAGGCAGGTTATTATAATTACCTAAAACTAAAACCATAAACATGTTTGTTGCTTGAAATAAAATGTTAACTGAAATAAAATTTTGAAAAAAACTAAGCTTATTTTATTTCATTTATTTGCCAAGGAAACATTTCTAAAATGTATTTAAATAACTAAATAAAAAAATTAATAAAAACTATATGTACGTACATAAAAACCTAATGAAAATTGCACACAACAAAATTACTGAAACTTTACCTAAAATGAAAATTAAAGCGTAAAATAGAAAAGTTGAAAATAATTTAAATAATTTAATTTTTTTTTATTAATGGGGCCTAATGTTGTCTTGATTATGAAGTTATTAATATTGAAAAAAACAAATCACACTAAAATCATGTTACCATGCATATTGTTTACATCAACTGAATAGAATATTCAATATTATATATTGAGTATTTTACCATTTGTAAAACTGTGTTGTTATTGTTAAAACGTATTTAAATTAATTTCCATTAATTGAAGTAAAGATTTAATTATAACCCAAATTTCGGAAATGTTGGGACATTTTTTTAAATTTGAATAAAATGAAAACTAAGACTTTCAAATCACATGAGCCAATATTTTATTCACAATAGAACATAGAGAACATAACACGTGTAAACTTATACATTTTACACTTTTATCCACTAAATGAGCTAATTTCAAAATTGATGCCTGCAAATTGCAAAGGCTTTGCAAATCTCATCATCTACAGTGCATAACATCATCAAAAGATTCAGAGAAACTGGAGAAATATCTGTGCGTAAGAGACAAGGCTGAAGACCTTTGTTGGATGCTCGTGGTCTTCGGGCCCTCAGATGACACTGCATCACTCATCGGCATGATTCTGTCATTGACGTTACTAAGTGGGCCCAGGAATACTTCCAGAAACCACTGTCGGTAAACGCAATCCGCCGTGCCATCTGCAGATGCCAACTAAAGTTCTATCATGCAAAAAGGAAGCCATATGTGAACATGGTCCAGAAGCGCCGTCGTGTCCTGTGGGCCAAGTCTCATTTAAAATGTACTGTTTCAAAGTGGAAAAGAGTTCTATGGTCAGACAAGTCCAAATTTGACATTCTTGTTGGATATCACGGACGCCGTGTCCTCCGGGATAAAGAGGAGGTAGACCTTCCAGCATGTTATCAGCGTTCAGTTCAAAAGCCAGCATCTCTGATGGTATGGGGATTTATAAGTGTATACGGTATGGGCAGCTTGCATGTTTTGGAAGGCACTATGAATGCTGAAAGGTATATAAAGGTTTTAGAGCAACACATGCTCCCCTCCAGATGACGTCTATGTCAGGGAAGGCCTTGTGTATTTCAGCAAGACAATGCAAAACCACATACTGCCGCTATTACAACAGCATGGCTTCATAGTAGAAGAGTCCAGATGCTGAATTGGCCTACCTGCAGTCCAGATTTTTCACCTATAGAGAACATTTGGCACATCATTAAACGAAAAATACGTCAATGACGACCACAAACTCTTCAGCTGCTGGAAACCTATATCAGGCAAGAATGGGACCAAATTCCAACTCCAATTCTCCAGAAACTAATAACCTCGATGCCCAGACATCTTCAAACTGTTTTGAAAAGAAGAGGAGATGCTACACACAATGGTAAACATGCCCCCGTCCCAACTATTTTGAAACCTGTAGCAGGCATCAAATTTGAAATGAGCTCATTTTGTGCATAAAATTTTAAAATTTCTCAGTTTAAACATTTGTTATGTTATCTATGTTCTATTGTGAATAAATATTGGCTCATGTGATTTGAAATTCTTATAGTTTTCATTTTATTCAAATTTAAAAAAAACGTCCCAACATTTCTGGGAATTCGGGTTGTAAATATGAATATTAAATGAAAGACTTAAAAAAAATTAAACATAAACTAGAAATTATGTCTGTAATAACTGAATTACAATAATAAATAAATAATACTATTTTACTAACTGAGTGAAAATAAGTTTAAATTTAAATACATTACTAAAATGACTACAACTGAACTAAAAATAATGTTAAATAGAAATATAAAAAAATTAAAAAGCAAATAAATGTAAAATTAAAATGAAAGCTGAAAATATAAAAAATAAATATTACTTAAAATATTAATAAATACAATAATAAATACTTACTTTGTCTGGAGCTGACTTTCGCGCACAAAGTGTTGGTATTGATCCCTACACGTATTGGAGACTTTACCTATTTTTTCCAGGACATTTCCTTCGACAATGAAACTTGACCACAGTGTCCTCAGCGGCTCAGATGGAGGAAGTCTATGGAGACTCCTATGTTCATTGGTGTATCCCGAAACACAACACTTGAAATGCCTCTTTGGCGCTGACATTGTTTATCTCCAGCAGCTACAGCAAGTAATCAGTGATGGCGAAGGCGGACCGCAGCTTCTCACTCAGGGTTGTGTCTATCCTTATAGGGCAGCGTCACAAATGGGCGGGACTTTTCCCCCTCAGTGACGTGAACAGAGGGAGAATCTGAAACAGCTCGTTCTGAGAGACTGTTTATGATTTTTTTAGATTATAAAAAAAATGAGTGGGTGGATTTTTACCATTATAGGCTGGTTGTTTTCACACACTGCAGCCACACAACTGTGTTCAAACACCTTATAAAAGTGATTTTTGTATAATAGGTCTCTTTAAATTAGATTTTTCCCAGCTCCATTATTACGGGCTGAATGCCTGCACACGATCTGGCTCTGCCGAGGCGATTTGCGGCAAGTGGATGTGTTTGTATTTGAGGAAACAATAAAGGCTGCCCGGTCTGTGCTCCTCATGGTGTGCCACGCAGCCTCTGCCGAACGAGCAAAATGAGGCCATGTTACATATCCAAGTCCCCTCGGCTCTGGCAGCTACCTGCACGGGGACCCAAGTGTTGATGCGTCAGAAAGCAAAGGACCCAACACCAGCATCAAGTGAGAGTTTGTGTGAGGATGCACCAAAGCAGCACCGGTGTCACCTTAATTATTCTCCCTCTGTAAACTTAAGCTCAGAACTTGCTTTATTACTACAGGGAAAGTTCCTCCGTGCTGGGTAGGGCAGCGGCGCTTATTTTTAGCATATTACTTTTTCTGCCACTCTCCAGAACCTCCCCGATGAGATCTATGCTGTGAAAGAATTTGACATTTTTGCTCATTAAAAGTGGTGGCGAGTAAAGACGCCAAGCTAGTTAAGCCCGCTGGTGTCGCACAATGGACCTTCCATTTGTTTTGGTGAGTTTCTTCAACTCTGGGCATTTTTTGGTCCTGTGGACTTCAGAATGTAAAGTAAAAAAATTGAATAAAATAAAATATATAAAATAACACTTTTATTGAGTTTGTCTACTGTTTTTTTTTTTTTTTTTTTTTTTATCCACTATTGTTGCAAAAATATTAATTTAAAATATATATTTTTTAAATTGACATATACGATTCGTTGGACTAATCCTATTACATTTAGAAAATAAAAGAGCTTAAAGTGTGGGAAATATCAGTGCCACTACACTCAAAAAGGCAGCCCAAATAACGTAACAGGCAACGTGCTGTCTGCCCCGCGATAAGCTCCCCTTGATGGGATGCATCGAAAGACAATGATCTTGTATCGAAGATAGCCAGAGATATTGTCAAAAACATCAATTATTGGCAATATTAAGAGGATTTGGCATTTCCAATTAATGTAGGCCTGTTACATTCTTATTTTTATTAGGCCTATTATTATTATTATGAAGTTACTTTTTTTATTAAATTAAAGTACAATAAATTAGCCCTGCAATTATTACCGCATAACTGACACACTGCGAGGATAAGATTAGGCTATTTACTCCTCAATTAAAATGTTTTTTAAAAAGGTCTTTTAAAGTAGGTTTATTAGGCTATAGGCTGCCTACAATGAATTATAGTCCTATAATTAAAATATTAACACTGCAGTCATCAATAAAAATCAATGAAATAAAAAGCTTTTATTTCGATCACCGACTTTCAAAAACAACCTGTTTAACACGAAATACATTTCTTCTAATACTTTTTTGTTTAGTTTTTTTCACTATGTACGGGCCACAAGAGAAATATAAAAGAAATATAAATATAAATGAAAACAGCTATAGGCTATACCGTTATCAGCATATGTTGAAGTAGATTCGTCTCTCTTTGTCTCTGAGAGAATATGTGGCGTCAGATGCCGAAAGCTCCGTCATTATTCTGTCATTCCGTTTTTACTTTCACTTTCGGCTTATAGTGAATTGACTGAGATTAAGCCGTTCACCAGCATAAATATTGTGCAAAGTTCGCACATGTGCAAATCCTGGTGCAAACGTGTGCTTGCGTGATATCCATTGGCTCGCCTTCATGGTCGCCTTCAAACAGAAATATTTCCAACATTGCGACGTAACCAATTGCCCCGCCCCCTGTATCGAAAACGTTTGACAGACTAATTAAGTTGTTTGCTAACAGAACTAGCAGTAGCTATTGTGAATAACCAGGAAAGTACTAGATTTTGATCTGTGAGACCAAGCCACACGGGATGCAACAAGAACTAGGTTTTTCCAATAATAAGGCAAAGTGTACTAGTGGGCCCTTAATGAGCCGTCCCACGGAGCGCACGTTCCTGAGGCCTGATGGGACTGCGGATTGATTATGGAGCACCAGGGCTTTCACTTGCTGCTATAATTGAGTTTGAAATGAGAAGGAGGACACCTATTGAGGAGGCTTTGAGGAAGTGCAACTATTTAGGATGAGAGACATCGGGCAACAGTTCCCTCCTCGAGATCAAGACGGCCGAGAGCGAGAGTGAATAATCCCGGGAGACTCCGGCACCTTCACAGTCTCCAGTGTAATTCCAGCGAGGCTCTCTCCACATCACTCTTCACTTTCCATTTCTAGATGAAAAATAAGTAACCTCTTCAGACAGGCCTCCTCTCGCACTGAAAGCCGTCGCAAAAAGACCTGCTCTTTTTCACTAGGCATCTGCCACCTTTCTTCTCTGAGCACCACTATCACTCTCCATCTCTATCAGCTCTATTCTTGTTCTCATCTAGAGTTGCTCACACACAACACATCTTTCTTTCTCAGACATATGCTGTAGGTCAGGATTGGGCAGGCTGGTTTTGTAATGTATTCCAATGCAAGCTGTAAATGTCATTTGTAACGCTGTTTGTATCGCTCTGCTTGTGTGTTTGTGGCGGGTAAAATCCGAGCTGATTGAAGACACATAAAACTTGATTCTTGGGTTTCTTTAGAACTATTTTCAGTGGCGGAAAGGAAATGTATGAAGTATTTGCTCGAATGTTCAAAAGTTTGGGGTCAGTACTTTTTTTTTAAAGAAATTAATATTTTTATTGATTAAATTGATCTTAAAATGACATTTGTAATGTCAAAAATGTTTATATGTCAAATAATTGCTGTTTTTTTAATTATTTATTTATCAAAGAATCATGAAACAAAAATCTATCAAATAACAATAATAGATATGAGCAAATCAGCATATTCAAATAATTTCTGAAGGATCATGTGACACTGAAGACTGGAGTATTGATGCTGAAAATTCTGTTTTTTATCATAGGAATAAATTACATTTTAAAATATATTATAATAGAAAGCAGTTATTTTAAATTCTAATAATATTTCACAATATTACAGTTTTTACTGTATTTTTTTTTATCAAATAATGCATGTGAGCTGTCCGTGAGCATAATAGATTTCTTTTAAAAATAATTTAAAGATCTTACCGGCCCAAAGTTACTCCACAGCTTCTTGTTTATTGAACTATCGTATACAATTTGAATCTTTTGAGGCAAACAGCAGTTCAGTTGTTGGCAAAACACATTGCATTATTAATTTATTCTTTATTTTGTCTTTTGACAATTTTCCTTTAAATTTAGTCAATATTGCATAATAATTTTAATTAATTTAAATCTGTTTCATTGCAATTATGACTAAAATGACATCTGTTTTTATTTAATGAATATGTTCTCTTTTTTTTATTTTTTGTTTTGTTTTCCTTTTTTGTCAACAGTATGTATCCTTAAATTTGTTTCATGATGCTCATTTTTTCATCTTGTGGATCACAAAATATATTTTATTTTTTAAATCTCAGTGTTGTTTTGGGCCCCATTTACTTCCACTATATGGAAAAAATATATATTTTTTTATTTTTTATTTTATTTTAATCTGGTTTAGAATTACATAAGGATGAATAAATGGTAACAGTTGTATTTTTTGTGTGTGAACTATCCCTTTAAGAATACAATTCCTCACATTTCATATTTTACTGTTACATGTATCCTATTTCTCCTCAACCCTGCTGGAGGTGCTCTTTGATACTGGAAGAAGAAAATATTTATAACCTGCGTGATGGCCTAACATGCCTGCCATGGCTTGTTCCCCAGTTTAGGGTTCCTTAAGGTGCACCTGCATTGCTTCTTTCTGCAGTCATCCATTACAGAAGGTACAGAGCAAGCAAGGGCTGCTTGACTGATCTATGAGCCAAGGGCATAGGCTCTTACGCAAATAGATTCAGCCTATGGCCATATATCAGATTAACTCCCCGGCAAATGCAGAAGGACCCAGCGAATTTAACTTGAATAGACTGACCCTCTCGTTTTGTCTCCATCAGGAAGCATCTCAGAATTGCTGCTGCTCTTTTATCACCCAAAGTGTGGCCCGCGGCTTGTTTGTGAACTCATGCGCAGATGATAGTGGTCTTGGACTATGTTTACAGGCGGAGGGGATGGTGTCTGCGTTGTCATGGTATCAGTGTTGTCATGAAGCTTTACTGCTCTGATGGCTTTGTGATTGGACGGTGTGGAAGCTCTTGCTGTGGGAGAATGCTGGAAGTTATAGCTTGACTGACTCTGAAATCTTCCGTAGGCAAGTGGCCGTGACTGCTGAGGCGCAACGGAAGTGTCAGTTTGTCTATAGCAGTTGTTAAAGTGAACAAGTATAAATATTACATTTAAGTCAAATTACTGTATTTTTTAAAAAACTAATGATAATTGCACAGTCTACAATGCGATGGTTAACAAACAGATAATGGGTGACCTGACAGGGTTTTCATATTTTCCTTTTTTAATTTAGTATTTATTTATATATATTTTTTTTCAGTTCAGTTCAGATTTAATTAATTAATTAATTAATTCGTTAGTTTTCGACTTTTTCATTTAGTTTAATTCAGTTGATTTATTAACTTATTTGTTTTATTCTATTTCGTAGGTTTTGTTATTTCCATTCAATTCGATTTATTTATTTCCTTTATTTATTTGTTTTCCTAGTTTTTCATTTAGTTTCAATTCAATTAGAATCATATTTAGCTTTTCTACTATTGTGTTTCTACTTTTTCATTCAGTTTGATTTATTTACTTATTCTATTTATTTAGTTAGATTTGTGCTTTAGCTTTCATTCACTTAGATTTATTTCTTTATTTATTTACAATTACATTTATTTATTTTAGTTTTACGTTTGGTTAGTTTCTTTATCTTTACAGTTTTCTAATTAAAAATTTTGTTTCCAATCCATTCAATTATTTATTTATTTACGTGGTTGTTTGTTGGTGGTTTTTTTTTTTTTTTTTCGGGTTATTTGGTTTACTTTTATGTCTTTTTAACAGTCTTCCTGTTTCCCATTTTGATGTTTAATGCAGGCAGGTTGTGAAGGTTTCAAGTTTTATAATATACCGTGTGATTTATTTCCCCAGTTATATTCGTTTTTTTTATCTAGTTATTTATTTTATTGAAGTTATTTTCATTTATTTCGTTTTTGTTAACAATAGCTCTCAATATCACTGGGGCTATTCCTTTAAGAATAGGTTCAGCTGGTCCTAGATCAGAGGAAAAGAGGGCATTTCATCCTGAATAATGGTCCTGACAGACTGCTTTTCTTCCCAGGGAGTGCAGTCATGGCCACTGAAGCGTGCCGTGTTCACCCCCTCATCGTCTGGCACTTTTCCCCTCCGTCGTTCTAGAGGAAACAGAACAAAGAAGGGAAGTGAGTGATTTATAGCGCTCTCTGATGTGTCATCAAATTTTTTTTTTTTTGGAGTATTTACCTTTTTTTTTCTCCTGTGGATGGTAGGAGCACAATCCCCCCACCCTCTCTCATCATAATTATTGTCATTTTCATCAGCATTACCACAAGTGATGATGATTATCTTCATCTGTGTCACAAATAGGCCGGATGATGTGAGTTACTGGTATCAATCACGCTGTAGAGGAGCTGACAAGTCGTTTAAGGCTTATGAGCAATTGTTCCTGCTTTGCTGATGTTAAATGCTACTCTGACTGGTGCATTGCATATCTCCAGCTCATCTGACTCTTGTTCGGATACATGCACATAGTTCACCCAGCAATGAAGGTTCTGTCATCATGTATTTACCCTCATGCCATTCCAAACCTGTGTGATGTTCTTTCTTCTGTCTCATACTGCCGTTTTCTGTACAGTCAAAGTGAATGGTGACTAGGAACTGTCAAGCTCAAAAAATGAACAAAAAGGCTCCATCATAACAGTAATCCATACAGGACCTTACTCAAATCTAGGTTGATAATGGCTGAAAATCTGCTCCTTTTCTATAGTGGTTAATTCATTTTTTAGACTATTTGAACATGCGCATAATAAAATGCATATGTACATATTCATAATTTGGTGCATTATAAGGGCACAAGAATCAATTTGATTTGGGATCATTGACATCAAATCTGATGTGGCATATTTTGACGCACCTTATTTGCATATATGTAAATCTCAATGAGATTTGATTTAATTAGCTTTTAAACTTTTTAACTCACGCAAGTTATTACATAAAATAATTAAAATTTAGCACATGAGCAGTTTTAGATTTATTTCATTATAGTGTTTATTAATCATATGAATTAGCTTTTTTCTATTTTTTTCTATTTTCAGTATTCATTTTTAGTTTTATTTTATACATTTTTTTGTGCTTATACACGCACATGTGTGTGTGTGTGTGTGTGTGTTTATTTATGATATTATCATTAGGGATGTAACGATTCACTTAACTCACAATTTGATTCGATTCACGATTTATTTTTACAAAATGAGATTTAAGACAAATTATATATTAAATGTGTCCTTTTATTATTGCTTGGACAAAATGTTGCACATTTCTTTATGAAATTTAAATATAACACTATAATAATATACTAATATGTGATCCTGGAGCACAAAACCAGTCTTAAGTCGCTGGGGTATATTTGTAGCAATAGCCAAAAATACATTGTATGGGTCAAAATTATTGATTTTTCTTTAATGCCAAAAATCATTAGGACATTAAGTAAAGATCATGTTCCATGAAGATATTTTGTAAATTTCCTACCGTAAATATATAAAAACTTAATTTTTGATTAGTAATATGCATTGCTAAGAACTTCATATGGATAACTTTAAAGACAATTTTCTCAATATTTAGATTTTTTTTACACCCTCAGATTCCAGATTCTCAAATAGTTGTATCTTAGCCAAATATTGTCCTATCATAACAAACCATACATCAATGGAAAGCTTATTTATTCTGTTTTCAGATGATGAATAAATCTAAATTTCAGAAAATGTACCCTTATGACTGGTTTTGTGGTCCAGGGTCACATATAGCTCTTGCATATTATTGCTCTTTTGTTGGTTTTGATTGCTTCTATTGTCCTCATTTGTAAGTCGCTTTGGAAAAAAACATCTGCTAAATAACAAAATGTAAATATAATGTAAATATAAATAACAAAACTAAATTGAAATTTTAAAACAAGCCCCAAATCAAATAAATAAGTAACACAAATAAAAGAAATCTCTTCATATAAACAAAATAAGGCTTTGTCTGTGCTCTTTCCATTTAAAATTAGAGCCAACCACCGCGTTTTAATCAAGATCCAAACAAAGATGCTTCATACATGCAATATGAGCCGTTTTTAATCTAAATTAGATTGTATAATTTCGAAATTTGAAGCAAAAACAGAATGGTCGGACTTCAGTTTTGTGAAAATATATATAAAAAAAATATCTGCATGAAACAGAAACAGCAGACGAGCTGAATGAGAAGCAGATTCACTCTCTGCCAGCAGGTGGCGCTTTAAGCGTTTTCTTGCTTTCCGCTGTAAACACTTATGAACGTAAATATGCATTATACAGAGGCAAGATGAAAATAAAAAATACCATCTAACCTTTTCTAAGTTCCCCTCAGACATACATTCATAGCATTTGTTTAGTCACATATTTGAATCGATTTTCAACCGGCTCGTGGTTAATCGTCACATCCCTGTTTATCATTAATAAGCAATCACATTATCAATTTATCATTAATGAGCAATCACATTTTTAAGTTTTTCATCTAATATTTATTTCATTTTCAGCTTTCTTTCAGTTAACAAATTGTATTATTATTATTATTTTAGTTAACACTAACAAAACTGTGCATGAGTCACATGCTACTTTTATATTTTTGTCTTTTTTCACAGAAGATAGAAAGTCATACAGGTTTAATACGACAGGAGAATGAGTAAATGATGACAGTTTTAATTTTTGGCTGAACTATATCTTTAAATTGTCAATCTCATTCTTTATCCTCTCTATTTCCAATACTGAAAGAATCTAAATTGGTTTCAAATCAGACTGTAAGAGCAACACCTACTAAAACGCTTGCAATGATCTACCATCAAGCTAGCATTGCATTTATGTAAGATTTGCAAGCGCAAACATTTATCTGACACTTAACACATTTGATTCAGCCATACAGCATTAGTCGTCTTACATTGTAGTGTGTAGATTTTGCTTCTTGGCACAACATCAGCATGTCTCGACTTAACTTAGCCATCAACTGTACAGATACCTGTATGAGTGCTCTGCTTTTCGCTGATACCCAAATCCTCTTAAGAAAAGCGAGATGCAGCATTGGTTTTGCGCATACACTGAATTCTCTCTTATTCCGAGGTGCCCACTTTCTGACTTTGTGCAATACCTTGATTGAGCGTGTGGAGGGACTCACTTCAGTGTTTGTTGTTCTGTGTCAGTTGTGCGGTTACAGAAGCTTACATGCTCTAGGACCCGCTAATCTCTCAGACTACGGCACTGATCAGCTCCCACCGCAGCGGGAAGTCTGGATCCAGAGGTTTTGTTAGTAGATCAAGGACAGGTCTTAGAGGTAGAGCAAACAGAAAGATAGTTACGCTTTAAAGAAATAGAGGTGACAATTTGCTGAGCTTTAATTCACCCTCAGGCCATCCAAGTTTGTTTTTCATCAGAACAGATTTGGATAAATTTGGCTTTCCATCACTTGCTCACCAATGGATCCTCTGCAGTGAATGGGTGCCGTCAGATTGAGAGTCCAAATAGCTGATGAAAACATCACAATAATCCACAATAAACTTGTATTTTGGTTGGAAGCAATGTTCAGAACATCTTAATGATGGATTTGCTTCTTACAAACATGCAGTTCTTGCTTCAGAAGATGCTAATTGATTGACTAGAGTGGTGTGGATTAATTGTGGATTACTGTGATGCTTTTATCAGCTGTTTATCAGCTTCATTCTGACGGCACCCATTCACTGCAGAGGATCCATTGGTGAGCAAGTGATGTAAAGCTACATTTCTCTAAACCTGTTCTGATGAAGAAACAAACTCATCTACATCTTGCATGGCTTGAGGTTGAGTAAATTCACAGCAAGTTTTCATTTTTTGGTGAACTATTACTTTAACCTCCCTTTTGGGTCAAGCTAATCATTCCTTTGCTGTAGGTGGTTTGGGTATAAAACACACACTTGTAATTTCATTACAGAGATGGTTTCGATAAACACTGGTTGTGAGTTCAAGTTAGTATGTTAGGGGAAGTGCATATGCAGCAGTTAGCCTGTTGCTAGCATGCCGTACGCATCTTTCCACTCTATTGCCCTGATCAATAGCCTCATTTTCTTCAGGTCTTGCTGTGCACTACTGAAGGTTAAGAGGTCTGGAATGGTATTGATCAGGGTATTCACACACCATCCGTCAAGGCCATTAACGTGATGATATGTCATTGGAAAAAGCCACTTTTTATGCTGATTTGAAATCAGTTTTTTGGTCTCTTATAAGGAGGCACTAAAGGAAGGTGTTTTAATCCTTACTGATTGTATATCAGTTTAAAGAACAAGATTTTGCTTTGGTTTCACTAATGTTGTTAACCTTCAGTTAAGCATCTGGCAGTAGTTACATCTATCTGGTGCTAGTTTGAGATGTTTATTTATGCATACACTAATGAGTACAGATGCTTTTCAGAAAAAGTATATTTTTCAAATATGTCACTTATGCTTACCAAGCCTGCATTTATTTTATTAAAAATATAGTAAAGCCATCAATATTGTTAAATATTATTGCAATTTAAAATTTGTGTTTTCAATTTTGTATAATTTTGAATGCATTTTATTTTATATTGGAAAACTGAATCTTCAATGGCCATTAAAAGAAAAAGTTTGCATTACTATATTTATTACTATATATATATATATATATATATATATATATATATATATATATATATATATATATATATATATATATATACACATGTGTGTGTGTGTGTGTGTGTATTGTAATTAATAGAATATCACACATGCTGTCCTAACTGGTAGCACTGGTAGTATACAGCATATATATGGTAGCATGTATATATACGTATATATCAGTATCAGATTTTTACCCGAAAGGTGTAAAATACAAATAATTGCTCTTTATATTATAACAGCCTGCACTGATGTTTTGCCACATACACTTGAAGATCCACAAAATATCATTTAATTAGCAATCCAAAGCATTTCTAGTTACCAGTTATGACAGCATGTGTGATATTCTATTAATTACAATTACTGCACCCTTAATATAATAAATCTGAATATAGATTAATTAGAATCTCAAATCCTCACAGTGTGAATGTTATTGGACCAAATTGAAAACATCTGGGATGCTTTCCTGAGATTCCTTTTTAATATTCTTTAATGATCAGCATGCTGTATCAGTACATTAACAGCCCAATGCACAAAAAAAAATAAATAAAAATAAAATACTAATGATATTTAGCTCAGGAGAGCATAAAGACAGTGGAAAACTACCCAACATTTCACTTCTTCCTGATAAGTCATGCTCTAGTGTGTGTTTTTGACCTAGCTATAATTTGGGGGATAATAAAGTAGAAAAATGAATTAATACACATTGCTGGTCTTATTGGAAGACTTATCGGTGTAATTATTGCATGATTTAATGTTTAATCAAAATGTAACAACTTGCTTCTCCTCTGAAATGACTTTCCTTTTTGGCTGACATCACTTAGCCTTCAGTTTTTAGAACTTTTTTTTTTCTCATTGAACATCCAGTTTCACTCAGAAATATGTCAGATTAAGAAAGTAAAATGTGCACATGTTGTGTCCAAGGTTTATTATAGATTAATCAAAAATACAGTAAAAATATTGATATTGTGAAAAAATTATTAGATTTTTTTTGTTAATGTATTTTAAAATGTAGTTGTTGTTTTTTTTTTTCCTGTGAAGGCAAAGCTGAATTTTCGGCAACCATTACAAGAAACATTTCTTATTATCATATCATCATTGCTGAAAACTGTTTTCTGCTTAATATTTTTGTGGAAACTGATGCATTTATTTATTTTTTCAGGATTATTTGATTAGACTGTTCAAAAGAACACTTCATTAACAGAATTTTAAATTATAAGTAGAATTTTTGTTACAGTATTAATGATTTTACTGTCACTTTTAATCATTTCATTTAAAAAATAAGGCATTGACTTAATTTTCTTCCTTGAATATCCAGTTTCACACCAAAATGCATCAGATTAAGAAAGTAAAATGTTCATATATTATAAAAAAAAATGCATTAAAGAGCATATTTCGATTGAAGTCAATGTAGCCTGTGAGCTGAGATATGATTTATGGTTGGCCTTACTTCTCTCTCAATCTCAAGCTCTCTCTTCTCTACCTTTACATGATACCTCATTATGTCTCCTGTAGGGTCATCGTTATTTTTCCTCGTTGTGGGACCCTGTTTAGACACAGATAGATTTACCATTCGAAGAAGACAAATGGACCAGACAACCTTGCTGGTTTCAGCTCTCCTGCGTTCTATCTGCATTCGATTCCATTGTGACCGCAGGCCATTGATTTAAAGGCCATCTACATTTATGTTTTTTTAAATCGAGGGTGATGCATTCTGACCCTACGGGTTCGAATCAAAGCTGAGTTACACTTCAGGCACCAAAGAACGGGTCTAGGTTACGCTGAACAACAAAGAGCGAAAGAAAGAGAAGGAAACCAAGACAACAGAGGTGATCAAACAATTTGACCATAGTGCAAGAGAAATATGCTGCTGCATTTGCACTCTCACAATCGCTGTTGGTGTTTTGATCTACTCACAGCAGCAGTTTAAAGATAAAAGGGCTCCAAAGTGGAGTGCGGCAAAACCAGCCTCGGGAGCATGATGGGAAACATATTTATAGGTTGTCGGGTCAGGGTTGATGTTGCCGGTAGCAGACAAAGGATGTGTGGGCAGGGAAGGTGGATTGTGGGATACAGACCGACACTCTGTGCTTCACAACTCCGCTGTATATTTGTTTTATTCCGTTAACATGGATCAGATGTGTGTCTTTTATTCAGAGTTGTGTTTAAGGGGCCATTTCATCTGATCTTTTCAGATCAAGTTCTGTGCGCTTGAAAAATAGGATCCTGTAGTTTTAAGAACGCAAAGCTCCTTCCCAGTTAAAAATATGCATATATGTATATTTTATTTTTCCTCCGGAGATCAGCTCATGTAGGTCATACAGTTTATGAATATTTCCTGTAATTTATAATAAAACCTAAAAATATATATTAATTACTATATTGTATGTATGTATATATCTCTACAATAAAATTGTAAACTAAAATAGTAGTAGTGAAAGAGTAAAAATTATATTAAAATAGTATCATATATAAAAACAATAATAGGCATAAATCATCATATTATATGTACATATATATATATATATATATATATATATGAGTGTGTGTGTGTGTGTGTATGGATATAATAATTTATAATATATACTTATTATTTATATATATTAGGGGTGTAACGATACGTGTATCGTGTATCGAACGGCTCACACGCAGTTCCAAATGGAAGTGATCGTCCCTATCCCCTTGGAGTGAGTAGGGCATTATGTAGTTGTTTGGAATGCACTTGGAGCATAATTTCCTCATTATCTTCAGCTGGGATGTTCCCGTGGCAACGCAGCACGGTGTGTGTCAGGAGATGTCGCTGTTTAAATGTCAAATGTCTTTTTATTGTTGTTATCATAACTGTTGCAAATAAACATATATTTCATATTTTAATTTTTTTTTTAAACATGCTATATAATATATAAAAAATAATATATATATATAACTATGTAAAATATAAAATGTATATTTTTTTTATGCTGGTGTCCGTCAGCGAATCTCCTGACGCACACCATGCTGCATTGTCACGGGAACATACCAGCTGAAGATAATGAGGAAAATAGATCGCTCCCTTCACCAAGTGCATTCCAAACTACTACATAATGACACTCACGTGCCCTGCTCACTCCAAAGTCCCCACTCCAAGGGGATAGGAATGATCACTTCCATTTGGAACCGCCCATGAACCGTTCGATACATGATACGCGTATCGTTACACCTCTAATATATATATATATATATAGAATCAGAATCAGAATTAGCTTTATTGCAAGGTGTGTTTGCATATACAAGGAAATTGTTTTGGTGACAGAAGCTCCACAGTGCGACAGAAAGACAACGACAGGACAGGACACAGATAATAAAAAAATAATGTACAAATATACAAAATGGACAATGTGCAAAACAGCACAAACCCAATATACAAAATGGACAATTTAGTATGTACAGGTATGTTAGGTGCAAATTTGAAATGTAATAAGTATGTGTGTTAAATAAAAAATAAAAATAAAAAGTATGATAGTGTTGTGTGTTTCATGTTTATTGTTAAGCGTTCAAATGTCCATGAGATGGATTGCCTGAGGGAAGAAACTGTTCCTGTGTCTGGCTGTTCTGGTGCTCAGAGCTGTGTAGCGTCGACCAGACGGTAACAGTTCAAAGAGGGAGTGTGCTGGATGTGAGGAGCATTTGAAGCATGAGGGGACTTCACACAGCTGCAGTGATCTGTTGAAGATCTGTGTGAAGATGGGGGCCAGCTGATCAGCACAGGATTACAGACAGGCTGGTGTCACACCATTTGGGCCTGGTGCCTTTCTTCTCTTGTTATTTCTGAAGACCTGGCACACGTGATCTTCACTAATCTGCAGTTCAGGTGTGGGGGAGAGGGGGGTTGCAGAAGGTGTGAATGGGATTTTTTCAAACCTACAATAGAACTAATTCAGATCGTCTGCCAGTTGTTGATTCTCCACAGTGCTGGGGGTTGGTATCTTGTAATTGGTGATGACTTTCAGACCTTTCCACACTGAAGCCGTGTCACTGGAAAAGAATTGGATCCTTAGCTTATGGGAAAAATTCCTCTTTGATCTCATTTTCCAATGTGTATTTGGCCTGTTTATACAAGACTCTGTTCCCATTCCTGTAAGCATCTTCTTTGGCCTGACGGAGCTGTCTGAGTTTTGCAGTGAACCATGGTTTGTCGTTGTTATAAGTTAGATGAATCCTGGTAGGAATGCACATATCCTCACAGAAACTGATATATGATGTTACAGTCTCTGTGAGCTCGCCAAGATCATTTGCAGCAGCTTCAAAAACACTCCAATCAGTAAGGTCGAGACAGGCTTGTAAAACCCGCTCTGTCTCATTAGTCCATCTCTTTGCAGTCCTTAATACAGGTTTAGCTGATTTCAGTTTCTGCCTGTAGGTTGTAATAAGATTAACCAAAAAGTGATCAGAGAGTCCTAAAGCTGCCCGTGGGACAGAGTGATATGCATCCTTTATTGCTGTGTAACAGTGATCCAGTATATTACTGTCTCTGGTGGGACATGTAACATGCTGTCTGTATTCTGGCACTTCACGGGAGAGATTTGCTTTATTAAAGTCCCCTAGAATGATTAAAACAGAGTCCGGGTGTTGTTGTTCTGTGTCTGTGATCTGATCAGGGAGTTTCTGTAAAGCTGAGCTCACATGCGCTTGCGGTGGAATGTAGACACTCATTTTTTGATATTTCAAAAAAGTTTGAAATATCTTACTTTACATGTTATGAATGTAAAATATATATGAAAGTTTCACTTTTTGAAATAAGTTACAAAAAAATGAAGTTTTTGACGATATTCTAATTTTTTGAGATGCACCTGTGTATGTATGTATATATATGTGTATATATGTATATATATATATATATATATGTATATGTATGTATGTATGTATATGTGTGTGTGTGTGTGTGTGTGTGTATACATTGTGTTTTATATTATCACATGGCTATTTTGGTATTTCAATGCTGTCCGCAACATCATGCACGTTTGAATATGTATGTCAGCTGTACTAATTACAGCTAGCATATATTTTCCTCCTGCCTGGAAGAAATGTGGCTACTTCACATGAGGTAGGAAAAGTAAAAAGTCGAGAACACTGATCGCAATGATGAGTCTAAGCATTAGCAGGAGCTTGATTATGTACTCACTTTTTTAGTATCAAAGCTGCAAGAACATATGAAGTATGGAGCACATCAAACAAACGCAACCAACAAGAGTTGCACATAAAAACAGACTCAGGCTTCTTTGTTTATATGTATGCTTATGGTATCACATCAATTTGCTGAGAGGATCTGGATAGTTATTGGAAAAAGGCATGAAATCGAAGTCTCTGACTAAAATCTGATCTGTTTTGCAGCTCTCACCTATTTAGAGAGAGAGATTGTTTGATTGAAACATTTAGAGTTTAGAGTCTGAAATATTATCTCATATCTCATTTTAGTTGCTGGTACCTTGTAAAAAGAACTTTATTTCCAGTCAGACTTTTATATAGATTATAGATATGATATCATACCATCCAATCAGATCAAAGCTTGCCGGTTTGAGAAATTCCCTGCTGGTTTTACGTTTAATATGCAATAGATGGTCAATGAATGCTTGTGTTTTGGTCTGATTAATATGAGGAACCGCTCTCTGAAGACCGCTCATGGGAGGTTCAGTCAGTGTAACTCAAGGCCTCGTAATGCTTATGTGCGCATATGTGTATCACAAATCTCTTTCTCTCCATATTATTAGTCTCAGTCTCTCTCTGTATTATATAAGACTTCCTGAAAAGCATCTAGTATAGCTCATGACACGCCTCCTCATTTTCTGGGACAGGAGGAGTGGAGCATTAGTGCAGATGAGAACATATTGTACTGCAATTTAAACAGAAAAAAGCCCACATATATTTGGAGAAGAGTATGTAGAAGAGCATTATGCATTATTTTTTAGTTTCCTTTATATTTGTTTGCATAAATATGGTCATAGCAGTTGCGAATGTGTGTGGGGTCTAATTCATGATCATTCTCGACTGCCTAGAATTTATATTGATCTAAAAATGTTAAATATAATAATTATATTGATCATATTGATATGCAGCGAGTTTGAGTTTGTTTGAACATGCACTGCTGCTGGGTCTATAACTACAGTAATTAATTTTGAGTGGTTACATTTGATGAAAATGATGGCCATTTTAAAGTGATAGAAACTTCCAGCTTGAATATAAGTCATAGTTCACCTTAAAATAAAATTCGGTCATTTTTTGGACAAAAATATCAAAGGCACAAAAGCTCAACATAATCTGAATTTTTAAACTGGTGCGACATGTTTGGTTGTGAGAAATATCAGCAGTTGGTATTTTTATTGGTATTAGCATTTTGGTAACATCAAACCTGCCCTAATGTGGCATATATACATATTGTTATTATTATTTATTATTATTATTGTTATTATTTTAAATTAGCATGCAGAAATAAATGCTTTGTTGAGAGTTAAAGTTGAGCAAAGACTGACTGCAAATTCCAAGACTTAATATTAAGTTGTTGTTGTTTTTTTCTCCTTTAATAATACTTTTACAGTGCTTAAAAAAAAAAAAAAAAAAAATCTATAACATCATTTTTTGTTTGTATCATATTAATTTATTTTTGTGCGTCAAAAAGTAACACATTTTGTAGAATTTATTTGAATGGTAAATGTATGTCTGCAGTTCTGCACCAGTATCAATATTTGTCTTTCAAATAAAATAAATAAAATAAAACATATATTTTCTATATTTTTTTAATCGATGGCTGTAGTGGCACATATTTATAAATATTTATATTTACATAATTATAATTAAAATTCTTGTCATTATTCAGGAGTTCCAAAAAGGGCACAAAAATCCAAGAATGAATGTATGAATAAAATAACATAAAATAAAATGGAAAATTCTTAATTTTTAAACTGGTGTGACATATTCGGTGTCAATGACAATGCCAAATAGTTTTGTTTTGTTTTTTTTGCAAGCAGAAATTTTTAAAGAATTGAAGGTGAAAAGTGACCAATGACAATTGTTTCATCTTGAAACAAATGTGGATTTGGTAAATAATAACAGAATGATCTTTTTGGGTCAAAAAAAATCAAAACCGCTTTTTTAATTGGTGTTTCTCGCATTTTTTAAGTTTTGTAAATGAGAGTTAACCATCAGGTCAGCATATTCTGTTTCCCCAAATATCTCTTTGCAAACTATACAGAAAAAACACACACTATCCACTTACCAAAACCACTTAGACATGAGAAACATAAGGATCAAACAGAAATGCTTCTGAGTCATCTCCTCTGCTCAGGAAGCTGTGAACATTTTCTAGCCGGTCATTATGAACGAGTCCAAGTGGGGATTTCTTACACTGACGTTTATATTAAGCACATCTATTATTTGGAACCGCTTGAAGTTAGTCAGTAGAAAACAGGCTGGCCTCTAGTTTAATAGGTTTGCAAACAAAAGCTTTGTCTTTCCGCGGTTCCCTTTTTGAGCATTTGGAGCCAGAGAAAGCGACAGGATCCAAGTGGTTTGCAATTGTAACGTGGCTGTTTTCTTCTCTTTTGTGTGCGCAGGGAAGCGAAACCGAGCATGAAGATGTCCAGAAACTGCTGGCACTGTGGAAGACTTGGCAGGTGAGTGTACAGGAACAGGTTGTGAGGAACACACTTTGGCTGATTGGAGATCAGGCACCGAGCCCCGTCTGAAGATGGGATTGCATGTGACATACACAAGCTGATGTAGGAACCGTCTCGTTGGAGAGGAAGATAGATGAGATCAAACATGTCTGAATTACAATTAGTCCATGCGTCTGGCGTTTAATAATTTCCCAGACATACTTCAGCCTTAATTCTCAAGCTAATCATTATATATTATAGTTAATCCTTCTCCAACATTTGCTCCAGCATATTTTGATTCAAGATAAACTTTTTGTACTCAACTCTGATTTTTGTTTTAACAATTATGTGCTGAAATCACCAGAAATAGACTAGTTATGACTAGTTTGTGAAGCTCCGCTGTTTTCTCCAGCATAATTTCAGACTGTAATGAGCAATGAAATTGCTCGTATCATGTGGAATTGTTTTTGTGAAATATGTATGCAGATTTTCCGATGCAATAGTTTGTAGGGCTCGCAAAACAGAGGAAATCAACAACACATGAAAAAAAAAATCTTTATGTAAAAATTTACCCCAACGGCTGTGTTAGTCTATATTGACCCAAAGTTGGGTTGAAACAACCCAGCATTTTTTAGAGTGTAATACTGAAAGATCCACTGAAGTGCCTTGAAATGAAAATCATGACTTCTTTCACTCCACTGGAAAGCATATGTACATTGTCTGAATCGTTCCCTGCCCCTATATAGTGCACTACGTGCATTCACCGTACAGAAAATGCTAACTCAGTGAACAAGTGACTGATTTCAGCTGCAGCTTCAGCATCTATTTATAATGTAGGGGGGCGGGACGAATTGGATTCTAGAGAGCATTTGATTGGACAGAAAGTTTGATGAGAAGCTGAATCTGTAAGTTTTGAATGCTTATATCTTCTGAATGCGAATTTTGTCATTGTTTTGGAGGATACCATCTTATAAGTAATCTTAATGCTTGCATATTCAGACTTACTATATTCATACATACAGGAAAAAAAAAAAAAAAACATTTAAATTTTCTTCTTTTCTTTGAAAATAAATATCATATTATTATTTTTTATTGTATTTTTTTCGAACATATGTTTTATATTTCTTAAAGATATTTTGATGACAGTATATTCTCCCATTTATGGTTTGGAGTCAGGAAGAAGTCTTTGAAAGGAATGAACACTTTTATTCAGCAAGGACACAATGCATTGATCAAAAATGACAGTAATTCTAACATCAAATAACATCAAATACAGTAATTATAATATCAAATATTTTTATTTTAAATAAATGCTGCTCTGTTGAACTTACTGCTCACCAAAGAATTATGTGGGGAAGTATCATGGTTTTCACAAAAATATTAAGGACTTAAAAAAAAGAAACAGAAAAGAAAAAAGAAAACTGTTTCTACTAATGACTGCTAAAAATTCAGCTTTGTCACCACAGGAATAAATTCTTTTTTTTTAATATATAATACAATAAAATATTTCCACCAAAAAAAAAAAAAAGGCAGACAGTGAAAATTGTGAGGACGGCTTTGCCATCACATGAATTAATAATTTTTTAAAATATATAATATATTAGAAAACAGTTGTTTTTAATTGGAGTAATATTTCATAGTTTTTCAATTATACATCTAACGTTTTTTTGTACATTTGCACAACTACAGAAGTCTTATTTCTCAGAAAATGCCAGATAATGGTTAAATGTTGAACTTATTTGAAACCCTTCAGTGGCGATGTTTATTAGGTGGAAAATCATTTTATTTCAGTTGAGTCGATGCAGAGTTATGAAAAATGCGTTTTGACTATTAATGGAGATCTCAACCATTTAGTAGAGGCTCAGATTAAAAATTAAAACTTTAGAGTCTGTAAAAAATGGAGGTAGGATGAATAGAGAAAATAATATAAATCTATAACATTTTGGATATAGATGGACATCCAGTACAGTACCTGCATTATCAATCCAGATTGCAGATTGTTTCCCTATATCATTCCTCCAGTGCACCTCATATTATATTCACTGTAACGGTCTGTGAGGGGTGTTTCTTTGGATGAGGGAGTGCTTGGTGAGTTATGGGTCTGTCCTAAATGTACCCCAGCTGAGTCGTTCCCCTGAGAGGGGAGCCTGGGTCAGCTGATTAAAAAGATAATGAGTTGAAGTGATATATTTATGTTTTTTCTGCAATATGTGGCCTTTTGCTGTCTCCCGTAGGAGGCGGTAACTGTATAAATAACAGATGGTGACATTGGAAGGCAACTGCTCCCTCGCCTTAGTTGTCTCAGCCTTTTCTGTCGCTTTGTTCAATTAAACACCACAGCGATTAGACCCACAACATCTGAAGCATCAAACACGAGGCTGCCTCCTTCAGAAAGGCCGTCCTGACTCATGCAGATCGACATTTGATCAGGACAAATGTTATTGAGGGAATGACTGTGTGAGAGTGGCAGAAGTTTTAATTGGACATACATTACGGATTGTACTGAGCAATGCAATTTGTGCTGACAAGTTATGAAGTGGTTTAATTACAGCAGGAAATGACAAATTGACCCTTTTTACTTTCTTAAAAGGATAGTATGCCAAAAAAGTTTCATTCAAATATTGCATTTTATTTATTTATTGCAAATAATTGCATTTTTGAAGTCATGGGGGGGGGGGGGGGGGGGGGGTACTTTAGTTTATTTTTTTGTTTGTTTGTAAATTCTATACAGCCTTAATTCACTTCGTTTATCCAGCACATTCTGCTAAATAACTCCTTAAAAATGGAAGTAGAAAGAAATATTTCTGGAGTAAGTTTTCTTTTAAATACTTTTTAGTTAAAACTTCAAAAAAAAAGAAAAGAAAAGAAAAGAAAAGAAATAACAAATATTATAAATATATTTAAAAAATATATCATAAAAATAATATATGACAAAAAAATATATTATTAAAAAAATAATATATTATATTTAAAACAATTTTTTTTTATTTTATTTTATTATTTTTTTTAGTTGCAACTTTGGGAAATAACTTTTTTGACATTGCATGTTCTTATTCATGTCTTTTTTTAAAGTTAAAAATAAGTTAATTCTCAATAACCATTCTCAATCAGAAGTTGCTAGTAAATTTCACAAACAATTACAAAGAAACGGCAAGCAACACTGAATTAAATGTGAAATTTTGAAATAGAAAGACTGAAACAGTATTTTCTTGTAAAACATACTCCAATAATCTGCTTTAGTTATAACTTCTAAGGAAAAAAGTTTATTTTTTGTTATTTGTGTATGCATGCATTTATGCATGTACTGTATGTATGTATTTACTTATTTATTTATTTGAAATTCTAGACAGTCCCTGCTTTCACTGGTTGTAAAAGTGACCAGCACCTTCTGCAAAATATCTCCTTCAGTGTTCATCTAAAAAGTTTCATGGGTTTTAAAGGCATGAAGAGCAAATGATAGCAGAATTGAAATTTTTGGGTAACTATCATATCATATTTTGTTGTCGTCGGGACACTATGTAGGGCAAAGTACAAAGCTATCAGTAAATAAGACCTACTCGCCTAGGGACCCAAAATACATTTGCCTGTTGAGGACACAGATGTGCAGTTTTCAGCGGTGGCAGACTGTGTAGAAGCAGTTTTATTATTCTGATCCAGGAGTTTGTTCTGCAAACCTGATCCGGTCAAAGGCAAATCTTCTGAGAGGAGACTGATTTCAGATCAGAGAAGAAAGTAGCCCTGGATGCTGGGTTTAATGCAGGGAGCACAGTGTGTGCCTGCACCTGCAGCTAAATTATCTGTTATTAATTCAACAAATGTAGTGTAACATGTAAATGTCTTGTCTCTGAAGCCCTGCTATCTGCATCTCCTGCTACCGCTGGCTTTTAGTGCTACATTTACAGAGTTCCTGCTTTTGATGCAGTAGAAAAGACATACTTTAAGACCAGACTTCCAATCTTTAATCCCTTCCTTAATTTTTTATTATTTTTTTCTGTTATTGTTGCTGTATGTTATACAAAGAAACTATTATTCAGACACTTATTTTCTTCTTTTTTTCTTCTTTTCTTTTTTCCCCCTCTGTAAAAAGCGAGAAGTCTCACTTTCTGTTGTAGCTGGTAAATTTTTAATACACATTTATGTAAAGAGAAATGTTTTGATCTTTTGACTTTAATGCATTTTCTTATATATTATATTATAACAACAAACTCTATGAATAACAGAACTAAGATGAGCATATACATTGTTTCTTTTGTAATTTTCTTTTTATTATCTGAGAGAGAGGATGGGAGAAAATGGTAATAATATTAATAATAATAATATTACAATTATTAATATTATTATTATTATTATTATTATTATTATTGTGTGTGTGTGTGTGTGTGTGTGTGTGTTTATATTGTCTAGAAATATTATATGTTTAATATATTCAATACTAATAGAAAATATAAATATAGAAAACGAATTAAACTATATATTGAACACTTTAACTTATATTACAAAATATTGGTTTGTATGTATTTTTATTAATTTGTTTTTATCTAAGAATAATATATAAAATAATAAAATATAGAAAAGTAATTAAGCTATGTATTGAAAACTATTTCAAATTATTACAAGCATGTATTACATGTACTACACAAATGTCCTAAATAAAATGTTATTGTGACATCAATTCTGTTTAATCATGTATAAAAAAAATTAAGAATAACATATTAAAAAAGGGAAATTGTAGGTCCTTTAGTATTTTTGTTCCTTTCTCCTTATTCATTAATTATTTTTATTATTATTATCATCATCATCATCATCATTTATTTTTATTTTGTATTTATTTTTTATGTAAACTTTGATGATAACACTATATTTGGTTTCTTTAATGTCTAGTGACTAGTGAGAAAACTGAAACAATGTTGTTGCAGGTTGAAAGGCAGATTTTCTTGTGTGAACATTTTCCCAGCCAGGTTATTTATTTTAATTGTTTTCCTTTGGTGTGAACACGTGGTGCTGGTGGCTTATTTGAGACTTGCATACTCTAGACTCTATATATCTGTAACCAATACATGTAATCATTTGTTTTGAATCGTACGACAAAATGTCAGTTTAGATACTGAGGTGTTTGTCTAACACAAATTGTTGTGATTTGTTTACAGACTAGAATGTGTTGCGTGGGGAACTGACTGAAGTGGCTCAGAATTACCACTTGACTTTATGATCCTGAAAGTGGTATCCGTCCTTCCACACCCACTTGACAACCTTGGAGCATGAGAAGGAACAAAGACTAACGACGCTAACGATAGTACGGTTAGCAGAAACACTCCGGGGAGGCGATTATATTAAAACCCGCAAAACAGGTTGTCAGGGTAACGTAAAAGTTGTAGGCGTCTTTCAAATAACGACAGGAACCAATAGCTTTTGGCTTTTCTTGAATTCCATTAAAGGGATAGTTCACTCAAAAGTGAAACTTCTGTCATTAATTACTCACCCTCATGTTGTTATAAACCCATAAGACCTTCGTTCATCTTCGGAACACAAATTAAGATATTTTTGATGAATTCCGAGAGCTCTCTGACCCTCCATAGACAGCAGGGATCCTAACACGGTCAAGGTCAAGGTCCAAGTAAGGACATCTTTAAATTAATCTGTGTCATCAGGGGTTCAACTGTAATTTTTCAAAGCTACAAGAATACTTTTTGTGTGCAAAGAAAACAAAAATAACGACTTTATTCAACAATTCCTCTCACCCTGGTGCCATTTTTATCACAACTTTTGCGCGTGCTTTGATCTGAACGTAAACAATGTATGCTGTTCTGTGTCAGCAGCACCACGCGCTTATACGGTGTTTACGTTCGGATCAAAGCACACGCATATGTCATGATACTCTCGGTGCCAGGTGAGAAGAATTGTCAAATGAAGTCATTATTTTTGTTTTCTTTGCGCACAAAAATTATTCTCTGAGCTTCTAAAAATTACAGTTGAATTAATTTAACGATGTCCTTACTACGTTTCTGGACCTTGATCGTGGTAGGATCTTTGCTGTCTATGGGAGGGTCAGAGAGCTCTCGGTATTCATAAAAAATATCTTAATTTGTGTTCAAAAGATGAACGGCGGCCTTATGGGTTTGGAACAACATGAGGGTGAGTAATTAATGACAGAATTTAAATTTTTGGGTGAACTATCCCTTTAAGTATAGTCCAGGCAACTTTCTTCTTGATGAGCTCTGACGGTCTACAGCTGTGCCTCGCGATGCGCCACCAGACGGGGCCCGTTTCTCCGAGCCATGTGTTGGCGGTCGGCCGCCGTCCTTGTTGCCGAACAGCTGTGAAAGAAACATTGGTTGCGAACACACAGATGGTTTCACCAGAGGTGAAACTTCATCATACATCAATACTTCCTCAATAAGACAAGCTTCCTCCCAAGGCTGCAGATTGAATTTGGTGAAATCAAACGACAGACAGCACAACATGTGATTTCTGGCAAAGAAGTGTCCAAACGCACTTATAATGCTGTGTAGACATTGATCGTAAGAGCAGATCTCCTCAGTGGTGTCCGGTCGCGACCCGATCGATGCGGCATCTGTGTGTCAGACACAATTCTGCCTAATTACACTAATACATCAAAGAAGGTGGCAGTGATGCCGGAGATAACGTCACGTCTGTATGT
This sequence comes from Barbus barbus, assembly GCF_936440315.1. Classification (NCBI taxonomy): domain Eukaryota; kingdom Metazoa; phylum Chordata; class Actinopteri; order Cypriniformes; family Cyprinidae; genus Barbus; species Barbus barbus. Next base: position 17,567,909 of record NC_136726.1, read on the forward strand.
ATGCGTGAGGAGATTATCTGCGGTATCGATTTCTTGTCATGTTTTCTGTGTTTTTGATGGGGGATATTTGGATCCGAATGTGTAATTGTTTTAGAAATAGAGAGAGAGGGATGTCAGTGCGGGATAAGGTATCCCATGATGCATTGCGCTCGTCTTGACTTACTGTTTTCAATGTGACTACTGGAAGCTATGGCAAATGGTTGTTGCAGTCAAGATGAAATCGAAACTGACCATTTTTGCATGTTCTGTTACATTACATAAACATTTTACATTAAGTTCTTGGGCTTTTTTTATGTTACACAAAGGAAAAATAAAAATAATATATAATGTATATATATAGGTGTGGATGATACATGTATTTGTACCAAACCGTCACGGTACGGACATCTCGGTTCGGTGCATGAGGCCTTACAACGAATACAGGCAATTCACCCCCAATCCAGAAGGGGGCGCCCGCAGTAATGCAACACTGTTTGATAACCGCCAGCAGAAGAACAGCGAATGCCATAGGTTGCGCACTTGAAAACAAAACCCACTAGACAGTGACCATGTACTGATTCTGAACGTGCCTCTCACATAGACTGACAAAGCAGTATACTTTAAAGGCTTGCGCACTCAACTGTTTGCGAAATGGGGCTTTGTGCTCGTGTTTCCTACCTCTCTCATTCGGCACAAATCCAGATGTTCCATAATATTTCTATATTTGCGATGTAACATCTGAATGCGAACTATTATTTATTATGTAAATTATAGGCTTTATACTTCAGTCGCGTTCCAATGGTGACACAGAGGAGGACGCTCTGCTCTTTGGTTCACTGTATTTTATTTTGATAAAGTAATGTTACCAACTGCGCTGTCAAGTTAGCATTGCTGTAACTGATGTGTTTTGTGTGTGTGTGTGTGTGTGTGAAATGAGGCTTTTTTAAAATGAAGAAAACAAATAGGATGTTGCTTATCCAGAGTGAGCAAAAGGGCTGGTAAAATCACTCTGGACCCCTCACATTCAGCACACTCCCTCTTTGAACTGTTACCGTCTGGTCGACGCTACAGAGCTCTGAGCACCAGAACGACCAGACACAGGAACAGATTCTTCACTCAGGCAATCCATATCATGAACACTCAACAATAAATGTGGAACACACAACTATAACATATTATCCATTCACCACACTCACTTATTTTATTTTTATTTTCCCATTTCTAATTTTCACATACTTGACCTGTACATACATAGTTGTCTATATTATATATTGTGTTTTTGCTGCTTCATACATTGCCTATTTGGATATTAGGATATTATTCTTTTAGTATCTGTGTCCTGTCCTGTTGCTGTCTTTCTGTTGCACTGTGGAGCTTCTGTCACTACAACAAACTCCTTGTATGTGTAAACATACTTGGCCAATAAAGCTCATTCTGATTATTTATATATATATATATATATATATATATATATATATTGTGGCGGGAGGAGCCAACGACAGACACAGTGGGCATGGCGTCAAGCCTCGGAGAGGTTTTTATTAAACAATATATCAAAAATAAAGTGTCCAAAGGGGGAAAAGTGTCCAAAATAAACGGGGATCTGGTGTCCTCGTCGTGCTGCGGGGCTGTGCAGGAGGGCAGTGTTCAGGAGGGAAGGGTCCAGGGAAGGGGCGGAGTCCGGTGGCCGCACGCGCTCCCCTCTCGGGGCCGGGAGCGAGTGGCGGCGGCGTCTCTGGCGCGGCTTCGTCCATCTTCGGGATCCCGGCACTTCTGGGGGACTCGGCGGCTCGGCATCCTAGCCCGTCAGCCGCCTAACGGGTGCGGCAGTCCTCCTCGACGCTCCCTTCCTGGACCCACGAGGACACCAGCGTGCATGCACGGGAAGAGACCGGTCTCTCGAGGAGAGGCGCGTTTGGCATTTAACGGCGGCGGTGATGAGGCTCTATTCACGTCAGGTGCGCCTCATCACACGCCGCCAGCCCTGGCTGTTTCAGCGCCCCTCCTCTCTCACACACCCACTCCTGTCGGGAGCCTGGTGAAGGGCGGCGAATATGGGACGGGGTGGTGATGATGGACAGGGGGGAGGCAGCCGACTCGTCACATTCCCCCCCCCAAGCGACATCCCCGTCCTAGGGTCGCCGCCCACGCAGGAGTGCTACCTTCCTCAACCAGGCTCCAGCGGTCGGAGTGGGCGGGGCAGGGATTCCTCTCCGGGCAACGCTCCCTCTCGCACCGCGCCGGAACCGGGACAGAGAAACCGGGTATTAGTTGTCAGCCTCAACCAGCCACAGGGTAAATGACCAACAGAAAGAACGTCACTTACCCCTTCGGTGGCTGGGAGGCTGTCCCCGTCGTTCCTCTGTCCCCATGCGGGTTCCACGGCTTTTTGCGAGCGAGAGGGGATGACGTCATCAGATGTTGCCCAACTGCGCTGTCTAGGCTCCGCCTGCCCGCATTCTCCACCACTGTGGCGGGAGGAGCCAACGACAGACACAGTGGGCATGGCGTCAAGCCTCGGAGAGGTTTTTATTAAACAATATATCAAAAATAAAGTGTCCAAAGGGGGAAAAGTGTCCAAAATAAACGGGGATCTGGTGTCCTCGTCGTGCTGCGGGGCTGTGCAGGAGGGCAGTGTTCAGGAGGGAAGGGTCCAGGGAAGGGGCGGAGTCCGGTGGCCGCACGCGCTCCCCTCTCGGGGCCGGGAGCGAGTGGCGGCGGCGTCTCTGGCGCGGCTTCGTCCATCTTCGGGATCCCGGCACTTCTGGGGGACTCGGCGGCTCGGCATCCTAGCCCGTCAGCCGCCTAACGGGTGCGGCAGTCCTCCTCGACGCTCCCTTCCTGGACCCACGAGGACACCAGCGTGCATGCACGGGAAGAGACCGGTCTCTCGAGGAGAGGCGCGTTCGGCATTTAACGGCGGCGGTGATGAGGCTCTATTCACGTCAGGTGCGCCTCATCACACGCCGCCAGCCCTGGCTGTTTCAGCGCCCCTCCTCTCTCACACACCCACTCCTGTCGGGAGCCTGGTGAAGGGCGGCGAATATGGGACGGGGTGGTGATGATGGACAGGGGGGAGGCAGCCGACTCGTCACAATATATATATATATACTGTATATATTAGTTAACATTATAATGATGTAATATAATATTTAGTATTTTCACATCTAGGTGGATAAAATTGTCAAATGTACTACTGTCTGTTCAAAATAAATGAAAAGGAACCAAGCATAGTAGATTTGTTGTTCTTTTTCCTGTAGTACCGAAGTCGTAACGAACCGTGACATCTGTGTACCGTTCCACCCCTAATATATATATAGTACACATTTATATTGTCATATTTATATTCATTATATATTTATGTAAAAAATACAAATGTTATAATTAATTCAATTCAATTCAATTCAAGTTTATTTGTATAGCGCTTTTTACGATACAAATCGTTGCAAAGCAGTTCTACAGGAAATTAAGTTTCCACAATATATTTATGTATTGCAGAACCTTAATATGTTTAACTTATGGCAACATTTGGTAATTCTGTATGTTGTCTGAGCTTTGGCATCCTCTGGGGTCCTCTGAGGGGTTGGCATCATCTCTTCTCAGGTGTTCGGTCATCTCAGATCATTTAAGGGTTGGATCCAGACTGAAGCTTCTGTCATTCCTAGTTACCATGGGAAGTTAATCCCGTGACCGAAACAGAGAAACAAATAGAGACATAATTAGCGTAGCTGCTGTTCCATCTAAGCAAAAATGATTTGTTCAACCCAAGCTAAAGAATAATAATAATGTACATTTGATCAGATATAATTGCAGTACAAGATTATAAGATGCATTATGTGAATGCTTGGCTAAAGAGATGTGTCTTTAATCTAGATTTAAACAGAGAGAGTGTGTCTGAACCCAGAACGTTATCAGGAAGGCTATTCCAGAGTTTGGGAGCCAAATGTGAAAAAGCTCTACCTCCTTTAGTAGACTTTGCTATCCTAGGAACTACCAAAAGTCCAGAGTTTTGTGACCTTAGAGAGCGGGTTGGATTGTAGCGTGGTAGAAGACAAGTTAGGTACGCAGGAGCTAAACCATTTAGGGCCTTATAGGCAAGTAATAATATTTTGTAAATGATACGGAACTTAATAGGTAGCCAGTGCAGAGACTGTAAAATTGGGGTAATATGATCATATTTTCTTGACCTGGTAAGAACTCTAGCCGCTGCATTTTGGACTGTCCGGACATTTTTGACTCTTGTTTATTGAAGATGATCATTTAAATAAATTTAATTAATTAACACTTAATAACAATTAAGTATGACCAATGTATGAAAATTAAATATGACCATTAAACATGAAAAGCATGAAACTATGATGAGCATATAATATATTGCAAACTACGGTTTTATATAGTGCTTCTTTTGAAGTTTTCTTTTTTTATTGTCTAATCTGAAGAGAGGGACAACAACAACAACAATAATAATAATATATGTTTGTGCATTTTAATATTGTCTCTTATTATATATTTAATGAATATACTATATATTAATACTAATAGAAAATAGAAATATAGAAAACTAATACAACTACACATTGAACACTTTAGCGTGTGTGTGTGTGTATATGTATATGTATGTATGTAAGTACGTATGTATATATATATATACGTGTGTGTGTGTGTGTGTGTGTGTATATATATATATATATATATATATATATATATATATATATATATATATATATATATATATATATATATATATATACAAACCCGATTCCAAAAAAGTTGGGACACTGTACAAATTACGAATAAAAAAGGAATGCAATAATTTACAAATCTCATAAACTTATATTTTATTCACAATAGAATATAGATAACATATCAAATGTTGAAAGTGAGACATTTTGAAATGTCATGCCAAATATTGGCTCATTTTGGATTTCGTGAGAGCTACACATTCCAAAAAAGTTGGGACAGGTAGCAATAAGAGGCCGGAAAAGTTAAATGTACATATAAGGAACAGCTGGAGGACCAATTTGCAACTTATTATTATTGGGTGGTGATGGCGCAGTGGATAAGACACATGCCTTTGGTGTGAGAGACCCGGGTTCGAATCCACTGTGAGACACCAATGTGTCCCTGAGCAAGACACTTAACCCCTAGTTGCTCCAGAGGCGTGCGACCTCTGACATATATAGCAATTGTAAGTCGCTTTGGATAAAAGCGTCAGCTAAATGAATAAATGTAAATGTAAATGTATATTAGGTCAATTGGCAACATGATTGGGTATAAAAAGAGCCTCTCAGAGTGGCAGTGTCTCTCAGAAGTCAAGATGGCAAGAGGATCACCAATTCCCCCAATGCTGCGGCGAAAAATAGTGGAGCAATATCAGAAAGGAGTTTCTCAGAGAAAAATTGCAAAGAGTTTGAAGTTATCATCATCTACAGTGCATAATATCATCCAAAGATTCAGAGAATCTGGAACAATCTCTGTGCGTAAGGGTCAAGGCCGGAAAACCATACTGGATGCCCGTGATCTTCGGGCCCTTAGACGGCACTGCATCACATACAGGAATGCTACTGTAATGGAAATCACAACATGGGCTCAGGAATACTTCCAGAAAACATTGTCAGTGAACACAATTCACCGTGCCATTTGCCGTTGCCAGCTAAAACTCTATAGGTCAAAAAAGAAGCCATATCTAAACATGATCCAGAAGCGCAGGCGTTTCCTCTGGGCCAAGGCTTATTTAAAATGGACTGTGGCAAAGTGGAAAACTGTTCTGTGGTCAAATGAATCAAAATATGAAGTTCTTTTTGGAAAATTGGGACGCCATGTCATCTGGACTAAAGAGGACAAGGACAACCCAAGTTGTTATCAGCGCTCAGTTCAGAAGCCTGCATCTCTGATGGTATGGGGTTGCATGAGTGCGTGTGGCATGGGCAGCTTACACATCTGGAAAGGCACCATCAATGCTGAAAGGTATATCCAAGTTCTAGAACAACATATGCTCCCATCCAGACGTTGTCTCTTTCAGGGAAGACCTTGCATTTTCCAACATGACAATGCCAGACCACATACTGCATCAATTACAACATCATGGCTGCGTAGAAGGAGGATACGGGTACTGAAATGGCCAGCCTGCAGTCCAGATCATTCACCCATAGAAAACATTTGGCGCATCATAAAGAGGAAGATGCGACAAAGAAGACCTAAGACAGTTGAGCAACTAGAAGCCTGTATTAGACAAGAACGGGACAACATTCCTATTCCTAAACTTGAGCAACTTGTCTCCTCAGTCCCCAGACGTTTGCAGACTGTTATAAAAAGAAGAGGGGATGCCACACAGTGGTAAACATGGCCTTGTCCCAACTTTTTTGAGATGTGTTGATGCCATGAAATTTAAAATAAACTTATTTTTCCCTTAAAATTATAAATTTTCTCAGTTAAAAAAATTGATATGTCATCTATGTTGTATTCTGAATAGAATATTGAAATTTGAAACTTCCACATCATTGCATTCTGTTTTTAGTCACAATTTGTACAGTGTCCCAACTTTTTTGGAATCGGGTTTGTATATATATATATATACATATACATATATATATATATATATATATATATATATACATATATATATATATACATATATATATATATATATATATACATATATATATATACATATATATACATATATATATATATATATATATATATATATACATACATATATATATACATACATATATATATATATATATATATATATACATATATATATATATATGTATATATATATATATTATTATTATTTTATTATTTTTTAAGTATACTCCTGAAATCTTGGTTGGCAAAATTTTGTTCACCTTAATTCGATCATGAAATTCATAAAATCTTTAAAATAATTAACACTATTTTAAACCCAAAAGTAATCAATTCTGCTGGATAAAATCAAGTCCTTAATTTAATTTCCCTTTCTCTTAGAAATGACACGTTAGTGAAATTGGTTGTTTTCTGTGAATTTTAAAGCATCTCTTTCTAACTTATTTTTTAATTGGATTACATAACCTTACTCAATTGAATCAAAATGTGAAATAGCTGTATTTTGTCATATATAATTGCACTAACCAGGCCTCTGTTTGGATATAGAAGTCTGTGTGAGCTTGCAGTTTCAGGACCACTGGTCCAAAGCGTGTTCCGGGTGCGACAGCGCTGTCTGAAGAGGCGAGTCTGAATTTGCACGGCTCATTTGTCTGGAGAATGTGTTGCCTCGGGCCAGGCCTCACACTCCCACCCACACCCTTCTCCATCCTCCGAGCAGCCCGTGGAAATAATTTAGACTGGATTGTTTGGTGAATGTGGTGCCCTGCGGATGCATTGGTCAGCCACTCATGGTTAACTGCACACATCTACTCCCAGCCTGCTGTTCACATGTAGGTCAAAGGGTCAGGATTGATTCACACCGTATCACATAAGCACGTGACCTGTTGCAGAATGCAGCATTATTATAACGTTGTAGTTGATTGGTAAATATGATGGGGTTGCAGAGTCAGTCAGTGCTGTTTATTCAGTTCAGTTTATTTAATTTTTAGTTTTCAATTTTATATTTATATGGATATATATGTGTATGTGTGTGTGTGTGTGTGTGTGTGTGTGTGTGTTTGTGTGTATATACTGTATGCATGTATGTATGTGTGTGTGTGTGTGTGTATATATATATATATATATATATATATATATATATATATATATATATATATATATATAGTGTGTGTGTGTGTATGTATATATATATATATGTATATATATATATATATATATATATATATATATATATATATATATTAAAAAATATATATTTTAAGTAGATTTTCTAAGCATTGCAGACTTTCTAAAATTATTTACAAAATATATTTGCCAAAAGCCAAATCATGGAATTTAGAAATCCCGACCAGACATTTTTTAAAGGCATAAAAAGAGGACTTTTTGTCACTCTAAGTAACATGAATAATTTATATTGCAGTAAAATATGTGAACTTGAACTTAAAAAAATATAAATATACTTCAATTTGAAAAAAAAAAGATATCTTGGTTTTAAGAGAACAAAATGATATATATATATATATATATATATATGTATATGTTTGTGTGTGTGTGTGTGTTAAATTCCAAAATGTTTAACATTTCAAATAATTAATGCAGTAATTTATGTGATTAGCTCAATATGCAAATAAATAAATAAAACCTAAGTCATTATAATATAATTGTGTAAATTATAACTAATGCTAAATAACTAAAAAACAAGATTAATGTACTTTACCTTGTGAAGTGTTTTAAACTATTAAGATATTTTTGTTTTCAAAGATTATATCTTGCATTTATTCATATTTTATTTTTATATAGTTTATAATTATATTTCTCACCCCATTCTCAAAGTTTAGTTTGATTAGTTTCAAACGTCATTTATGACTTCATCCAGTGAGTTTTAAACATATTCTTTGAATGCAAGGCTTAATATCATAATAATTTTCCCATCTCAAGTAAATGTATTTTTTAAGCATGTTTCATTTTTTTTATTTTACTGAAAAACAAGACCATAATTAGATGCGAACGCCAAAGCCACAATTATGCAGATGTCTAGTTAACTGGTCCCATAAATGGGTCCGCTGGAGTTGCTTTAGATTTAGTCCCAGAGCAATGTCTCCCCTCAGACCTGCCCTTTGTATAATCACGATAATTCCTACAAATGGATGAACGTCTGTGCAAATCAAGCCTGACGTGCCACTCTCCACCAGCCAATTTACATGAATGAACTTTTAGGGAGCATTTTACACAAGAACAGCTAACATCATACAATCCCGCTGTGTGTGCGCCGGTTCCCTTTCACTCTCTTTTCTACTTTATTTCTCCAACAAGCACAGAAATTCATCCCCAAAATATCCTTCAGCCATTTCGCAAAACGCTGACAGTAATGTCTTTTAAAAAAAACCTTAGCCATGTGGCATTTGTGCTGTATCTGTTTATTTAATGTATTTCAATCACCAGTCATTGGTTCATTCCACTAGATAACATACATTTCGCTAAAATGAGGGGCGAGAAATCCACTAGGGGTTTTGAATATGAATAGAAATGGATAAATTGCCAGAGGACACTGAGCTTTGTCTGTTTGTTGGATTGGCAGAGAGAAGATTGGTTCTCTAAGTGACATTTTAATCAAGTCTAGTCAAGAGATGCTTTCAGGGCGTCTTATTGTGAAGACATTAACAATGCAAAACTCCAGTGGCGTTTGGATTGGAAAATCCACAACTGTCTCAATTAAACAAGTGAGTCTAGCAAGAAATAGTAGTGAAGAGTTGCTATTCATAGATCTTATGTCTTTTTTCTGCATTAAATTCTATGCTAGATTCATGTCGAGCCACTGTTTAATGTCAAGATGTATTTTGACACTTTTGAACTAATTAAAAATGAAGGCTTTGGTGTTGATTGAGATGATTTTCTTCACAATTTGTCTCCATCGTGCATGTGTAGTGAAAGCACCTCTTTGCAAGGGTTGGCATGGCAACCAAGGACAGGAAGTAAATCAGTGCCAGCTGAAAAAGTGGTCGCCAAGGAGACGTCGAGCAGAAACTTTGCAGCGCCCATTGAAAACGAGTGGGAGGGATATCAAAATCTGGCCCCCGCGAAGGGGCGGGGCTTGTTGTAAGGGGCGTGTCCGGGGAAGTGATGTATTTGTGGAGATGCTAATTTAAAGATAGAACTCATTTGCATAAACAGTGCAGTTTGTGTAAAGACAATATGCCAGATGGCCACTTGTTACTTTGGAAGTGCCTGTTCTGTTGGAGAATGACGACGCTTCATTCTAACTCCTACAGAATGGAAAATGGGAACTTGATTCAATTAGCAGGATTTGTAGCTGGAGTCATTGAGTGCTGTGTTGATTTAGTGAGACTGACTGTATGTTTTCAAGGTCAGTGGAAATAGATACATGATGAAATGGTCATCGTATAACATTAATTACTCAAATATGACATGTTCCTGGGTCCGCGTCCTATGTAGGTCTGGCAAAAAACATTTAGCCCTAAGCTTAACCCTAAAAATCTTTTAAGAAGTTTGTTCCAGGACCAACAACACATTAAATAAATTGATTAAAATAAAAAAAAAATATTAAGTACATTAAAATGTATTGGTATGTCATTAGTTTGATCACTGGCCATTAAGCTTTTTAAAATGATTATTATTAATGTTTTGTAGGTTGCAAATTAAAATTCTATCTATCTATCCATCCATCCATCCAGCATGCATGACACCCCTGCTATCCAGAAACATTTCTTTCTTTCTTTCTTTCTTTCCTTCTTTCTTTCTTTCTTTCTTTCTTTCTTTCTTTCTTTCTTTCTTTCTTTCTTTCTTTCTTTCTTTCTTTTAAAATTTTGTGGAAAAATCTCTTGATGACTTTTCTATTTCAAGCTGTTCTGTTTCCAATCAAAATAAAATTTAATTTAATTAATTAAAATTGTTATTTTTCTAAATTAAAATGTATTAGTATGTCATTAAGATTACTGGCTATCATTATTATTTTTTTTTAAGAAAATCTAATTTTAATAATGTTGTTGTTATTATTATTATTATTATTATTATTATTGTTGTTGTTGTTGTTATTTTCAGTATTATATTTGTAAAACAAATATGTAAGAGTTTGGGTTTATATATAACAATGTTATTATTATTATTATTATTTTATTTGTAAAACCAATATATAAGAGTTTGGTTTTATGTATAATAATGTTATTATTATTATTATTACATTTGTAAAACAAATATATAAGAGTTTGGTTTTTAACTTGTGTTTATTTATTGTACATTCATGCAGGATGCCCCTGCTATCCAGAACACTGTAATAAAAGTATTTGCTCTTTCTTTTTTTATTGTTGAAAAATAAAAAAATAAATGGTTTTATGTGCTGCATTTTATCCAGCTGTGGCACTGGCTATGCTCTGCTTGGGAATGATGTTGAAGAGAGAGAGAATTCGGCTTAATGGCATCTCCACCATTTTATTGCACCCTGTTCTCCCCTTAATTTCCACACTCTAAAAAATGCAGCTGACCTCCTTGTATCCCGCACCTCATTAGGCCGAGCCTAATCCTTATCTTTCAGCCTTCATGTATTTCCGTGTTGTCATTGTGTACATCCAGACAACCTCTTTTCATTTCCTCTCTCGCAGACTCATCAGGCGAGTTTTTCTGACAGTGCTCGCCTCGTCTTTCTCTGTGGGGGCCTTTCCAGCACTCTCGCTGCCAGTGCGTCTCCACCTGCCACCTCCGCGGGGGTCTGGACTTGCACGGTGCTAACAGATAGTCTGCTTTTGTTTTTGCGGTTGCCAAAACCCATTTCCTCGCCATAACCTCCAGTTGCTACCGTCTAACAGAGGCCACATACTTCGTTCCGTATCATTCCCTAGTATGAGCGTACAGTGATGGATGCAGTTATTTTCCCCCTTTTTTTCTGCCTTTTCTCCCGGTTCTTGATAGAGCTGCAGTTCCGCAATACCCTATAAACGAAACACTGTTGCTTTTTACTGATTTGGCATGACTCATCCTTTTCATCCCTGTTTTTTTTAGTGGAACCAAGATCCTCCTCGCTGCAGAACTCACAGGATTACTGAGAGTCCTCGGGAGAAGCTCTCTTTGCTCGGTGGATGCTTTTTGGGAGCTTTGTTTTTAAGAAGGGAAACGATCTACCTTGTACCAATGCTTGTTTTTAACATTACTGACTGGAATGTGTTTTAATTATACAGCAGTTTCTTCTGGTCCTCGAATCCAGTCCTCGTTTTAAGAACGCTAATGAAATTGCCTTGTTATGCCAGTAGGTGGCGATAAAATCTTTATGAATGAGTCTTTATGAATGAATTCATTCAAAACACTGATTCATTCAGGAATGAAATAAGTGACTGTTTTTGTGAATGAGTCATTGAATAATGATGTTGAATACCCTTGTTCATTCAAAAATGATGCAAATGAGTCTTCATGAGTGAGTCATTGTATCATAAATCAGCTAATTATATCAAGACACTGATCAATTCATAAATTATACAAGTGACCATCTTTATTAGTGAGTCTTTGAATCACTTTTCAACCAATTTGTTCAAAACATTGATTTACTCAGGAATTAAGCAAATTACTCTTTATGAGCGAGCCACTGAAACTCATTCTATTCATTCAAAACACTGATTTATGAATAAACAAAGGACCATCTTTATGATTAAGTTATTGAATCATTCTCAGTTGATTTGCTCAGGAATTAAGTAAATGACTCAGTGAGTCACTGAGGCATTCACTCATCCATTTTTTTCAAACACTTGATTCTTTCTGGAATTAACAAGTGACCATCTCTGAGTGAGTCACTGAATCATTCTCAACAAATTAGTTCAAAACAGTGATTCATTGAGGAATGAAGCAAATGACTCTAAAGAGTGAGTCACTGAAGCATTTACTCATCCAATTCATTCCACTGTGTTTTTCTTTGGAAATAGTTTTGTTGGCAAAGCAAGTAACCAGCAATGTTGTGACAGTTACTAAATATTAACAAGAGCACTCTGGCTTGTATGGTATTCTTGGTCTTGTTGCACCTGATCGTAACATCTGAAGGTTACCACTGTTGCTGCTTTCGACATTGGTGGGGACATAACTCGGTTATAATTTATATAGCTTGCAGAGTTTCTTTCTTTCTTTTTATTTATAGTATGTTTAACAGACAATAATTACACAATTATGATTTTGTGAACCAACAACATCAGCATCAGAGCACTGGGTGTCTTAATCACACATCACTTTATTTTAATATTAATTGAAATGGACCCAGAATGCTTCTGAAAGAATACTCTGCTGTTGCTGTAGTAACAGTTAAGGCTTTGGTAAACTGCACGCTCTTATTTCAGTGTTGTTTTTTATTTTGTGGATATTTCAACTAACAGTTTGATTTGTACATTCAGTTGAACAACATTAATTTAAATTTAAAGACTGTCTGCGGCGACTCAGGATGCTGTTCCAAATCCTGCTGCAGCACACTGCTGCCACTTGCATAGTTTACCAAAAAAAAAAAAAAAAAAAATTAACATTATATTTTTCCCAAATTATTGTTGATGTTCATGACTTTATATTAGGCTGAAAGATTGTGTATCTTTCCGCACAACATTTGTGTTTCTGTCCGTATGCTTTATATAGGTAGCTAATAAGGCATAGATCGCGCATTCTCTTTCCATTTGCTCTGTTTTGTCAAACAAACACCACTTCAAACTCATCGATGCAACTTTGTTCATTCCTGAAGTGGGCTTCTATATTAACTGTTTTGGACTGCTGTCTTGAATTGGGTGCAGTACCTGTGAGTTGTTCTAAACGCAGCTGTGCTTCTCGTGACTACATTCTGCACATGTATTAAATGCGTGTCCTTGAGAGCATGCAGTTTTCTAACGTGTTTACTTTAACTTGTTAGGTAATATCAATGATATGACGTTTCAGATGCGTCTGAAATGACAAAAACATATACATATATTTAATTATTTGATCAAAATTATTGCTAGGGACAGTTTGGTAGTGGCTGGATATTGGTAGGGACATGTCCCTAGCGTCCCCCCCTAAGTATACGCCCCTGGCTGCAGGTAACTTGGTGATTCTACAGTCCATAAGCTGTTCATCCGGCTGTAGATGGATGACCCTGTGGAGAACTTCCCATCCAGCTTTCTTTTATATGAAGCAATTCCCAGTCTTGTAAACCAATGGCTAAACTATCATAGTTTATTGATGCTATCCAATACCTATGAATTGTGCTCCAGCAGGCCTGCAGATAAATGAAACCTGGCTCAGAGCCTCTATCTCTGAGTTTGTTGAAAAATCTAAAGGAAATCGTTTATGTTTTCAATACCTTTGGTTTTTGAATAGAGCAGTTTTTATATGACATGTTTGTTAAATGACAGCATTACCCTCTTCTGTCAGCATCACTGGCATCTGTGTCCCGGGTGTCATCTGCATGTATGTTGCCAAATGACGATACAATGCATGTGGAAGCCTTCTATTTTTGTTTTGTTTTTCTTGTGCTTCCTCTTCGCCTCTCCTTCCCTTTCCTACTCTTCTTCTTTCCTTCCTCCTCCTCTTCTCTTCTTGGTCTAGTTTTCTTCCTCTTCTTTCCTACTTCCCTTCCTCCCTTTTCCTCTCTCCTTCCTTTCTCTTCTTGTTTGTCTTCTTTTCTTTCTCTTTCCTCTTCCATTCACCCTCTTCCTTTTAACTTCGTCCTATTCCTTTATTGTTTTACCTAATTTTCCTCTTACCTTCTATTTCACCCTTCTCCTTCTTTTCCTTTCTCTTTTCTTTCCATTTTCCTTTTGACTTCCTCTCCCGTTTCCTTTAATCTTTTACCTCCTTTTCCTCTTCCATTCTACTTCACCATTCTATCTGCTTCCTCTGTTACATTCACCTTCCTGTTTACTTCTCTTTCCTTTTTCTTTTCTCCCATTTCCTTTCAACTTCCTCTTTCTCCTTTTCTTGTTTCCTTCCTCTTCCTTCCTACTTCCTTTCCTCTTCTTCCTTTTTCCCTTTTCATCACTTTCGTCTTGCCCTCTCCTTCCTGTTCAGCTATTTCCTTTAATTTTCCCTTTCCCCTTCTACTTCCTCTTCCTCCTCTTCACTTCTCATTGTTTTCGTTCCCCTTCCCTCCTTAATATTCTTCTTAGTTTCTACCTTATATCTCTTCACTCTTCACTTTTCTTTCCTCTTTCTACCTCCTTTCACTTCACTTCTCCCCCTTCCTGTTTACTATTTCTTTATTTCTCCTTCTCTTCCTTTCTACTTCCTCTTTTTTTAATTTCCCCCTTTTCCCTTCTATATCATCTTCCTTTCTTCCGTTCTCTTGCGCTGCTTCTTCGTCTTCTATTGCTTACCTTCTCTTTCCTTCCTCCTTTTCTCTTCCCCTTCCACCTCCTTCTTATCCGTCCTCCTCTTCTGTTCTCTTTCTTCTATTATCTTCTCTTACCTCCTCTCCTCAAAGGTGAACACCATATTAATCCAATACAGCTCTTGACATTTGATTCTCTTGTGCAGAACTGCATGATTGCCATAATTGTTCTCACCTCACTCTGCTCACCCCGCCGTGTGATGGAAAGCACAGAAGCTTTTTGAGCTCGCACTGTGCCGAGAAGCACACAGCCGCATTGTTGTCAGTAGCAATGGCATTAACTTTCATGTTATTTGAAAAAATTAATTCACCTCGTTACACCTCATGCCTTTCAAGGCCTCTGCCGCTTCATCCTCTTCTTTACCTCCCTCCTTGCTGAAGCGTTTACCGCCTGCTTCATCATCTCTTACTGGGGCAGAAGTTTAAAAATGTATTCATTTCATAATCTTATTTTTTGTTTATCTTTTTTTTTTATCTAATTCCCTTCCCACACGAAATCCAATTTTGCCAGGCTCATTGTTTGAGAGGCAGTAGGATTTCTGAGGAATGTTTTTTTGTTTGCTCCCCTCTCTTTCTCTCTCTCTCGACTTGGAGCAACCTAGATTGTGTTATGCAATTTTATTAGTGTAAAATCAAATCAGGGAAGATAAACCGGACCCCGCACTTGAAACCAGCAGGGATTTTTAGTTTTTCGAAAAGATTTGTGAAGTTAAAGCTTTATCTTTCATTGTAATTGATCATTTACATGCAATATATATATTTCAATTATCTCTGCATGAAATTCAGTTAAATTAAGTAAAAATGAGCATATCGTTTAACTACTGCAAGTCGTTCTCCTTTAAAACATTTAGCGATAACACGGTTCAGTATATGTTTCGTGTGTGATCCTCACCAGCAGCCTAAAAGGCTTCAGGGCAGCAATTCAAATAGATTTGCGATGAAAGAATTGATTGTTATGGCAGTCACTATTAGGTTAAGACCAGCACCCTGCCGAGAAGAAGAGGAAAGGCAAGCCAGAGAGTGAAAAGTGGTACAAACAGTTTTGCAGTGCTTTCAACATGGTGTTGTAATGCCCACAGGGAGGAACATCCATGTTCAACAGCTCTCTTTCACATCCTACAATCCAAAACCTTTTCTAGTGCTCAGGGTGTCTATGGAGAAAATGTGCTGTGTTTATTTGCAGCACATTTTCATAATCGATCAGTCGGTGGGTTGTCTAAATAACTTGTCTTTCTTGAGGAAGCATTATATAATTAGTGAGATTGAGGGTTATGTTCACTAGACTAGACTTCTGTCGGGGGCGGTCAGATAAGACTTGTTCTTGTATTTAAAATCTTAGGACAGAGTGCAACAAGGTCTCAATACAAGTTTATAAAACAAGCTGAATGCATGTTAATACTCTCAGAGAAATTGTGTTTTTAAACTGGCGTGCTGCTAGGAATGCTAAGGTCATTGCTTTGATTCTCAGAGAATGCAATAACTGAAAGAATCTACAGTGCCCTCCATAAGTATTGGAACAGTAAAGACACAATTTCTCTGTTGGCTGTGGAGTCAAGACATTTGCAAATATGATTAAAAGATGAATATGAGACAAAACTACAGAATGTCACATTTTATTGTTAGCGGTTTCAACACATATATGTTTTACCAAATAAAAAGAACAGCACTTTTAGAGTTCATCCCACTCATTGATATGAGCATAAGTATTGGGACAGTTGAACATAAGGCAGATATAAAAGATTAAAAGCTATTATTTAGTCGCAGATCCCTTGCACACAATCACAGCAGTGAGTCTGTGACCCATAGACATCACCAGACTCTTGGCCTCATCCTTTGAAATGCTTCTTCCCAGCCTTTAATGCAGCCAATTCCAATTGTTGCTTGTTTTGGGGAGTTCCTGCCTTTACTCTCCTCTCCAGCTGGTGAAATTCATGTTCAATCAGATTTAAATCTGGAGATTGACTTGGGCAATCTAAGACTTTCCATTTCTTTGCCCTTATAAATTCCTTGACTGAACTGGCAGGGTGTTTTGGGACATTATCCTGATGCAATATGAAGCACTTCCCAATGAATCTGGTGGCATTTTCTTGAATATCGGTAGGTAAGATGGTTTTGTACCCTTCCAAATTCATTCTGCTACTGTCATCATATATTAAGTCATCAGTAAAGTTGAGAGGGCCTGTTCCAGAGGCAGCCATGCATGCCCATGCCACAACACCTTCACGCTTTACTGTATGCTTGGGATCATTGCAGTTCCCTTTTTTTCTCCACATTTTTGCTTTCCCATCACTTAGATAAAGGTTCATCTTTGTCTCATCGGTCCATAAACACAGTTCCAAAACTCTTCTGGCTCACCTTTGTGCTTTTTTGCAAACTCTAATCTTGCCTTTCTATTTTTGGTGCTGGTCAGAGGTTTGCATCTTGCTGTGTAGCATCTGTAATTCTGTGTCAAAGTCTCATGAGGACAGTAGATTGTCAGAGCATCACCCCAGCTTTCTGGAAGTCTTTTAGGGTTCATTTTCACAGCTTTTATGATTTGTCTGTCATAAACTACTGTTGTTTTCTCAGCCGATCAGGTTGTTGTTGGTTGCTGGTGGTTTCCGAACTCTTGATTTCTCCATGCCCTTTGTTTTTGCTACAGCTCTAACTGACTTCCTCTTTTCTTTTAGCATCCAAATTGCTTGCTTTTCTCTCAAAGTCAGCTCCCTCATCTTCATCCTGGTTTGTGTGTGTGCCATCATCGAATGCAAGATTCAGAATACAGAAGTAATGGATATAACTGTTATGACACATTCCCTGCTTTTAATATCTGAAGAATCAATGCAACAGGACACAGCTGATCACTTAGAAAGGCCTGTGAGGCAACTGTTCCAATACTTATGCTCACATCAGATAGAGGGATGAAACTCTAAAAGTGCTGAACTTCTTAGCTGGTAAAACATCTATGTGTTGAATCACCCAATAATAAAATGTGACATTCTGTAGTTTTGTCTCATTCATCTTTTAATCATATTTGTAAATGTCTTGACTCCACAGCCTTTACTGTTCCAATACTTTTGGAGGGCACTGTATATAGACCATTGAAAACAAAGATAAACCCCATATTGATTTGGGTAAGGTGTACTCTCTTCAAATGCATAAATCAAATGTAAATCCATATATAAAGCTAAAACAAACGTGTTTGTCCACCACATCCTCAGTCTGGTCACAAACGAGCCTTTAAGTATCTCTGAGAGCCTAACGCTCTTGATACGTGGGGTTGATTGAAGGATTGGTAGGTGGGAAGCCATACTTTTATGTATGCCTCCTCTGCAAGAATAAATAAAGTGACACAGACAGACAAAGCAGTTCATATCTCCCTGACTGAGGAGAGGAGGAAACAGAGAAAGCAGACCCATTATTGAGGTGCAGCTTTATGTGACTTAGATTGAGAGTGCTGTGCGTGCAAAGACATGAACTCACAGACACCACACACACTCAAAAAAATGAAATGGATATGAAACACTCTTCCAAGGTCACCTACGGTGCATGTGTGTGTGAGAATTGTTTTGTCTGTGATTCACTTCCACTAGGCTAGAGGGACTTTAGTGGCTAGACAGAGATTGTTTTCAATGCGGGAGCTCCTATATAGTGACTGGTTTGTTCCTGTGCACCTTAATGGAACAAAGAATGTTCTCAAAATTGCATTGCTAATTTTAGAGAATATTTTTTTTTTTCTCTCATCTGTTTTTCCAATTCACTGATTTATTAAAAAGTTTTGACCCTTTTGGTGGAGAATCGCACCGTGGAAATTGATTGCAGTGCACTTTTTATTGCAGTATTTGTGGCATTACCTAATTTGCATAATTTGTTTAGTGAATCAGGCACTGAAGAGCATGTGCAAATAAGCAACAGAAACTCAATAAGATTGAATATGTATGGAATTTTAGTGTGTATTATCTTTTTGTGATTAGTGTCATCTACAGTGGTATTCCAAACCTTATATGGTTCTTTCTCTCTTTTTTTGCAGTTCGGCCTAATAAAACCCTTCCCAAAGAGTGGAGAACCTGTAAGCGAATTATGAATGATAAACAAGATGACCTCCTCCCTGATGCAGCAGACGATGAGAGGTCCTAGGTGGAACCGGGCCCTGTCCGACCCATTGTTTGTGCTGTCGCTGGCCCTGCAGCTTCTGGTGGTGGCTGGCCTGGTGCGAGCGCAGACCTGCCCTTCCGTCTGCTCTTGTAGCAACCAGTTCAGCAAGGTCATCTGTACGCGACGTGGCCTTCGAGATGTACCCGATGGTATTTCCACCAATACAAGGTACCTGAACCTTCAGGAGAACCTCATCCAGGTGATCAAGGTTGACAGCTTCAAGCATCTAAGGCACCTGGAGATCCTGCAGCTCAGCAAGAACCACATCCGCAACATTGAAATCGGAGCGTTCAATGGGCTGGCTAACCTCAACACTCTGGAGCTCTTTGATAATCGTCTAACCACAATCCCCAATGGGGCTTTCGAGTACCTGTCCAAACTTAAAGAGCTTTGGTTGAGGAATAACCCTATCGAGAGTATACCCTCTTATGCCTTCAACCGCGTACCATCGCTGCGAAGGCTGGACTTGGGCGAGCTGAAAAGGCTCTCGTATATCTCGGAAGGTGCCTTTGAAGGCCTCAGCAACCTGCGGTACCTGAACCTGGGCATGTGCAACTTAAAAGAGATCCCCAACCTCATTCCTCTTGTCCGTTTGGATGAGATGGAGATGTCAGGAAACCAGCTGTCTATAATAAGGCCAGGGTCTTTCAAAGGCCTCGTCCACTTACAGAAACTATGGATGATGCATGCGCAGATCCAGACGATTGAGAGAAATGCTTTCGATGATCTTCAGTCCCTCGTGGAGCTCAATTTGGCTCACAATAACCTTACCCTCCTGCCTCATGACCTCTTCACCCCGCTACACAACTTGGAGAGGGTACACTTGCACCACAACCCCTGGAACTGCAACTGTGACATCCTCTGGCTCAGTTGGTGGCTAAAGGAAATGGTGCCGGCCAATACCAGTTGCTGTGCCCGCTGCGCGTCACCTGCCAGCCACAAAGGGCGCTACATCGGCGAACTCGACCAGAACTATTTCCATTGTTATGCACCGGTGATCGTGGAGCCACCAGCAGACCTGAATGTGACTGAGGGCATGGCAGCAGAATTGAAATGTCGAGCGAATTCTTTGACCTCAGTCAGCTGGATCACGCCCAATGGGTCCATTATGACGCACGGGGCATACAAGGTGCGCATTTCTGTGCTCAACGATGGGACGTTGAACTTTACCAATGTCACAATGCAGGACATGGGAATGTACACTTGTATGGTGAGCAACTCCGCAGGGAACACGACAGCCTCGGCTACACTCAACGTGTCCTCGACAGAGAACAGCAGCTTCAGTTACTTCACTACTGTTACCGTCGAGACCACAGAAGCGGCACATGATGAAGGCCATCCAACGGTACAGCAGAAGGGTGGCCCTACTCCTTCTTCTGGGATTTGGGAGACCTTACCACCATCCTTCACCACCACTACCACAACAGCACGGACACCACTGTCCACCAAGGCCACCGACAAGACCTACACCATCCCAGTCACAGCCCTGATTGATGGCTCCCTCAACACCTTGGATGAGGTCATGAAGACCACAAAGATCATCATTGGTTGCTTTGTAGCCATCACCCTGATGGCGGCAGTCATGCTGATCATATTTTATAAAATGCGCAAACAACATCACCAGCAGAACCACCACGCACCGACGCGAACCATCGAGATTATCAACATGGACGAGGATTGTGTAACAGGTGGACCTACCATGGAGGGCCACCTCGCCCTCCCCCCACTGGAGCATGAGCACCTGAATCATTACAACGCCTACAAAACTGCGTACAACCATGCCTCCACCATCAATTCTATACACAGCTCTGCCCACGAACCTTTGCTAATTCGGGCCAGCTCAAAAGACAATGTACAAGAAACCCAGATCTGAACTGCTTTTCATAATGTGGATTAAACAAAGAAAAAAAGACTTCTAAAACTCTTAAGGAACAGTAAGTGACATATCGATTTTGAAGATTGTCGAAACAAAGACACAGTAGACCGATGCAAGACGTATGATAAGGATGTTGACAGGTAGAAAAGGACTTTGGGAGTTGAGTGTATGTCAACCGTTTCAAAAGTGTCTTTACATAACAGAAGTTATTTATTTAAGGAAAATAACTATTGTGGTTTAATCAAGAAAAGATGTAATCTGCAATTATTTTTCCAGCAATTATTTCTCCATGTCTTTTTAATGTTATTTTAAGGGTTGTTGGTTTACTAATATGCATTTAAACTCTGTTTAAATCTGTCATTCTGTACGTGAGGACCCATATCATTTGCAGATGAATCTGAAACTTTCCATCTTTCTGAAATCTCAAGATTCACATTCAATGTCGATACGTTTAAAATCTTAGGTTACAGATTGTCATATTAGAAAACATTCACACCATAGTTGTTTGAATTGAGCATGTTAATTCTAAATGATTCATTGATTGACTTAATTAGTTATTTTTGACTATCACATTATTCAGTTGTCCTTGCTGAAAAAGAGGCTCTTTAAACTATATTGGTCCATCTGTTAGATGGTTTTAGAGGTGTTTTGGTCACTCTTCAACTGGACAAGCTTTAAACGGCTAATTTTCCAACAGGGATGGCTGCTACAAATTACGTGCAGATGTATGCCTGGTTTCTCCACCCTAAAATTTAGAACAAGGAGGAACAAAACGTGTCCCAATTAAAACCGGGCCAAATGTCAGGAACACGTCTATTTGATGCATACAGGGCGATTTCAAATCATTTCTGTGCTCGGACTAGAAGATTTATGGATTAAGTTAGCGTTTGGAGTTATCCCACATGACCTTAAATACATGTTGATGCATCTCATGCTTAAAATAAGCTTTATTTAAGTCCTTAAACTGTTTTCTGCATTTTCTTTCTCATAGCGTATAACATCTTGGGTTCCTGTGGCAGTTCATCCTTGACACCCAACTAAAGTTTCCCCAATACTGAGATGCAGCACACACATTCTATGCCAAATTATATATGGGCAGGGGGCTGAAGATTGTAGGCCTTTATTTGAAGTGGAAAAAGCATAGAGCTGGTACTGACGTAGCACCATTTCCATTTCAATCCACTTGTCTTGGTGCTCTCCATGAAAACAGTTGAATGACATCATACTGGAATGGTCTAAAAGCCAGACACAGAACCCTAAATAAGTGGGCAAAGTCAGTGCGGCTCAGATCTAAAGCTTCCAAAGATGCCACAGGTGTGTCTTTATAGATTCTGTGAACCGATTGTGTTTTTTTTTCCCTCTCACTAGTTATTTTTTCTTGAATTCTTTCATATTCTATCTTCTATCATTCTGCGCTGTCAATCTTTTTGGGCAGTTATGCAATTCTTTTTAAACTTTTAAATCAGATTCAGTCACTTTAGTTTACTTTCGGTACAGACTGAGGATGATACATCCATCTTCGGCTTTACACACGAAGTAGCCTAGGCTGCAGGAGGAATGACTTGACATTATGAATTAATTTTTAAAATCAGAATGGCCTGAGGCGGTCACTATAGAAACCAATGACCTTGGACGGAGTGGGGAGTAGCCGACAGACATTGGCTTGACACTTTAAATGTATTCAGAGTCAAATGGGAGAGCAAGGCTGGGTGAAAGAGCCAAAGTGGACTCATTTGAAGTGCATCATTTATAATCTATAAAGCAATCTAGAGGTCTATAGGTAATTTGAATTAAACCAATAAACCTCTGACATTTTATTCAGATCCGTAGCGTTTCGTTTTTGGCCGTTCATAGGTCATGCAATGTGCACAGGGGACTGACAAGGAGATTATTCTCTTGCATTTCTGGTCTTAATACAGATGCCGACTGATATCATGTGGCATTTGGTGAACTTTTCCGTATCATATTTTGATCACACACCAGATGCACTCTGATTTTAAAAGATCTACTGCAATTATGCTTGTCAGCTTTGCTATTTCAGAGCATTACGAAAAAGTTGTTGAGCGCACCTCCTGCCCACTAGAAGCAAAGGCCATCTGGTACATTTTCTAATCAAGATATCAAAGTGTGCAAAAAAGAGACTGTTCTTCATCTGAATATGCTGCTCTTTTGAATCTTAATTAATTTTCTTGTCTTTCTGATTTTAGTTTGCGTTGTCACTGAAATTGATGTCAATCTGAACATAAAGCGAACAAATCCTTATCGTCAATGGAGTTTAGCACAAAAGTAAACCAAGCCATTGGGTTTTCAGTTGCATTTTATTTATTTTAAGGAATAGAATCATTGTCTTATATTGTCATAATTTTTGGAAAAGGTCTTTGTTGTTTTTTATAATATGATCATTTTTTATTATAATTTTTGTTTTTCGACTTATTGTGATTTTCTTTTTCTGTATGTTTGTTCAGTCCCTTCATGCAAACACATCTGTGTTTTGGGTTTCAGTTTAGGAGTGAACGAGATGCTTTTCTCTCCGTTTCACGTAACTTCTTTCTTTTCGTCTCTGAGAGGGAATGCTGTTCTAGTGGTAGATTTCTATAAAAATAAATTTTGAAAATAAAAACAAAAAAGACAAAAACAAAACAAAAACTTTTTAAATTTTAATTTTACATGTGCCAACCTGTTCTAAAAGATTAATAAAAAAAAAAAAGATAGAGAGCGAGATATGCTGTAAAAGACGACTGGATTGATTTTCATGTAAACATTATTTCATGACCTTTAAAAAAAGATGGAGATTGAATATAGAAATCAGAGTTTGTAGTTCATACACAAGATAAGGTTACAAATAAACTATCATTGTCTTTTCTCTATTGTCTCCTTAGTTTTCTTTCACCAAGGTGTATTGTGTCAAAATGAGATTTAAGTTTATAACACTGTCTTGTATTTCATATTACACAGTTCAGCTTTGAAAAACATATTTGTGTATGTTTTAGTGCTTCAAAACGTCTCAAAACATCATCTTGCTCTGTTTTTCATTGATAGGCAATATTTAGTGTGAATGAGTGAATTGAGAAAAGACGCATGAAATGTTTCCTCCTCGCTGATCTAAAGCAGCTGGACGTAGTGCATGTTGCAGTATGAATAAATTTCACTGGCTGCCTCATTGTGCAGTGCTGTTTTCCAGTGCTGTGCTCTGAGACAAATACCTGCGAGACAAAGCTGCACTCGTTTTACTTGTGACTGACTGTTTTAATGAATATAATTGCAATATTTAAGAGGAGAGGAGGAACATCTGTTTGGATCAACATATAAAGGAGATTTGAGTTGTTACCTTATTTTTCCAGCAGATTTGGACTTTATTTTAGCAGCTTTTTATTACAGTAGTTATCTAGAATTTATCACTAAAATAAAGTAGCATTTAATCACTTTTGTATTTAATCATTCAGCAGATGATTGTACTCAAAGAGACAAATGATGAAAAACGTCTCCAGGTTACGCATGTAACCATGGTTCCTTGAGGGAACGAGACGCTGCGTCACCACGCTTTGGGAACGCCCCTGCGTGACCGGCTCTGAATCTGCTGTGTAATCTGTCCAATGGAAGGGCGCGACGTCACAGGTGGGTGATGTCAGAGACCAGGAAGCATAAAAGCATGTGCGGCGGCAAAGCCGGCGTCAGCCTCAAGTCATGAAGAACTCTGTGGCAGCTCTGTGGACATACGTGTCAAGTGCTCGCACAGGACACATACAGTTAAGCGTCGCCTGGTCTGAATCCCGAAAGGTAGGAGGATGGAAGGCCTGCAGTACTATTGGCCGTTGTGCAGTAGTGGGGACCTAACCTGCTCGAGGGTACAGGAATGCTTTCGCCAGTCCGGGTGCAAAGTCGAGATAGGAAGGGGCCACTGACAGGGCCTGAAGGTCACCCACTCTCTTCAGAGAAGTGATTGCTAACAAGAACGTAGTCTTGAGGGAAAGATGACGATCTGAAATCTCCTCTGTGGGCTCAAAAGGTGGCTTACACAGAGCCTCTAGCACCACCGCCAGGTCCCACGTGGGGACACGAGAACGCACTGGCGGCCTCATCTTCTGCGCACCGTGGAGGAAGCGTATCACCAGGGGTTGTTTGCCCACTGTGTTTCCATCGAGCGGTGAGTGGTAAGTTGATAATGCCGCCACATGCACCTTCACTGTGGAGTGGGATACCCCTGCAGAGAGTCTAGCCTGCAGATACTCAAGAACTGTACCAACTGGGCAGTTAACAGGGTCTTGCTGTCGAACTCTGCACCATGAAGTGAAGAACTTCCACTTCAGGGCGTACACTTTCCTTGTAGAGGGAGCTCTGGATTGGAGAATGATCTCTACCACCTCAGCTGGGAGACCAGAAGCTATGAGCTGTGCCCCCTTAGGGGCCACACCCACAGTTTCCATAACTCTGGGTGGGGGTGCAGAATGGCCCCCCTGCTTGTGAGAGGAGGTCCTTCCTGATGGGAACCTCCCATGGAGAGCCGTCTAGGAGGGAAATCAGGCCCGAGAACCATACTTGGCCAGAACGGGGCTACTAACCGTAGGCGAACACCGTCTCGGCGCACTCTCGTCAGAACTCCCGGGAGCAGAGCGATCGGGGAAAAGGCGTACAGAAGAAGCCTCAGCCATGTCTGTACCATGGCGTCCAGTCCCAGGGGAGCTGGAGGAGCTAGAGAGAACCAGAGGGGACATTGCACACTCACTCGAGTCGCAAATAGGTCCTCCTCTGCCTAATAAAACATTCTCCATATCTGCTTCACCACCTCGGGGTGAAGCATACATTCCCCGGGCCTCGACCCCTGTCTCGATAGTACGTCTGCTCCCACGTTCAGGTACCCAGGAATATACAGTGCTCTCAGTGAGAGGAACTTGTCCTGGGACCACAAGAGGATCTGGTGTGCCAGTTTGTACAACGGGCGCGAGTGTAGACCCCCCCCTGGTTGATGTAAGAGACCACAGCTGTGTTGTCGGTGCGCACCAACACATGGTGACCTCTCAGGTCTGGGAGGAAATATTTCAGTGCTTGATAGACTGCTAGCATTTCCAGACAATTGATGTGCCATAGCAGAAGGAGACCACTCTACAGACCGCGGGCTGAGCGGCCACTCATGACTGCTCCCCAACCGGTGAGAGACGCGTCCGTCGCTAAAGATAACTGGCGATACGGAGCTCCCAGCACCGGGCCCTGATTTAAGAACCAAGGTTTCCTCCATATGCCTAGGGCTCGCACACACCGTCGAGAGACCCTGATCATGCGAAGTGGATTTTCCCTCTGGGAAAATCCCTTGGTCTTGAGCCACCACTGCAGGGGTCTCATGTACAGCAGGCCAAATGGTATCACGTTGGATGCAGCTGCCATCAGACCCAGAAATCTCTGAAACTGCCTGAGAGTGAGTGACCGGTCTTCTCTCACTCTCTTGACTGACGTGAGGATCAACTCGATCCGAGCAGGAGACATTCGTGCCTGCATCGTGGTCAAATTCCACACCACGCCTAGATAAGTGGTCCTCTGTACCGGAGAAAGAACAGTTTTCTTGGTGTTCAGTCTCAACCTCAACTTTCATGTGAGCGAAGATGACATCTCGATGTCTCGCCGCCTTCATCTCCGACTGAGCAAGAATCAGCCAGTCATCGATATAATTTAGTATGCGGATGCCCTGAAGCTGCAACGGAACTAGCACTGCATCCACTACTTTTGTAAATGTGCGGGGTGAGAGTGCTAGATCGAAAGGAAGAACCCGATATTGGTATGCTTTGCCTCCAAAAGCGAACCTTAATAACTTCCTGTGACATGGAAGGATGGATACGTGGAAGTATGCGTCTTTTAGATCTATCGTGACAAACAAGTCCTCGGACCTGATTTGTGACACGACTTGCCTCAGCGTGAGCATCTTGAACAGCTGACTGACTGAATGATTCAGTTGATGCAAATCTATGATCGGACGCAACCCACCATCCTTCTTGGGAACTATGAAATACCGGCTGCAAAACCCGGATTCCCTCTCGTGAGGAGGGACCACCTTGATGGCCTCCTTCCTTAACTGGGTTTTCACTTCTTGTTCCATAACCAGAGCCTGCTCGGGGCCCACCAGCGTGGGAGTTACGCCGCTGAAGCGCGGCGGTGGAAAAGCGACCTGGAAAAGCGAACTGAATTTGAAACCCCTTTTCTACGGTCTGCAGGACCCATTGAGACACATTTGGCAGTAGTTTCCATGCTGCTAAATAATCTACTAAGGGAACCAGAGGCTGGCCTCTGTGTTAGAGGCGGTAGCTCGGACCCCTGTGATGGAATATCCGTTTTAAAGACCCCTTCAGGGGTGACGCGCGTCTCAGTCCCCTTGCGTTGGACTGAGCGCAGTGTCGAGGGCACTGGGGAGAGATAGGCACAGTGTAATTTCTCTCTTCCCCAGAGGGGCCTGCCCTCAGAAGTCCTGCACCCCCATGTGTCAGGACTTTTTCTTCTGGGACCTCCTAGTCGTAAGTACGGACATCAGACCCGGCTTCGACTTCGAAGCCCCAGACGAGTAGAGCTGCTTCTGGCCCCGCAGCGGGGGAGCACAAGAGGCAGCGCTCTCTTTTTGAGCCTCCCTGTATGTGGAGCCGGTACTCGTTGAGGGCTGCTCCCGCCCAGCAGAGCCCGAGAGTGGTGAGAGAGGAACTGCTGGAACGACCGAGTTGACAGAGTCAGCCACAGATGTCTCTCCACTGCCACCATCGCAGCCATAGAGCACCCAACTGCACGGCCGGTCTCCTTAGTGGCACAGAGAGACAAATCAGCGGTCCTCCTGAGCTCCGCGATGTCATCGGAGCTCACCTGCTCGCGCTCATCAAGCTGTTCAGCAGATCAGCTTGGTACGCTGACATTGTGTGCAGACACGCACCAGCTTGACCCGCTGCCGAGTACCTCCTGCTTTGTGGGCAGGGCCGGAGCTTTCAAGGACGATGCCACGTCAGGAGACAGATAGCTTCCCCACGATTCCCCACACTTCCCCATAGTCTTCCCCACGATTTACAAACCTCAGTATGCAGATCGGGAAAAAACGACAGGCTCCGATGCAGAGGTGGTTTGCTGCTGCGCTGCTCGGTCTGCTGCTCGGCTGTCCAATCGATCTTAAGCTTATGAACAGCGTGAGTCAACACCTCCAGCAGCTCCTCATACTGCAGAGATTGGGGCGGCTCATCAACGCTCTCCATCTCAGAGGAAGAATGGTCAAGCGTCGGGCAGCTCGCCTTTTCTCTGCGAGCTTTCCCGGAGCGGGCGCTCGATCTGGAGGCAGTGGACGGAGATAGGGACTCGCCCATCTCCATTTCCTCCTCCAGATCGAACTCTGAGCCCGACGAGTGCAGACGCCACTCTGCCTCGACAGAACAATCCCGTCCACAAACAAGGATTTTCGGGAGCGGAGCGTACGCAGCGGCAATGAGCCCCCTCACTGAACGCAACGGCCGCGTGGTCCACTCCCAGGCAAGCCACGCACTGCTCGTGTGTGTTTGAAACAAGATACCTTCTGATGTTCATTCATGTTATTTCATGCTATAACTAGTAAAGAGGAAGAGATTATCGGTTTATGTGACACTTGAACTGAGGCGCTACAGCGATCTGTCACAACACATTAAAGAGCCACAAAACGGTATTTATTGTTTGAATTTCTTTAAAAAAAGACACAATTTGAAAGTTGAGACTTTTTCATATCTACACTGTAAAAAAATGTCCATGAATTTAATTGTAAAAGACTGTAAAAATGCTACAGTAAAAACCTGTTATATGGTTAACGGTAAATTCCCCTAATATATACGGTGAAAAACTGCATTGGACATTACATGTAATTTTACAGTAGTATATCGTTTTTGGAAGTAGAAAAAGAATGTAGAATTTACAATGAATAACCGTAAATTGACATTCCCAGAATTTCCTGTGTTAAATTTTAAATTTTATGTTTTTTTGTTAAAATATCTATGTTTCTTCTGTTCTATGTTTCTTGTTCATCATGTGAATTTCTCATCACCACCTGCTTTTGGTGGTTATCAGTGTATTACAAAGTTACAAAACAAATTTTAGTACTTCAATATTTTGGTATATTAACATTATATCAGTTAATGAAATTACGGTATTTAAATGTAAATTTAAGTTAAAAACGTAAAGCCTAAAATGTTGCTACCATATTTTTTATGGTAAAATTCTGCCAACCACAGCTGCCAGTTTATTACTGTAAATTTTACGGATTTATTAATCTGCTCTGTCTTGTCTGTCGATGCGTTGCCAGTTTCCTGATGTGTGGCGTGAGCAGTGCCGCATTAAGCCTTTGCAGGGCCCTGGGCTAACACAACTTTGGGGCCACCCTAACCCGATCAATAATCACGTTTTTGCAATCGATCAAACTGATTTGCAGAAATCAAAACATGAGTCCAGCTCGCTGTGAAGCGGGAGCGACTAAGCGGTGGTGGATTCCGCTTCGTCTTAAAGCCTACCTTGAGCGGCTACGTTCGCAATTCAAACAATACTTTGGAAAAAGAATAATGTATTTGTTATTTGTATGGTCTAGGTCAGGGCTGTCCAAACTCTGTCCTGGAGGGCCAGTGTCCTGCAGAGTTTAGCTCCAACTTATCTCAACACACCTGCATGGAAGCTTCTAGTATGCCTAGTAAAAGCTTGATTAACTGCTTCAGCTGTGTTTAATTAGGGTTGGAGCTAAACTCTGCAGGACACCGGCCCTCCAGGACAGAGTTTGGACAGCCCTGGTCTAGCTGGTCATACGGCCTATGCCTGCAAATACGGGACAAACTGATTCCTTAAATACGGGGCGATTCCAGATTATACGGAAAGGTTGACAACCCTATATAAAAAAGAGCGCGTGGCTTGTCGGACATAGCAACAATAACGAAAGGGGTGTGTCTTTGCGAAGGGTCAATTCCTGAATTTTAGTAAAGTAAGCAACAGTTTAGTTTGAATACCAATGTTCATGCTTAATTCTTGAATATTCTTCAAAATAATGTTGTTGTGTTCCACAGAAGGTCATACAGGTTTGGAACGTTGTGAGGGTGAGTAAGTTTTTTGGCTTTAAGAAAAAAAGTAATTTTTGACAGTTTCTTACTTAATCGTTATTCCCCAGGTTGTTGTTCTGCTCAAATGTTTATTGACTCTAGCAAAGGACTGACACATTTGCGCATGCAAATCTTTGCATTTCATTAACAATGTGGAGCGGCAGCAGAGAGCAAAGCCATCTTTGCGAAGACAACCGGCGCATTCACACAGAGCTTGCACAATTCACTCGGCAGCAATTAACCACGCGTTTTTGTTTTGATTAAAATTCACCGTGCGCCCTTTGTACTCCTTCGTACTTTGCGTGTTATTGTTTTCCGAACACTTCCCTCGAGTTTCTTTCTCTCTTGTTCGGTATTAGCCGTCTGTGAACGTCAGCACTGCATCTTCCCTTCATCTCCCTATTGTGTCCTGAACACAACTTTATGCTGAATAGCTGCATAAAAAAGAGGAAAACGGATGTCCCCCGATACCGCTCATGGAAAATGTCTGTTTGTATTTGCTAAAGGTGGTTTAAAAACACTCAAGGGAGCTAATGGCTTACTGTAGCGCTTGGAAAACCTGGGTCTGTCATGGATATGTATGTGTGCCGATTAAAGAAGGACACACATATCCAGGCAAAATGAGCAACATTTGGCCTCTACAGCCTATGGCCAAATCACCAGCATGCCCTTGTCAGCCTGACAGAACTGCCCTAGATCTTCGACGGCTGGTCTAAAGGCTGGACAGGTCTGATTCGCTCCCATTGCCAGGAATGGACATGGCCACAAAGAGTACTGGGTTTGGCCTTATTAGTACTGGATTTAATTGATATAGTCAATTTAAAATAAAATGTTTAATTTATAATATTTATATCAATAAATACATTTGAATTGAAGATTAATATTTATCCATTTAAATATAAAATTGATAATATAAATTGGTATAATATGTATTGATCAATTAAATTATATTTAATATAACTATTTTAAATATTATATAAGCTATGTAAATTTTGATCTGAAATGTGATACTTAACATTTCAAAATAATATTAATTATATATCATTTAATTAAATATCATATTAACAATATCTGTATATTTATTACTTATTATATTAGTATTATTTATATTAAATATTATTAATACATTACATGTACAATATATATTTACATGTAATATTTATAAACTTAAATATAATTAAAAATATAAATTAGATTAATATATATATATATATATATATATATATTGTCAGACCTCTGTTGTGTGCGTTTTGTATTTTCACATGCTCCCTGTGTTTCCGTGCCCATATTTGGTTTGGTTCCTGTCCTTGTTAAATGTGATTAGTAGTTTATTCGGTTCCAGGTGTGTTTGAGTTAATTATCCTATGTATTTAAGTCCTGTCTGTGTGGTGAGATGTCGTCTGGTCTACTTGTTACCACCGGTGTTTGATGGCTGTGAGTTTGCCCTGCCCTGCCCTGCCCTGCCCTGCCCTCAGTAAAGTCTATTGTTTGAGTTTACGTCCTCGTCTGCGTGTCCTTGATCCTCCCTGCTGTGTGCACCGTGACATACATATACGTATATATATATATATATATATATATATATATATATATATATATTCATAATTATTAATGCTTACAATACTCTTTATTATTATTGTTATTAACTATATAAATGTTATATACATGCATAAACATTTTTATTTACATTTAATATTTAGCAATTTAAATATAAAATAAATTATTTAATATTATTTTGCTAAACAAATTTTGAATAGTTTCAATAATTCTAAATGTTGTTATTATTATTAGGCTTATATTTATTATTACAGTCATTATAAATTTGCTGCCTGCAAATACAGTGAACAATATTGTATAGGAAATGATTTATACAGCAAGTCACAATTTGTAGACAATTAAAAACACATAATTATGTGCCGTGGTCCATCCCTGCCCATTAGATAACCAACATAATCCTGTTTTCATATTTACATTAATGATTTGTGTTATAATTACATCAGCTTCCTCTCTCCTGGTCACATACGTTAATCACTGCTCTCAGTAATCAGATCTATTAATCAAGCGAGCAATTAACAGCAATGTGTTGCTCCCTAAAGTAAAACAAATGTCTCACACCACATTTATTTAACATGGATGCTTTTTGCTTTGTTTTCTGTTTTTGTGGGGGGTTTTCAAGCTTCTGGACATCCAATTAACTTCCAGCTAAATATTTGTAGATGGGAGAGGATCTGAAAGGCGTTTGCAGGAATTCTAACAGAAATCCTTTCTCCCTTCATTAAGAGACGGTTAATTAGTTTATTCCAGACTGAGCGTGAGATGTGAGAATAATTAGTTCCATCTAATCATGTGGAAAAGCGCTGGAATGGATCCACGGCTCTGATCCGTCAGCAAACATTCGACAGACAAACAGTGATGAACGAGGGATGAATGGATGTAATTGGCCGATTTAGAGCGTCACCACGCCTCGCTCCACCGTGTGCGGGGTCTGCTATTGCCAACACACTACAGAGACACATTATTCCTGTTCATATTCTTCCACACAAACATGAAAG
Organism: Barbus barbus; assembly: GCF_936440315.1. Lineage (NCBI taxonomy): Eukaryota > Metazoa > Chordata > Actinopteri > Cypriniformes > Cyprinidae > Barbus > Barbus barbus. Next base: position 17,600,441 of record NC_136726.1, read on the forward strand.
AACTTTTCAGTTTCCATTAGATTACTTAAAACCTTTCATCCACGCTAGTCTGACGTCACCAAAAATGTTTTCAGTACTGAGTTTTGTTTTGCTTTTTGTTTTGTTTAATTTTTTGTTTTGCTTTGCTTTGCTTCAAGGCAAAATACATATATTTATATATTTATTTATTTTTCAGAATGACAATTTTTCTTTAGTGATGATGATGATGAGGTTTAATTTATTCAAGAAAATAATAATAATGTATTTAATAAAATATTGATTCTAATATGTTTACATTTTTCATATATATTAAATTTAAATAAATGCATACATATATATATATATATATATATATATATGTATGTGTGTGTGTGTGTGTGTGTGTCATAATAATAATAATAATAACAATATAAGCATTAATTATAATGATAAAGTATAATAGTTATAACACTTTATTTAAAATGTTACATATGTATTTAATATAATAAAATGTATTCTAATTAATATTTTATATTTAAATTGATAAATATTAAATTTCAATAAATGTTTACTAGTGCGGTCAAATGATTAATCGTGATTAATCGCATCCAAAATAAGTTTTTGTTTACATAATGTGTGTGTGTGCTGTGCATATTTATTATGTATATATACAGTAAATACACGCACATGCATGTATATATTTAAGAAAAATGTTATGTTTATACATTAAATATATTTATATATGATATAATTTAAAGGAATATAAATATATACATGTAAATATTCTAATTAATATTTTATATTTAAATTGATAAATAAAATAATTATAAACATTTATACATATGCATGTGTATAGTTAATAACACTTTTTAAGCAATTTCTCATAACACATTTATCATTTATGTGATAGTAACTGTTTTAAAATCAATTTGCTCACTAACAAATATGAATCATACCTTTTCTGTTTTCCAGAGCACAAATATTGGTCCTCCACCTGCACATGCACAAGTGCATCACGAGCAAGAAATCTTATTTTATGAATTCCTTCATTCTTAACCATTTTATTGCCATCGTTTGTATGCATCGCACGCTTACAAACTGAAGAAAATGGCTTTGTCACCCAGAGGCAACGAGCAACAGAGGGTTAACTCTGAACAACGAATGCCATTTTAGACAAACGTCTTTAACGACACACCAGCAGGACGTCTGCCTTTTTATGGCTCCTTTGAAGCTCTCCAGACAACTTAGTGTCAACTTATGAATTCAGTTAATAATACTTAGTAATTAGACTGGGAAATACAAAGCGCTTTCATAAATGTTCTTTTTATGATGCAAAACCAGAGCTTTGAGCATGTTTAATGACTTCTACAGTAAATAGTCTATTGCCTCCGTACACTGTGACAAATTCCCCAAAGCGTTCACTTTGAGAATGTCACATGGTCGTAAATTTTTGGTTCCACTTCATATCCTGCTTCAATGTAGTCCGCTACTTGTAATAATGGCAGTAACAGAAGCAATTTGTGAGCACAGATGTGTGAATGTTTGGGGTAACTGTGCCAAGAATTGAAGAGAGAGAGGCAGGTATGAGTATTACAAAGATATATGAGATTTTTAAAATAAATTTATGGATACATCTGTGAAATATAACTCCACTGTACACTCCAGTGAATCCGACATGCCGTATTTAAGCTGTGATTGTAAAACAACAATATCCAGAATCACGTTCTGAAGGGATGCTTGATTTTAGATTAACAATTTCCTGCGACACAGACACACGCATATTTATTTAATCCGGTTTATGTGCTGCTCGAATCCATCCTGGAGCAGAGCAGATCAAGAGGAAATTCGAGGGTGCGAGAGAGCTTCCACAAACCATCTGCGGCCATCTGCTCTCTGGTGAAACCTGACATAGCAACAGACCTCTAGTGGAGTGCAAATGTCAGTTACATTTGCCAGCGCGCGTATTATCTGAATTTCAGCGAGTATATGCTGTAATTAAATTAGAGGAGGAACTTCTGTGCATGACTCCTGAGGAACGTCTTGCACTTTTTGTGACTTCTGAGGCCTGAAGACAAATGATCATGGAGACATGAAAAAAAAACATTTGTCACTTTAATTCACAAGATGGAATAATCAAATACTGGTAAAATAGGCTTTGTTTGAGATCTAAAGACATTTAGAGAAAGATATTCACATGCAGATCTAGCGGCCATTTATAAAATAGATTCATATAATGTTGTCACATCAAAAATTATTTTTATTTTATTTTTTCATCGTGTCTCTGTGCATAGTAAGTATAATTCGACATCCACAAACTGATGCATACTAGTTTATGATGTAGATAGTTGCAATTTACAACGTTAAAAAAAAAAAAAACCCTGCAATGCAATCATCAATAGCACACTTTACTTTACATTTATTTATTTATTTATTTGTCACAGTATATTCTAGTAAATTATGTATTAATCACCATATAAATTAAATAAAAAACATAGATTGATCATCGCAATACAATCATCAGTAAAACATTCATTCATTCATTCATTCATTCATTATTTTGTCATCCTCTGCCACAGTATATTTTAGCAAATTATGTATTAATAATCACCATATATAAATTAAATAAAAAAGATTGATCATTGCAATGCAGTCTTCAGTAACACTTTATTTATTTAATTAATTCACTCATTCATCGTTTATTTACGCAATTTTGCCTTATTTGTCTATGTTTTGCAAAAATTATGCATTAATCACCACATTTAAATTAAATATAAAATTAATAATACAGATGCATACTAGTTTATGCGGTTATAGGAGTTAGAATTACTCGAAAATATATTTTTTCTTTAAAATAAATGAAAAAAAAAAATTACATTTATTTATTTGTTTGTCTATCTGTTCATGCATTTTTCTTATACAGTATGAAAGCAATCTACATTATGTAGCAAATATTAATTATGTATTAATCACATAAATTTAATAAAAAAAACATGGATTGATCATTGCAATGCAGTCATCAGTAACACTTCATTCATTCATTCATTCATTCATTCTTTATGCAATTTAAAATAAGTGCAAAAAAAAAACATTTATTTATTTAGTTCATTATATTTTTGCTTGTTTGATTGATTGTCTGTCCATGTGTTTTTCTTATATGACAACAATCTACAATAGCAAACATTATGTAATAATCAGAATTTATAAATTAAATGTAATATAATAGTATACCTTAACATAATTTGATTAATTAGCATGAAATGTCACTAATTAGAAAAAAATAATAATTAAATAATATTTTTGTTGATTGACATGTCTTATCATGATTGCCTGTAAATCCTTTTTTTTTTTTTTTTAAATACAATTTTTTTTTCCCAGATAACTTTTTGTTTTCCGTGGAAGATGAGAAAACATGGATTTGGCATTCGTAAATAATGGAAAAATACACAGTTTTAGGTGAACTATCCCTTTTAGCCTCTTTTGTCTCCACTCAAGGTGAGTGTTTGAGTTTCCATCAGTGTGTCTGGGGGTGTGCTGGGGCCTCTTGTCGGGGGTCCTGCTGTTAGCAACACAAGAGCATTTAGTCATCGTAGACAGGCAGACAGCTGTGGTTGGGCACAAGGACCCTGTTGCTAGATTAATATCCCTTGCAAGATCGAGCTGCAGCCCCGGAGATGCCGAAAAGAAGAGCTGACTCGACTACATCAAGACTGGAGCTGGATTTAGGGCCATTTTATTGATATATCACAAAAGTTTAAACTGCAATGAATTTGAAAAGACTGTACTTATAGATTTCTGCAGGCCCATATGAGCCGCTTTCAGCAAATAACTGTTGTGTTGCAGTATTTTTTGCCTTATCTATGCTTTGTGTAAATCGTGTGACAGCTTTAGCTTTGCACATGATTAGGATGTCAAGAGAGGCAGCACTTCCCCTGATCCTTTTTACTGTACGAATGGAAAACTGGAGATTGAGACGTGAAGGTTTGTGAATTAAGGAAAATCTCAATTTTATGTAATGCTTCAATTTTAAAGGAATAGTTGAAAATTGGCCATCCAAGATGTAGATGAGTTTGTTTCTTCATCGGAACAGAACTGGAGAAATCTACTGTTACTTGCTCAACAGTCGATACTCTGTCTGCAGTAAATGGGTGCCATCAGAATGAAAGTTCAAACAGTTGATAAAAACATCACAATAATCTTAGGGACCTATACTTCCATGATGCGGAAAACCTTTTTAATTTAACTTGATTTAACTTGAAGAAACTGTGATAAGAATATATTACTTAATGTAATGATCGTTTACTACTACTAATAAAAGTATTATTAAAACATTATTTTAAATCAATATTTACCAGAAATATTGTTTACCAGAATTTAGCAGAAATATTGAAATACACAACACAGCATTTCTGAAAAAAAAAAAAAAAAGATTTTAATATAAAATAAATAATTTGGTAATTAATATTTAATGAGACCATTAAAAGGGAATCCAGAAAATTAATTGAAATTAGTAAAAAAAATAAAACTGAATTTGAGGGGAAAAAAAATATATTTTTTAAATTTTTGTTAAACTTTTAATAAATTGCTGTTTAATATTGTAAGTTTCATGATTTCAAATAATTAGACATGCTTTCTGATGAATACAATTGAATTCAAACATTAAAACAGAAACATTTAAACAGGGAAAAAAATTAAAAATCTGATTTCATAGGGGCCTATCCACATGACTCTAGTCTGTCAATTAATGAATTGTGAAGCAAAAAGCTGTGTGTTTGTAAAAAAACAAATCCATCATTACAATGGTTTTCATTTCAAACTATTGCCTCCTGCTAAAAAGTCCTCTCTCCATAATATTGCTTTATCCAGTGAAAATGATATCTCATCTGAATCAGGAGAGAAATATAAACAGATCAAGCACTGCTTACATGCAAAAACTGTTCAGGAGTTGTATGGATTACTTATGAATTATTGTGATGTTTTTATCAGCTGTTTGGACTCTCATGGTTGGGATGAAAGAATGGATGTAACGCATTTGTCCATGTTTCACTCAGTCTCGAATCGCACTCGAGAAACAGCATCTCTTCCACGGCTCGGTACGCTTTCATCTTGTTTTTTTAGTCTCGAGCAAGAGACTGTACGACATTCACGTTACATGATTTGGCTGATTTTTAGGTAGAGAGGGTGACAGCGCATCACATTAAAAGAAATGACCATTCATGTTTTCATTACCGCTGGCCAAATTCAAAAACAAAACTAAAATTAAAACATCTTTGAGAGCAAGGGGGCCCCCTGGTGTTTTCGGGGGCCCTTCACAGCTTGCGTATCCTGCGTAAAGGGAGGATCGGCTCTGTCTCCAAATCTGTTCCAATGAAGACTCAGACTCAACATCTTCTTGGAGTCCATTTGCATTTGTAAAGTAAACTTAAATTTTTGGATGAACTGTCCCTTTAAGTGTGTTTTTACTACTCTTTAAAGAAAAAGAAAAAAATATCAGATGTGTCACAATAGCACAATCACCAAAAGAGTACTCTCTAAATCCATATTTGCCTTTTCTCTATCTACTTCAGCCTCCTTACAGCACTTGTTTTGAGCCTCATGGGGGAAGCAGAGTAATTGTTTTACGAACAGTCATTCCAGAGTTCAGTGGAGATACAGTTCAGGTCACATTCAAGAATGTGGACCCTCTTTAGAAACACTCATATTCAATTAAATATTATAGTTTTCCCCTTGTTCATAGTTTTTGATCTGCCTATATTTTCACTTTTTTTGCAGGTTTTGTAGAGTATTTACACTATGAAAAACATGATCTATTGTACCAAGTTCTTGCCGTTGCATTTTCCTTCATGACTGATGCTGTAGACGTTGCCAAGAACACACTCCTTTATCTCAGCTCATATTGGCCTTATGTTTCCCCTGCCAATCAATCTGAAATTCTTTTGTTAGGAAAATTGCATTTCCCCTAATTCAATTGCATTCAATTTCATCACGCGTTTCTAGGCCAAAGGTATACATTCCACTTATTTAAATCAATTATATAAGACGAAAGGTTAGAGCTAAAGAGGAAATAGTAAAAACACTCAAAGCCACTACATGATGAATAATCAAAAAGGCCACTCGAATGGATTAAAGGACTTGTATTTCAAAACATGAAGGTTTGTAGGTCTTTTTCAGGCAGAAATGGCTTTGGAGTAAACAAACTTGTTGTGTCCTTCATTATCGGCTATATGTGGTATAATATTCTATCTTTCAGCAATAAAGAATAAACAAACTACTTGAGTTGTCAATTATTAAACGATGATGACCAGTGAATAATTTAGGCCTTTTTTCCCACACAAAACTATTGTAGGAATTTATAGAAGGCTACATGAACCACTTTTAACATAAACTTTAAATGATGACCTACAAATCTAAATTGTGTAAAGATGATAAATCATTTTCAAATAATAAATAAAGTTTTACGTTTATTATATAAACATAAGTAAATCATTGGTTTTCTTTTCTTTAAGTCTTTAAGTTGGAGACTTCCTGCCCTTGACCTCTTAGATCTTCACGTTATTTTACTTCCACCAGATAATTAAGCTTAATCAATATTAGCAGAGGGAAAAACAGGAAGTGTGCCATTATATTAAACACCATCAGCGAGATGGAGAACGTCATGGCGCTTAATCATCTCTGGCTGCATCTGTTTCAGATAATGCCACATGTATTGATCTGTGTCTGGTGTCCACTGCGAAGCCATGCAAAATTAATCAGAATCAAAATCAATGCAAAACAAGCTTGCACGTTGGGTAATGATAAATGGAGCAGTCTTTGAAAGCATCATAAAGAACCATCAAAAAAATAAACAACTAAATATAACCGCCTAGCCTCGGCAGCTGATGAGATCGTTGAGCAATTAAATTCAATCTATAACTCCATTGGGCAAACAGGAAGTTAGCTATACTTTGAACATTATCACTGAACATCATGACTCTAATAATTATTTCAAGCTTCATTTGGCCTCATCCAACACCATGTTTATTGATTTGTCAACATAACGTTTTGTATAGTCATGCAAAGACCAATTACCCTGCTTACATGATGCATAACTTTCATAAATATCAATAGTCTCATTTGTTCAATTCTTTTCAAAAATAATTAGCTGAGACTTCAGAGCTCCAGATTGCAAAAAAACCGCCACCAATGTGAACTATAACAGTAATTTTGCATCCATAATATGCGGTTTTGTCTGGTTTGTGAACAAATTACGCATATGAACTGTTTTTTTATTCAGCCAATCAAAATGATTCACTAAACTCAAACTCACTCGTAGTTTTGCGAATTGTTTGAATGAGAGTCCCAAATAAAGTACTATACACTGTGCACTTGTGCACTATGTACTCAACCATGTAGTGTATGAATTTTATAAGGTTATTTTGACATTAATAATTGGAGTCTGATAGCCCCGCCCCCTTCGCGACTTAATTAAAGCTGCGACATTTCAGTGCATGAAGTACCCAACATTCCACACTAAATTTTTTCGGTTATTTAGGTGCATCATCCGGGTATTTAAAGTGCACTTTTTCTTTTTGGAATTTTCAGTGTGAACGCACTACTTGCACTATTTATACTACACAACGTCATAGAATAGTGCACAAGTATGCAATTTGGGACACACCTAATCATTCAGAAATGTTAATAAGATTTCAATTGACTGTAACATGTCTAGTCTGTGTTAATTGTGTTTTTCAGTTCCGCCTGCCTGTGACCTAGTTTTGCTGAGTTTCCCTGATTAGTTCATTCTTTTCCACCTGTGTTTAATAATGATTTCGTTTGTCTCCGTTCATTTAAGCCCTGTGTTTTCTTCAGTTCCTTTGTCCTGTATTACATATGTTTCATGTTGGTTGTGCTGTGTTTTCTGACTTTCTCCTGTGGATTTATTAAAAGACTGTAACGTAATAAAAAAAAAACGTAATATTAACATGTAATTTAAAGAAATAGTTTAATTTAGCTCAAAGGGATTAATTTATGATTTTATAGGGATTTGAACAGCATCAGTGTTGCGGCGATTCACTGAACGAGCCGTATAACAAACTCTGCACTGGATATTAAAATCCAAAATATAGTGAAAACACTATTAAATAGCACAGTAACAAAATCGACAGATTAGGACATTAACTTGTGAGCACAAAACACAAGATACTTCTCTTTTCAATATAAATCGGATTTTATTTATATAAACCTAAGACATAAACTAATGACACATGAACACAAGCATTCACATGTTGCAGAAAGAGAGAAAGTGAGGAAAGGAAGCGTTTAAGAGAATGAAAATGTGAAATCCCAAGTTTACAGCAATATGTTCAATTGCATAGACCTGAACAACCATCAATCACTTATTTAACCCTCGCTTTGAGTTTCTCAATGTGGCTGAAATTGGTATTAAATGTACCTGATTCAGTTAGAACCTGGAGGTGTACTTGCTTGCTTTGCCTGTGTAACGGGGTTTCCTTTGTGTTGTCGTTGCAGACAGGGGGTTCCCCTGAATAGAATAAAATAAATGAAGAATAAAAATAAAAGGATGTAACGAGACTAGGTTGGTTTTCTTCTCATTGTGATAGCAGCTGGCACGTGGGCCAGAGCACGCTCAAAGAGCAGCGTCAAAACGCGGTGGCACAAGAGAAGAAGAGGAGAAGGGTGACCAAGAGAGTAAGAGACTAAAAGAGCATTTTTAAGAATAAGAGGTGACTAAGAGGGAGTTTGATGGTGTCCTGAGTTTTTAAACTCTGCTTCTGGACACATCCCCTCTGGTGTCTTGACCAATTAGATACTATTATCTTAGCTAGGGGTGTTCTTTCCATCATAAAACAGCAATGTTATCTGTTCAGTCAGAGGTCCGAACTTTACAGGCTCTTGCAAAATATACTTTTGAACATGATTTATATAACAAGACGATGATGCATTTGACAAAGAATTGATTGGAAGAAACATTTAAAGCATGAATTTTCAAACTCATACATACCAAACATGAATATTAATCCTTCAGCTATTCAATGATGATTAAAAGCAAGACATACCCAATGAGTGATTAAAACATGGATAGTCTAATATGTGGCTTACAAACATAATATGGGGTTCTGCATAGAAATGTAATTTTAGGATGATTTTATGTGCATATGAAAAAGAAAGTCTTTGTGTAGTTCTATGGAGAACGAAGGCATGCTCTTTAGACAAAGGAATTCAAGTCTGTCTTTGTCTTGTATGGGGGAAGACCAGCCCAAGAGAGTCTGTAGCTCATGATTTTCTATCACAGGTTTACATGTGACCATCAGTCTTGATTACTTGCCCCAAATTTGACAGTCTCTTTCCTGAATTGGAATTATCAATAAGTGTTCTTTTGTCTCAATGTTGCAAGCTGTTTTGTGAAAGAGGCTTGCTGGTTAGGCTTGCTTCAGACTAGATGGAGCCAAGAATCCGATTTATGACGTTGTCCTGTTACAGCTTTGAGGCCCCTCTTTCTGGAATCTCAGCTTCTCATGTTTCGATGTTCTGATAGAATCTTGAATTTTTCAGATTCAGTCTCTGATATCTTACAAGACTGTTATTTGAAGTTCTGTCATATTTTTTTATTTTATTTATTTTTTTACATTTTTATGCATTTAGCAGGTGCATAAAAATGTAAACCATCCCCCCCCCCCCCCCCCCCCCCCAGGTTGTGAGTCTTTTTTTTTCAGGTTAAATCAGAAAATAACTGTAAATAAGTATTAATAATTATAATAACAGTTTACCACTGTCCAGATGTAACATTGGATTGATTTATAGGATTTTTTTAATTTTAGTGTTAGGAGCTAATGGTTACTTAGTACTGTAGCCTTTTTTCTGTAGCTCTGTGCTTGCTTTTTCTCACTTAGGGTTGAGATTTGAACAAACCGCTAACCCTATGTATTAAACTTTGACATGTAACTCATCCCACACACTGTTCATGCTACAGACATGATGACATTTGAAGAGATGTGCATTTACTTCAAGTAATTTTTGCCTGGTGGATGATAAAATGGGAGAAAGAAATCCCACTGACTTGCAGTGAATGAGGAACTCAAGTCAAAATATAAAAGCTTCTTGGGGGTGGACTCTTTTGACTTGGGCCAGCATGCAACCATCCAGAACACCTTAGCAACCGCATGGCAGTGCTCCGGCAACCGCCCACAGCAGCCTAGCAGCATGCCAGAACCACACTCTTTTTCTTCTGTAAAACTTTGTTAGTTGTTTTGGAATGTAAGCATACCTCTTTCTATAATACATAATGTATTATACTGCATACATAATACATCATATAAGACATAATTTACATCTTGTTTTTTATAATGCATACGTATACAGATATATTTTAAAACATGTTATTCAGTTCAATCAATTTATTAATCTAATGTAATTCATCTGAAATAATTTTGGTCAATTTAATGCATCATTACTGAAAAAAGGTACCAAAAAAAAGAAATTACTGACTCCACACATTTTAATAGTACATTAAAATATATACTATATATTTATATATATATTAAAAATATACAATATATAAATATATATTTTTTTTTTATATTTACAAATAAATTAACTATAGATTAATTACAAAAATACATTATATTACATGCATACAACCCTTTTGGAACAGACCTAATGAATTAATCTATGCTGAATAAAAGTATCAATAAAAAAAAAATTAAATTGTTCAGTCAGACCCTCATTCTTACATTTTAACCTAAATCATGCATTATGTAGCCATTTCTTATAAAATGATCATACAGATCCAGTTTTTATACACATTTGATGCTAGGTAAAGGAACTGACTCATGGTTAATGTATGGTAGTGAAGTTTTTGGAGCAAATCATAATATGATATAGAAAGTAACCTGTGATTGTTTCCATTTTCAAGACTGGAATTCAGAATCAACTTTTTCATCTCAATAAAATGATAATAGTTCATGAACCATCTAAGGTTTTCATAGGGAACAGCTAAATGTCAGCGTCCACTTCATATGATATCCACACTATAACACTATCAATTCCACCAGGGTCGAGAAATCCCATCAAAAAAGCCATCTCCACAGAGCACAGCCCTCCCTTTCCTCACAGCAGCTTGCGAAAAACACTCAGCTGGTATTGGATTAAGGAAAGCAGCCAAAACGTCAATGAACAAACCCCAGCACCTCTTGAAAGGATTACATCTATTGACATTTTGACATTTGTATACACAAATTATATCCACATTTTGGAGAACTGAGATGTCTGTCTTGCTGCCAAAACGAGTGGAGAGGGAGGGACAGTTTCAGTCTTGACTGACAGGAGACAAGTTTCCCCCAGTGACATGATAGATTGGCAATTAAACTCAAAGTCAAGTGAATTTGTCTCTTTCACAAGTTTATTCTCACAACAGTCCACAAAAAAAGAAAGAAAGAGAGAGAGAGAGAGAGAGAGAGAGAGAGGATTAAACACTTTTATTTTAATCACAAATTACCTCTTATACAAATTCACAATAATCATAATAATTATCATAAAATTAAATTAAACACTCAGAAACAACTGACCCTCAAAAACCACACATAAGATGTCTTTAAAACACCAAATATCACAGAAGAAACATTCATACTTACAAGTTTATAATAGGCAAATTCAATTTTAATTATTTCACCTACTAACTTCCTAAACATCACGTCCGCATCAATAGTATAACTTGATGTATAACTTTTACTGAGGAAATGTAAATGGCTTTCTTTGATGTTGATTCAAAAAAGTCCAACCGAGGTGTATTAAAAGACTGAATAGAGTCCATATTTATTTCCACACTCTCCTCAAGTATAACTGGAGACACTTTGATTTTTTAGAAATGTATTTTCTGTGTCTCTTAAGTCCATCGACCGATCTCTTTTAATGTACTCTCTGTGGCCACTTGGTAAGACATTCCAAATCTCCAAATCAGTTTTGATACAAGATGTTCAGATTTCAATACAGTCATTTCTTTAAGGATACCAACCGGCTTCCACTCATCATTATCCAAGAGGTGTCTCATTTTTACAACCCCATTACGCTTCAAAACTGTAGATACACTTACTGAAGACAAAAGCCTTGCTTGGATTCAAAAAATAATGGTTCCTCTAGAACCCAGTGTCCTGTGTCATCACTACTCCGATCCACTTTAAAAACTGTTTTCCAGGACTGTAACACTGACTTATAGAAAGCAGTGATCTCTGACAAATTCACCTTCTCCAAGTCCATTATGAACAAATGTTTATCCAGACCGAGTCCACCTGCATTCTTCAAAATTAGTCTTGCAGTATGGGCCCAAGCTAAGTCTTTATTATATAAAAGTCTTTGTGCTGCTTGTATCCTGTAAGCTGTCAACCGATTTCTCACATCCACCAGCCCTTGACCTCCTTCATGGACAGGTAAATAAAGTGTTGCAGCATGGATCCAGTGTGCCCCACTCCAAAAAAAATTCACGATTGTCCGTTGTATTTTACAAACCAACTCAACTGGAGGCTCCATAACAGCCATTTTATGCCACAGTGTCGATGCTGCCAAGTTGTTAGTGACCAAGACTCGCCCTCTGTACGACAATTGTGGTAATAGCCAATTCCATTTAGACAATCGGGCTGACACCTTCTCCAGCAATCCCTCCCAATTTCTTGTCTGAAAATATTAATTTCCTAAAAAAACACCTAATGTTTTTATCCCTCCTGTGTCCCATTGTAAACCACATCGTAGTTTTGGAGGTCCTACATCTTCCCACTTACCAATAATATATCCCCAATTCACTCTGGCTGAGGATGCCTTTTCATATTTTCCAATATTCTCGTTAAAACTTTCACATTATCTTGACCCTTTATAAACACGGTAACATCATCAGCATATGCTGACAAGGATACTTTAAATGTACTCTTTAAATCTGGAATTGAAATTCCAGTTAGTTCCTTCCTTAATCTGCACAAAAATGGTTCAATTACCAGACTATATAACTGTCCAGAAAGTGGACATCCTTGTCTGATACCCCTGGACCTGCTTCTATCATCTGATCGTGGTTGTATCTCTTTATTAGTTCTACTGGATCTTAGCGCTGCGTTCGACACTATCGACCACAAGATTCTTTTAAATAGACTAGAACACTTTGTTGGCATTAGTGGAAGTGCATTAGCATGGTTCAAATCGTACTTATCTGAACGCCATCAGTTCGTAGCAGTGAATGAAGAGGTATCATATCTATCACAAGTGCAGTACGGAGTACCTCAAGGCTCAGTACTAGGGCCGTTACTTTTCACGCTTTACATGTTACCCTTGGGAGATATTATCAGGAGACATGGTGTTAGCTTTCACTGTTATGCTAATCATTCTCAGCTCTATATTTATTCGCAGCCCAGTGAAACGCACCAAATTGAGAAACTAACGGAATGCATAGTCGATATAAAAACTGGATGATGAGTAACTTGTTACTGCTAAATTCTGAAAAAACAGAGGTGTTAATTATCAGACCTAAAAACCCCACATGTAATAACCTAGAACACTATCTAACACTTGACGGCTGCTCTGTCAATTCTTCTTCATCAGTTAGGAACCTAGGTGTGCTGTTTGATAGCAATCTTTCATTTGAAAGCCATGTTTCTAGCATCTGTAAAACTGTGTTTTTCCATCTCAAAAACATATCTAAATTGCGACCTATGCTCTCAACATCAAATGCAGAAATACTAATTCATGCGTTTATGACCTCAAGGTTAGACTATTGTAATGCTTTATTGGGTGGTTGTTCTGCACGCTTGATCAACAAATCACAGTTGGTCCAAAATGCAGCAGCTAGAGTCCTTACTAGAACCAGGAAGTACGACCATATTAGCCCGGTTCTGTCAACACTGCATTGGCTCCCCATCAAACATCGTATAGATTTTAAAATCTTGTGAATTACTTATAAAGCCCTGAATGGCTTAGCTCGTCAGTACTTGAGCGAGCTCTTATCACATTATAGTCCTCCACGTCTGCTGAGTTCTAAAAACTCTGGCCATTTGATAATACCTGGAATATCAAAATCGACTGCGGGCGACAGATCCTTTTCCGATTTAGCACCCAAACTCTGGAACAATCTACCTAATACTCTTCGGGAGGCAGACACACACTGTCAGTTTAAATCTAGATTAAAGACACATTTCTTTAACCTGGCTCACACATAACACACTAATAAACTTATATTATTCAAATCCGTTAAAGGATTGTTAGGCTGCATAAATTAGATAAACCGGAACCGGGAACACTCCCCATAACACATGATGTACTCGTTACATCATAAGAAGAATGGCATCTCTGCTAATATTTGTCTGTTTCTATTCTGTTTCTCAGTCCGTGTACGGATCAGATGGTGGATCGGCGCCGGGAGATGATATATGTGGCCCTGATCGTCGGCGGAGGCCGGACACCTGGATGAGCCCCGGGTTCATATCCCCAGTCACCGTAGCCACCCAATCCGGCCCGTATCCAGCCCAGATGGTCACTGCAGTCACCAGATCCAGTCCGTATCCAGATCAGATGGTGGATCAGCACCCAGAGATGACCTCTACAGCCCTGAACGTCAGCGGAGACCAGGACACCGAGATGAGTGCCAGAGACAGATCCCTAGTGAGGACCCCGCCACTTAGACAGCCATCAAGAAAAGACCACTGGAACCAGTTGAGCCCTTACAATCTGACTTTGCTGCAGTTGGAATTGAACTGCTGGTTTGTTTGGCCAGAGGAGAACTGGCCCCCCGACTGAGCCTGGTTTCTCCCAAGGTTTTTTCTCCATTCTGTCACAGATGGAGTTTTGGTTCCTTGCCGCTGTCGTCTCTGGCTTGCTTAGTTGGGGATATTTCATTTCCAGCGAAATCGTCGACCTGATTGCAAAGACACTATTTAAACTGAACTGAGCTGGATGATGACATCACTGAATTCAATAATGAAATGCCTTTAACTGATTTTTTTTTTGTTAAAATCTTTCCATAATGTAAAATGAAAAGATTAAAAAAAGATTTTCAGTTAAAGGCATTTCATTATTGAATTCAGTGATGTCATCATCCAGCACACTATTTTCCTTTTTTGATATTGTGCAGTTGCTTTGACACATTTTACATTGTTAAAAGCTCTATATAAATAAAGGTGACTTGACTTGACTTGACATCATTATAGGTGCACTAAAACCACCTCTAGCTTTGACCATAACAAATGAATTAGAACACAACAATTTTATATGCAATATAAAATTCTCACTAAACCCAAATTGTTTTAACACAGTGAAAAGATACTTGTGATCAACTTGATCAAAAGCTTTTTCTTGATCAAGTGAAAGAACCCCTAAATTTAAATTATTACTTCAATTAAAATGAATCATATCATGCAATAAAAACAAATCTGGTATACAATAGGACTGGTCTCTATGATCTATTACATGTAGATATTTTTTAAGTCTATTTGCTAACACTTTTGATTTAACTATTTAATAATCTGAGCATAGCAATGACACTGGTCTCCAACTTTTTAATAATCCTAAATCTCATTTTTTAGGAATTAAAGAAAGACCTGCTCTGCAACAACTTGTGGGTAATGTATTTCTTTTGATGCAATCCGTCAGCAGTTTATTAAAATCCTGTCCAAATAATTCCCAAAAAGTCTGATAGAACTCCACAGGTATACCATCCATTCCTGGGGATCTTCCAGGAGATAATTGTCTCATTGCATCTGTGAGCTCTTGAAACGTTATTTGCTCATCCAGTGATTTTCTTTGTTCATCTCTCAACTGAGGCAAATCACAAAGCAATTCTTCAATACTTCCTTTTATTCTAATATACAGTACATTAGAATAAAAATCTACTGTCATTTTCCTCATTTCCATAGGGTCAGAAGTTACAGTTCCATTCGGACGTTTTATATGGCACAACTGTTTTTGTTGAAAACTTTTCTTTTCCAGATTAAAAAAGAAAGCACTAGGAGCATCCATATCTTTAATTGAGCAAAATCTTGATCTTACAAGTGCTCCTTTTACTTTTTCTTGTAAAATATATCCAAGTTCTTCTTTTTTCTTGTTTAACTTTTCATTATTCACAGTTCCACTATTATTCAAAATGTCTTTTTTCCAAAAATACAATGTCTCTTTGTAAACGTTTAACTGTTGTTTTCATCAGTGCAGTAGAATATGATGTATAGTTTTGACAAAAAATCCTGATATTTGCTTTACCGACATCCCACCATTAACCAAGATTCTCAAAAGTGTCTTAAGTTTCCAATCATCCCCAAAAAACTTAAACTTTTCACTAGTAACAATAGTAACTAATGTCTTGTAACCTTGTAATCTTCAGGAATTAACTGTAGGATTAATAGTACAATAAAATGATTTGTTCGTCCGCAGTACGGACAGTTTTAATCGTCTATTGACTCTAAGGACAATTATTTCTCTGGCCACAAAAAGTAACTTCCTTACTGATACATTGCTCACAGAGCATGTAACAAAACCAGAACGTTAAAGTGACCTCGTTCTGTGAGCAGCAGAAACAGACAACCAAGCGTGAATACATATGGATGTTTATTAAACTACACTACAGGGGAACATGCAACATCGAACTATACGCAAACATACATACATTAAACAGATGCCAATGCAAGGAAGGCATGGAGAGAGAGAGAGAGAGAGAGCGCTTGTGCGCAAGAGAGTAGAATGTAATGGCAGGATTTATACATCAGCTAACCACAACCTGTTAAGAGCCATCAGCAAATCACATCACCTTAATTAAAAGGGGTCGAAGCCTAGAAGTGCATCTAAATAGTTAACAAGCGGTTACTTGCATTGGTTTTGTTGGTGCTGAGTAAAGTGTCCTGGTGCATGTATAATGCGTAGATTCTTGATGAATTCCTTTGGGAGTGAAAGCTTCGTCATTCCAGCCATGGGTTGATTGGTCCGAAGTGAATCGAAAAAGTTACTGGACTTAAAACTGCCAGAAGCTCGGACTCCCCCCGGAGGGGGAGCCGCTAGATTTCCAAGGCGATATGTGTGTCTCCAGGGCACCGAAAGTAAAGAGAAGACCTCGCCTTTTGGGTGTGGGAGAAGTTTTATCCGGTTTCCCTGTAACACCCATTTTGGTTAGCTTGACCAATAACAAGGCACATAGTTTCAGCGAGAAAGTGTTTCTTTGTCCCACTTGACATCTCATTTGCATGTTTTATGACCGGTCTGGAGAATCTGTGTAATTTTTCCCGCAGTACAGTAAAAATAGTATGATGCATTTCACGATTACATAGTGTACATCATTGTTTGAGGAATAAAGAACAGTTCATTTTGATATCAAGAAAGAGACATTTAAAAGCTATTAAACCAGAGATACATTCATAGACCTGAATATGAGTGTTTAGAGCTTACTAATACAAATAACGAGTGGTAACTAGGCTAATATAATAAGGAAACATACAAACAACACATGCATATACCAGATACATTTGTAACTGATTAATTACGGTCTAAATAAAGAAAATGTCTCTATGTGTGTATGTTATGTGTCTTGTAATCGTAGGGGTAGTCCACTGGTCAGCCAGGCCTGGTACCGATGGTCATTTAGTTCTCTTTGGAATGTGTTTGAAGTCAGATGGAGAGAACAGAGAGTCGATCTGTTTAGCATCTTTTTGACAGTGTGGGGGGGGGCAACCATTGGCAATTTAGCACCCATATAAAGGTAGAATGTGGGGCCAGGTCTGTGAATTATATGCAAATGTCAAATGGCTAAAAGGGGTCTCTTAAGACATAAAGTCCCAACGACCATCAAGGATCATAAGCAGATGTTACATATTTAAGGAACCTAGATTTAAAAGTTCCATAGAGATATAGATAAAAAGAAAAAAAAGATAGAAACAAATACAAGAAGTAAAGTATTAAATTCACCCTGTGCATTTGAACATTTTATGTTTGCAAAGCTCTTTTTTCTTTCCGTAATTTGGCTACAATCTTCTTCAGTCTGAACCTCTTCTTCTTACATAGGGCTTCTAGCTAACAACTTTCTGCATTGACACCACTGACCATATGAATTTATCTATATCTGGTAAAAAAATCCTTCACCTCAACCATTTTTCCAAACGTTAAGTCCAAAAAATCCATAGTTTCATCTATATTCTGTGACCCAAACTCAGACATGTCAGATATCTCAGACAATGTATCATCATCCTTCATTCCATAATCCTCACTTTTTCCAACATCATCTGATCTTTCAGTAGTTTCCATTATAACCACTTCACAAGGAGCACTTTCACTAACTTTCTCTGCTACTATGACTGTACTATGTTCCAAGACCTCATGTTCCTCTACCACATTCATCGTTTTATCTTCTTTGTTTTGATTTGCATCTACACTTTCACATGATTCATCATTTTGAGCGATACTCTCCTCTTCAGGCTGAGGCTGCATTGTAGTATTATTTACCTTAGCTAATGTTACAGATACACTGCTAGGCCATGCGGCCTCCTCATTAGCCTGAGCTCTATGCGAGCATGCCAACTTTTTGTGCCCAACATCTCCACACTCAAAACACTTCAAGCTACCTATATTAGCATAGAGCATATATGATTTCCCTTCATGTACTACTCTGGAGGACACATCTAATTCTGGCACATAAACCAGAATTAACATAAACACCTGTCTCCTGAAATACATCACATGTTTCAGTGCTTCATTTTTACATCCTAATGGGATCGTTTTAATTCCACTAGCACATTTACCATACTGAGCTAATGCACGTTCAATATCTTCATTTCCAATAAATGGTGGAACATTCGATAAATAGACTTTTATTGTAGGTGGAAAAAGCGGTGAAACAGTCACAAAATCGCCACTTACCACAATCCCGTTGCTTACCAGTCGGTTTACAAGCTTCTCCTCTTTAACAAAAATCACTACCGCTTTGTTCATCCTGGAGGCCGAAGAAATGTTATCATTTCCAACCTCTACTCCGACCGCCACTAGTACATCCTCCACCGATACACCCTGAGCAGGTACACATCTGACTCCATGATGCTGCGAAACAGGTGGTTCTCCCCCCGTCAGAAATGATGCCATTCATTTGTTGATGTTTCGGCGAACACCACCATTAGGTGGTTTTAAGACAAAAACAGCTTTACAAAAATAGTATGTATCAAATCCCCCTTTTTTTTAAATCCAAATCAAATAAAGAAAGAGAAAAAAAAGACTTTCATACACCTCTCAGTGAGCACCCTCACCCACACCCAAATATTCCCTGCATGCAGTGTGAGAGAGAGAGAGAGAGAGACAGACAGAAATAAAGAAAGAAAAAGAAACTATATAAATAAATATAACAAATTAAATCAATAAATATACTATAATGGATCAGGAATGAAATACGTGATTATTTATTTGTTTATTAAAAAAATTTATTATTTTTAAAAGTTTTACAAATTTTTCATACCTAATCCTCTATGTATATATGTATGTGTGTGCATGTATTTAGTCATTTATTTATTCTAAATAAAAACTATATAAATTAATATATTACATGGACTCAGGAATAAAATACATTTTTATTTATTTGTTTATTTAATTTTTCTTTTATTTACTCAATGTATTTTAATAAATAACTAACTAAATATATAAATAAATATTGTCCATGCCTAATTGCATATCGTATCTCCATCATTATTATTGTATAAATTCTGCTGTTTGTCTATTTTGATCATTTCCCATGATGCCTTGTTTTCTTTTTGCTTCTCTTTTCTAGATTTTTTTGGTCTGGGCCACAGCTGTCTCCACAGCTGAAAAGACAGTCCCCAGCTGCAAAAACTGTTACGATTCCATGTGGTGCAATATGTTTGATTCATCCCAAGAAAACAAGCACATTATTTACTAATTCATTGTCCAGTTCAGCATATTTCTAGGTGAGACGCCATATGTGGAATTTTGGAGGTGAGCAAGCAGAACTTTGCCATGCAGCTTCCCCCTTTGTTTTCCCCAAAGGATTTGCATTATTTATTCACACATCTCAAAACTCTGGGCGAGGGGTCATATCATAACCTTTTCCATATGTTCACTGCTGACGATGACACATATAGTATAAGAAAGCAACAACAGCCTTATGCGGCATGCTCTCAAATATTTAAGCAAGATTAAAAAATAACCTTTGTTATATGATTATGTATGCATATGCTGTGTTATGAAAAGTTATTCGTTCTACTCCAGACACTATCTTGCCTGTAAACATTTCACACGACTGCATGCACAAGATAAACAGCATCTGCAAAGTAAACAGATATAGCGGTAGATATATTTTGTTAGTCTCCTGAGAGATGAATGCATGTGACAGCAGACACCAGCCATATATTTGAAAATCATACCTCAGTGCAGTCAAGTTAACTGAACAGGGAGATGGGGCTAGTTGTCACAAGGGCTGTTTTTGATGACCAGGTTTTGAATCAAGAATCCAGTTACAATTACACAAACACACACACACACCGGGTAGATTACAATTTAAATTGTAGTCTGTTACTGGCTACAAATTACATCACAAAAATTGTAGTAATGTAATAAATTACATTACAGTATTTTAGGTAATATAATCAGACTACTTTTTGATTACTTTTAGGTACTATTGACTATTGCCCCGTTATACTCAAAAGGTCAACATTTGTTCAGTAATCTTGTATTTACAGTATATTTTTGGAAGAGCACTTTGAGACTGTTTGGATAAATGCCAGACAGGGCAAGTTTACTTTTATTTAGACACAATAACCTAAATAGTGTGTACATGGCAATTTAAAAAAATATGGTAGCACAGAATAAAAACTCTTACTTCAGCATTTTAGTCTTCAATTCATTCCTCCTAGTTTCTTATTTAAAATTAAGTCATCAAGTTTCAGAAAGTATATGCTAAATTATTTTAAAATGCAAAGAAATACCACACTCTAATGAACTATATTCCTCAGTATAATATATAATTATTTTTTTCTGATAATTATTAATACTTAAACTGTTGTCTTAGCATCATGCCTAACCATGCTAAAATCACTGTAACACTTTGACTCATTTTTTGTATTGCTAGGGTTCTGATATTCTGTTTAATATAACAAAAACACTTTTAAAAACAAAGTGCTGTGCATCTCCGGGAGGGTTCTTTTGAAAACCTATGTATCAGACAAAGACTTTAAAAACAAGCAACAGCTTGGATTCAGCTTATATGAATATGTTGCTAAAAGAAAATAAACAAAAAAAAATCAAGATTTAAACAGCTTAACATAATTCAATACCAATTTCTTTGCTATTCCCCAGCCTGCAACAATTATGCAAATTAAGTTTTCACTGTTGTAAAGAAACAAGCAAACTGAAAAGAAAAGTATGCAATCTTTGCCTTATTCCATTTTTGCCTATTACACCAATCAGGATGAGCTTCACACCGGCTCCAAGAGCCACGCGAGAGAAGATGACTAATTGCACTTCATACATTACATTACATGACTCTGAGCAGGGCATTTATTGCCTTCATGGCGACAGAATTCACTGGCCGACATGCATCGACTGCATTTACCAGATGGCACGGAATTCACTCCGAGGGGGCCATAAAAGTCGATATATTTCAGAGGGAATATCAAAGCATGTCTGATCTATTCTTCATCGCAAAGCATTGAATCAGCACCTTCCCCTGTGCTTATTATGGGCGGCGAAGTGAGGAAGAGATTTCCATGATAGGCCGCTGGAAAGACATAAATGAATAAGAGAATAAAGTGATTTGCCCAGAGCTCTTGCGAGTTTAATTTGCATGAGTAGTGTATTTTGTTTGTCTCCCCCAAGCGTGATAGATTACACCACGGACTCTGACGGAATTAAATGCATCAGCTAATTAGTTTTCTATGGTCAGTGCCATAAGGGTACTAGACCCAGCCGTGAGCTCCTGGAGCTACACGCTATGCTAGCATCCAATAACATATTACAGGTGAAAACAAACAATGGCTGCATCCAAATTTGCATATTTCAATACTATAAAGTATGTAGTATGTAAACGTGTGTTCGAATTCACATTATCCACCTCATTTTTCCCATTAAGAGTGGACGTGGCCATTTGTAAATTTTATGGGTCTCGCTTCCGGTGTCATCCACTTCCACTTATTTTTAGCAGTGCAAAACAGCTCGTTTTGCTGCTTGATATTGCAAACTAGTGTGTCTTACCTTATTATTTTAATGTATTATCTTAATTATGAACGCGCTGGTTTGTAGTGTAAACAGTTTTACCTTTAGCCCACTGCACTTGTTATTCTTCTCATTATTTCCATAACCGGAAGTCTTGGATTTATAAAAGTACTCGGATTACCTAATACTTCTGGCTAGAATTCTGAAGTGCACTTCCAATGGACACTTTATGATCAAATGGGGCCACTGGAGAGGATTTGTGACAGTAACAGTAAAGCATTAGATCACATGACAATGACATGGATTACATTCTACACAAATTCATACAATATAAAACATACTTTTTTAAAAGTCGCAAAGTAACTTATTCAAATCGAGTGCTTTCTTCAGACCCAGCCAACGACTGTTTTCGGGAATGCTTAAAACTACAGCCCTGCCTAGTGCTGGAGGAAGTGAAGCAAGACTGAGTCAACTGAACAATTTGGTTTGCAATGATTCACTGTTTCAAAGCGTTTGGAACTTCACACATTGAGGACATCTGCTGGTTACAGCTATGGAAATATATAAGGAAAGGAAAGGACATGATATGTAGCCAAGTATGATTACCCATACTCAGAATTTGTGCTCTGCATTTTACCTATCCAAGTGCACACATATACAGCAAGTAGTGAACACACACACACACACCATGAAATATTTGGGGATTTGATGCCTTCTCACCTCAGTCATGGTATTGAAGGTGGAAGAGAACGGTACCGAGACTCAAACTTGCGACCTTTCGGTTACAAGTCAGACTCCCTAACCATTAGGCAACGACTGCCCTGAAAACTGCAGTGTTTAACAACCTCTTTTATATACATTTTTGTAGAAAAAGATATCATTAAAATGTAATAGTAATATCAGCATTAACACTGTGTAACAAGTTGAACAGTCCTACTTTTCGATGTATTATTCCAAAAATTGTAAAATTCCCTGAAACGGCCAAAATTCTGTTTTAATGAAGAAATGGAATAATCGATTTCAAGTGATCCAACAAACAAATGCAACCCAGGCTCATTTGAAATACGTGCTTCTAAATACATTTCTGCAACACCGTTGTACCTTACTGCACGTTTCATGGAAGTTTCAAAGTGAAATGCCCAGCGAGTGGCGCTAAAACGTTGGTTCAATACGTTACCCTGGGACGTATTTGGTTACGTTGATATAGGCAAGTATTGCTGTGTTTGCATTGCTTCAGGTGTGTATTGCAGTGGTTCATAATTCAAATATCTGAAGAGTGTCGCTAAAAGTTAATTCGTTAATCGTGTTGGAAATATCCCCTACACCAAACCCAACCCTAAACCTACCCAATAATGTTAACAAATGCAAAAGTGATATAAAAACACATTTATTGATGCAGCCGTGCTATTTTAACTTCCTTATGCAGATTTGAGCTGTTTTGTTGAACCGTAGTTTCATAGGGTTCATAACGGAGCTCTTCAAGTGCAACACCTTATCGCGCAAGCTACCGAGCAAACATACTGAATTAGAAAAATCATGCATACAAAGCTGGGTTTGTGACGACACTTTCAAAAGTATCAGTTGTAGCAGCATGTTAAAATGTTTTTGAATTCATAACATAATAGGCCTATTCCTCAAGTAATTATGCGAAAATTAGGCTTTATTAATCAAAACTGTGGACCTGCAAATAATACTTTGGATGAAAAGGAATAAAAGTTGTTAGAGTTTTACTGCCTCTAGTGTTCATTTCAACTGGAAACTGCAGCGATTTGTATGTATTTTTTTTTCTTCCATAGGCTATATGGTGTTGACCACCAAAAATACCTTGGTGTCATTTAGTTAAGCATTAAAATACAGAAGCATCCAGAAACGCTAGGCCTAAATAAACAAAAGAAAAACAACAAAAAGGCTTGAAATTATAACGACCAAACAATGAGCAGATGTTTGAGCTATGATATTATATCCACAAAGAACGTAAACCACAGTCAAAGGAAGGGCAACTTCAGGCATTTTAAAGTATGAAAAATACAAAGCTGCCACATTAAAACTGACTGATTTATTCATTTACTTTCAGAAAATACAGCTCTGGGTCCTCTATTATTCATGTGCACAGATCTCAAAGATCTGCACAGCATTCAGATGAGACGGTAATTGAAATATAGCACTATCTTAACCCGTATTATTAATAAGGATCTAAGGCGTTAGCAAGCTGGACATTGAAATAGTGAATGTTCCCATGTTCTCCCGTATGCTGGAGTTCTGCACTGAAGGAGATAAAGTGCTTGTTTGCGGTGGGGAATCCTGTTATCAATTCATATGCGTCTTCTCTCAGGTGGAAATGATGTTTTTAGGGAGTAGGTATGCTCTCTGAGCAGATGAAGGGATTATAGCGTCGAGAGGCCTCGTTGATCCAGACAGACATGCGTTACATTAATATCATGCTTATGCAGCTGAGATACATACCAGCACATCTGCACCTGCTTCCATAATAATGGGAAGTTTGTACAAACCATAAAGAATCCACTGTTGTAGACTCTTTAATATTTTATTTTATTTTTAGTTTGGTTTAACTCTCCTGCTTAAGTCACAGTCCTGGTCACTCATTGTCATATGGACACTCAGTAATTATATTGACAAACAGAACTTACTTAATCATGATTAGGCCTATCCGAATAAATTAGCACTTACAATTCAGTAAGTGAGTCAAATAAACACTGTTGTATACAGTTCTGTGATGGAATCAAATTTGTAAGAGACTGATTCAAAATGCTAACTTGTTTTTGGAACGATTCATGAAAACCACCAAGTCATTTGTTCTGGAGTCAGTAGACTACTGGTCGAGCTGTGTTTTTCATTCACTAACCATACCAGAGAGTCATTTGTTCTGGAATCATTCTACACTTTCAATGTATGTTTTGATTCGTTAAAATAATCTAGTCTCAGCCTCAGACGTCACACCCATGTGAACTGTTGGCTGAACTTCTGATGCATATGGCACACAAAATTGGAAATACTTCAGGAGTTTTGAAGTCGTCATCGGATACGACACGGCACAAAACAAAACGTGATTGGTTGCTTTACTTGTAATTCAAATCAAAGACTATAGAATACCCAAGACATGTCACTCGTATAGTTTTGAATGGGGAATAATGCAGTGCTCAATATGGCCACTCTATCGAACGAAGCCCTGCCTTCTGAGTAAAAGAGCCAATCCCTAATCTCACATTGCCTGGTCTAGCCTGACAAATGAACTTTTTAACGCTATTTGAGCAAAATAAACAACATTTATGATACAGTTGTTGTTAGATTTAATTGTGATTTCAAATATGAAATTTATTCGTAAGCTTGGCAAACTGTTTTAGAGAATTTTATGTTTTCCCATTCAAAGAGATAGAAGTAGCACTTACGTGCCCGAGAGGTCTTTCAAAGATGGCCGCCGAGTGACATGACTTGCCTTAAAGGGCCTTCCCTTATGAGAATTAAACAGTTTTACTACAAATTAAACCAAAAAAACATGGTTACTATAGTTAAACCATGGTAACCACAAATTATCCATGGTTTTGCTACACTAACCATAGTTATACAAATGGTAATCAATATGCCAAAAAATACATAGTACTACACTTTACTACAATACAACCATGGTTAACTTTCTTTAGGGATTGTTCATATGGCGTCCTGGACGGGCTTTGGCTATTCAAAGCGGCCAAGGTTCCCAGACCTTCTGCCATCAGTCTGAAGGTCTGGCTACGTGAGACTAAAAGAATCAGTTCATGGAGAGTCATTTGTTTTGGAATCAGACTACACTTTCACTGTGTGTTTTTGATTCATTGAAAAGAACCAGTATATAAGAGTTGTTTTAGAATCAGACCACACTTTTGTTGTGTTTTTTGATTAACTTAAAAAAAACAGTTCACAGGGAGTCATTTGTTTTCGAATCAGATTAAATTTTCTCTGTATGTTTTGATTCACTAAAAGAACCAGCTCATGAGTCATTCATAAAATGTACTGCACTTACTATTTTGTAAAAAGTACTATTTTGTAACTCCAGTTTGTGATGACAACATAAGAGATTACCTTTTATTTTGCAGTAAAAAGTCTTAAAATTTCAGACAGCAAACTCACATGCAGTGGGGGACTGAAAAAGCTAAATGTGCACGGTTGTTGTCAGATTTTATTACTCATGTGAAATTGTTGAAACCTAATCTTGACAAACAGTTTTAGAGATTTGGTCTTTTCTCATAAAAGTCAATGAGAGCAACTGCTTTATAGCTACCAAAAATAGCTGCATGGGTTAACTGCATGGGTTCCTAATCGGTTAACTGAATGATTCAATGATTAAACACAGACACCTCTCACCACCTAATGGTGAAACGTTGTAACCTGCACACCAATACTGCACAGAAACAAAAGTTAAGAGAGTAAAAGTTGTTTCTGGCAATACCCAAAAAAGCTATATTGAAATTGGTTTGTGGTTTAGTTCATGCTGTGTTAGAAGTTGCCCAACAGCAGCACAAAGCAAAGAGTTCTCAGAGCGACCGTGATAGGCAGTGATGATGTCGGCCATCTCTCCAGGGAGGGCAGAGGGAGAAAGCGTTCGTCCGACATGGCTGGAATTAGCATAAAACATCCTACAGGTGGCTCCTCTAGGGCTTCTGTGAACTTTACTTTGCCTGTTTCGAGCGCTTCCCTGGAGAACCGGTCCAGAGGAATTCCTGTGGGAGGGTATATGTGTGCAGTTCAGCTATAAAAAGGTAGACAGAGGGAAAAAAACAGACAGGTGTGACGGCTTTGATGAGTCATTTTACACCTTTGCACAGTCTGGGATAAAGAGCACAAAAGCCCGAAAATATTACTGAGCTGTACACTGTGAGCTGTCAATGTCTCAAGATGCTTAGATCAGACCACCAGCAGATGTGACAGGATAGAAAGGACAGCCCGTTATTGCAGTAACTCAATATATCATCACTGTACACGCAGAGCCAATATGTTCCTCGATTGATAATTAATCAGAAATTAATTAGAAAGCTATTAGCAAATATGCAAATGCAGTTGGATTTCTTGGTATGTAAATGTACATCTATTTACATCTTACATCTATTTTAAACATGAATCTGTGTATTTGCAACTTTGAAAAGTGATAAATTTTTTTTACTATTATATTTAACTAAATTGTTTTAAAAGTTGTTTGTCAAGTGATTTATTTATTTAAAATTTTTAAAGTTATATACATTTGATTATTTTATTTTATTCTTAAAATGCACTCATAGTCTTCCATATGCAGCAACAGAGGAAAAATAAAAAGGTTTATTATTTTTTTTTTAATGTGCTTTGGGTTGTCGTATTGCATGTCCCGACCCATGTTATTTTCACTATTTATATACTATTATATTATTTATTCAGATTTTTTAATAAGCCTTTTTTCAGTTTTCATTTTAATTTTAGTATTTTTTTACTAAAATGGTTTACTTTTGTAATTTCATTAGTTATATATATATATATATATATACTTTTATTTAGCTTCAATTTATTTCTATTTCAGTTGTAGTTTTAGTACTTCAACTTACTGTTTTTCCCCTAAAAGTTTATTTATATATTTTTTCTTATTTTATTTTATTGTATTTTATTTTATATTCTATTTCAGCTTCTTTTAAATTAAAGAAAACTATTTTAAAATAGTGTTTTTTTTCTTTTCTTTTTTTCTTTTTTCGTAAGCTATCCAGTCCTTGAGGCAGCAAAACAGCCCCCAAACCTTGATGTCTCCACACATAGCCTTGTGTGTTTTTCCAAACAAATCCACTGGTTTCAACTTCCCAATGCCAGTAGCTCTGTGTAACATCCAGGTGCTTTTTGTTGACTTCAGACATGTAGAAATGTTCTCTTAGACACCAGTGGCGCCATCCATGAATTAAGTCCTTGTTTAGGGCAGTGGAGACCAGTCTGAAATGTTGATTTACTTCCATCTTGTTTCACTGGCTGGATGTTAGAACTAGTTTTATGACTAATTAATGCAAAAATCCAGGTAATCCAAATGTTCACATACTTTTTCACACAGCTGTACATTTTATGAGTGTTTCAAGGGAATTAAACCCATGACCTTGGTTTTGCTTGCACCAAACTTCACCAGCCAAACAAGAAGAACATTTATTCATGAGCTAGTATTCACACTGATAAATAATCTACTTGCTCAGACATAAAATATGTTCAACCACATGCTTTCAAAGACCCGTGAAGATCACTTTGGATGGCCTTGCTCTTTAATGTTTGTTTTTCTGGTCCATGCTCTCTCCCAGATCACTTGTACTCTGAATGAGAGCTACACAGGAGCTGGGACACCATCCTGAGAACGAAAACTCTGGTGCGTGACTCTGAGAGTAAACAATTTCATTTATTGATAAAAACTAAAACACTCCCGACATTGTTTAAAGTGACTCCAGCAGACATCAAGAGATGAACCTGCCCCACTGTGCCCCTCACGATCCCACTATTCCCAACTGTTTCCTCTCTAACCCATAAGGAATTTCTTCACCGTCTGTGACTGTTTAGCTCAACTGCTTCGGCTCTTTCTCAAATCACACCTACAAATTCAAAATAGCGATGCTTCTTCATATCTAATGGGTGAAGATTGAATTGCCCACACAAAGCAGTACAATAAAACATATCAGAGAGTATCTGTGTGGTTCAGAGGAGATGTAACATATTCTAAATTACATTTACGGACTACTGTGGAACAATGCATGTATCATAAATCTGCCAGATAAAACCACATCACGTACTGTACACACAGCTCCTGAATTTGTACTAGCAGTATTATTATTATTTCTGTTGTAGATGCTATTATTTATTAACTATCATTGAATAATTTATTCAAATAATTAGTTTAAACGGCTGATTCATTTAAAAATGAAGCAAGGTAATGGATCATAGAATCATTGACTCAAATGATTCATTCATTAACAGATTCATTCAGGAATGAAACACCGCAGTTTTGCTCAGAGATGCCCAAATGTTCTCATCTGGCTTTGCTTGGAACTATTTCCATATGTCATGGTACTCTCATAAATGGTGGCAGAGACTGACCCTGAAGAGAAGAAATGGTTGAATAAAGTCGTTATTTTAGTTTTCTTTCCCCAAAAAAAGTATTCTCATAGCTTCATAACATTACGGTTGAACCACTGATGTCACATGGAATATTTTATCAATGTCCTTACTACCTTTCTGGGCCTTGAACGTGGTAGTTGCGTTGCTCACTATGCAGGGTCAAAAATCTCTTGGATTTCATCGAAAATATCTTAATTTATGTTCTGAAGATGAACAAAGGTCTCACGGGTTTGGAACGATGTGAAGGTGAGTAATTGATGACAGAATTTTAATTTTTGGTCTATTCCTTTCACATCAAGTAAACCATGAGCAATATAAAGCATTATAATATGTTTCCAAAACCTCGATTAGCACTATGTATACAGTAGCTGTTTTCAAATTCAACATTTTATTGCAGAATCAGGAGGCTTGATTAATTGCGTTAATTTTTATTGTAATTAGCTAAATTAACTTGTTAAATGCACAGCCCTACTCTCCCTCCCAAACTTTCAGTGGAATCAGTGCGAAAATAAACCTCTGGTTTTATTTCCCAGTCACAGCACACACCTGAGCTCCCCACTCTAGCATTTATCACAAAGATTCATTTTCCTTCTTGGTTGCAGCTCAGATTAATGAATGGTACCGATGAGCAAAATTCACCTCTTAAACTGTGACCTTCAAACGTGCAGCCAAGTATCACTAGTTCCGGCGCTGCTTTACAAATGTATACACCAGCACCCTAGCAAGTGTCATGTAAGAGTCATTATTTATTTATCGAGATCACAGCTGCACAAAAAATGTAGCTACTTTATGTAATTCTTTACCACCTATTTTCCTTATTGCAGAGACCACAAAGCGCCCACCGATCGCCATTCACTTTCATTGTATAGAAAAGAGCAGCATGAACATTCTGCTAAACATATTTTTTGTGTTTTAAAGTAGAAAGAAAGTCAAACGGCTTTGGAATGACTAAAGGTAAAATACAGGTCGCTAAAACTGCTCATACTCTCTCAAAAACATTATTTATAGCTTCTGTGGTAATCTAAGCTACCGACCCGATACAGCTGATGCAACGGCAGCCAATTCTTTGCAGACTCCAGTTCCAAGACGCTCCTTAATCTGTTTGTTTATTAATAACATTGACCAAATATAGCTGGAGTACAGAAAAGACCACACTCCAACCCTCTTGTACTCCGGTTCAGAGGGAATAAAATGTGGGCTGACTTTTTCCCCCTCTTGAAGTAAAGCTTTCTGCCTACACTTTAAAAGCATTCGATTTGACAAGCCAGGAAACGCTTGTTCTGAGCAAATGCAGGGTCAGTACATTCTTGCTCAAGGTCAGCACATAAAGTGGAGGATTCAAATATTTTTTGTGATTCAGACACTTGATGATTTTTTTTAATCGACCGTTGGCAGGCACAGTGCAGACAAAGTGCAGGCACATTTTATTTAAAACACTGATATGTCTGTATTATCTCAAGGTGTTTTTGAAGGCCCGTTTTTTTGTGTATTTCTATGAATATCCAGACATTTTTCAAAATCATACTCACTGTAAATAATGTTAGCAGCTCTTAAATAATGCTGATGGTGGTTTTATGCCAAGAAGTATTTGGAAGAGGGATCTGCTTCAGTTGGTTACATTAGGCTGAAAGCCAGGCCAGTCACTGCCATATTTGCTGACTGAAGTTAACAGAGCCTTTTTCAGAATAAAGAGTCCATCACTTTAAGTTTTTCTGACGGGTTGATGTAAGGGCAACAGATATTGCACTCCATCTCATCTATGAAGGTTTTCTGTCTCATGCCTGTCTCAGTGCAGTTTGACCATATGTTGAGATAAGTGCCTGATCTGTCATTGTAATCATTATCAAGAAAATGGGAAAGTCAGGGATTTTCCCTTGATTTAGACTTTTTTTGTAGTAGAAATAGAGTGGGAGAAAAAATCTGTTTCCTGCTGCAAGTTATTTGTTAAGATACTCAATTTAAAGCCCTCATTAGTGAACAAATCATTATTTTAACTCATGTCTTTTAATTGAATCGGTTTCTCAATGATTCGCTCACAAATCTGACTGAATTGGACTGAAAACTAGTCGAAAGCACGTTAACAAACAAAAGCTTTCTCTGTAAAACATGCAAACTTTTCAAGCAATGAATCACCTTTTTGAACCGATTCATTTATGTGAACTGTCCAAATGAACTGATTTATCAAAGTGAATATTTTTTCTCCACTGTTTCGAATGTAAAGCTGAACGTGCAATTACAGTCTAACATTAAAATAATAAGATTAGTTATAATCGTGCTTATTGGAAAAAAGTAGTTTGCCACTGCACTTTATTTATGAAAAGAATTGTATCATTATTAATATTATTATGACACTATTAGAAAACTGTTTCACAGGTGTTTTACATGCAGTGTATTGTGCTTAAGGGTTGAAGGAATAGTTCATAAAAAAATGAAAATTTGCTGAAAATGTGCTCACCCACAGGCCATCCAAGATGCAGATGAATTTGTTTCTTCATCAAAACAGATTTGGAGAATTGAGCTTTGCATTACTTGCTCACCAATGTATCCTTTGCAGTGAATGGGTGCCTTCTGAATGAGAGTCCAAACAGCTGATAAAAAAACATCACAAGTAATCCACAAGACTCCAAATGTTCAATTAATGTCTTGTGTTGCAAAAAGTTGCGTGTTTGTAAGTCACAAATCCATAATTTAGGCATTTTAAAGACTTTAAACCCTCCTTTCTGGCCAAAATACCAATCCATATAAACACTTCTGCCAAAGACAAAGTCCATCCCCTGTTGTCCTCCCACATCAGAATCCACCTACACATTTGTTTAGAACTGGTTTTAGACAATTTTCGCTTCTATCTGTATATATTTCTCCCCTGATTCAGAAAAGTCAGCTTTCAAGAAAAAGCTTCATTATGGATAATGGTTTGACTTTAAAAACATCTTAATGATGAATTTGTTTATTACAAACATGCAGCTTTTACTGCACAAGATGTTAACTGATGGACTGAAATGGTATGCATTACTTGTGGATTCTTGTGATTCTTGTTTGGACTCTCATTCTTACGGCACCCATTCACTGCAGAGGATCCATTGTGAGCAAGTGATGCAATGCTACATTTCTCCAATTCTTAGCTGGCCTGGGTAAACTTTCAGCAAATAATAGTTTTGGGTGAATTATTATTTTAATATAGTGGTATATCTACTTGTAATAAGTGACACCTCAAAAAAGTAAATGGAAACTAAAGAGTGGTAACCAAGGCAAAAATAAGCAATCTGAAGGTTGATTTTAAGGGTGACATTTCTAGGATCACACTCCAACTTGAGATAGAAATAAAGCTGAAAAGCAAGGGATTTTTAGGAAAGCTTTCCTGCCGAGAGCGGTATAGAGTTTCTCTCAAGCAGATATGTATGTGTGCTGGAGGAGAGCAGTGCATTATGGGAGTACAGAGTCTGGCATTCTGAACAGGCTGTGTGTGTGTGTGTGTGTCACTGTTTCCAGGGGAACAAGGACAAAATTCCCAACCTGATTCTGCCCCATCATTCTTGCCATGTAAGTTGGGTTTTGGATGAATTTAGTTTGTGTTGAAAAAGGCAAAAACATTTTAACGTTGCCACAGAAAGTGTAATCATAGGCTCTGTGTCGGTTTCCAATACCTCAGTTATTTCTGCAAGTATGTAACCTGTTTGCATACTGAATCAGTTTCATCTTTATGCTTGATTTCTGTTTTCCAATGGCAGGTTTGTGTTGTGAAACAAACATTCAAGGGAGACCCCATACCGAAGCGTCTTGCTGTCAGCTGAGCTGAAATAGCCCAGGCCCAGGAGACAGAGCAGGTAGACAGTGGAAGCCTGCGGTGATCAAGGCAGACAGGGTCAGCGGGAAGCAGAGGAACAGGTCTGTCATGTCAGTGACTAAAGTGCTTGCTTGGCAGTGGGAGAAATATAAATTAAGCATGGCCCAAACAAATGCCATTCAATATATACTTTTACACACAAACACACACACAAATGAGGCAAAATAAGATACTGTGCTAACTTGAGTGTGTCTCCTAACACAGTTACGTACAATTTTGTACTTCGCTTCTTGAGGTGTTGTCACATTTGGCGCCACACGTTGTGCATGTCAGACTTTGCATTTGATTATTAGCCACAGCCATAACACCCTGCAGCCCAAGACCGGTTGCCCACTGAAGCTAAGCAGGGTTGAGCCTGGTCAGTACCTGGAGGGAGACCGCCGGTGAAAACTAGGTTGCTGTTGGAAGAGGTGTTAGTGAGGCCAGCAGGGGGTGCTCACCCTGTGGTCTGTGTGCGTTCTAACGCCCCGGTATAGTGACGGGGACACTATACTGTCAAAAAGCACTGTCTTTCGGATGAGACGTTAAACCGAGGTCCTGACTCTCTGTGGTCATTAAAAAATCCCATGGCACTTCTCGTAAAGAGTAGGGGTGTAACCCCGGTGTCCTGGCCAAATTCCCTCTACTGGCCCTTGTCTATCATGGCCTCCTAATAATCCCCATCCACTTGATTGGCTCTTTGACTCTCTCTCCTCTCCACCTGTATCTGGTGTGTGGTGAGTGCACTGGTGCCGTTGTACTGTGGCTGCCGTCGCATCATCCAAGTGGATGCTGCACACTGGTGGTGGTTGAGGAGAGACCCCCACATGATTGTAAAGCGCTTTGGGTGTACAGCAATACACAATAAAGCGCTATATAAATGCATCATTCATTCATTCATTCATCTAAAATTAGATTTGCTTTGGGAAATCTCCACAAAAATATATATATTGATGTGTTGTGAAGAATGAGGAGGTTGAAAATGATTTAATATGATTAAAAATATATTAAAATGTTATTATATAAATGAAAGATTTGATATGTTTATTATGCCAGTAAATTTGTTTATTAAAATGTGTTCTTTATTGAATATAGTGTATTCAACTCCGAAAAGCATATTTAAGTTTGGAAAGATTTGGATTAAAAAAAAGTTTTTGGATAAAAACAGTTTATACAAATTATATAAATGTTACATACATTTGGATTATCTTAAAATAGATTTGATCAAGGAAATCCACACTGTGAAAGACATATTCTTTTTAATTTTTTTTATTGTTTCATACATACATCGAGTGTTATTTTTTAAGCTTAATATTAACTGTATGAGAAATAATATATAAAAAAAGTAAAATAAATAAATTAAAATAAATAATTAAAATGATAAAACAAAGTTTATTGTGTGAATATAATGTATATGTATCATTTGTGTGTCAATGTATAATCTATATATACATAATATATATAAAAGAAAGATTGTATGTGTTTATTATTGCAGTAATTTAATGTATGACAACAACAGCAATAGTAATAATAATAATAATAATAAATAATAATTATGTGTTTAAATGTGAAAAGTGCATCTACTGTTTGGAAAGAATGTAAAAACAAACAAATAAATAAATATCCTCTTTGGTCAGGGGAATATAATTTTTTTTCAAATTATATAAAATACAATTATTATTATTATTGATTGATTGATTGATTGATTCTCATAAATAATAAAGTGGTCTTGTCAGCAGTTTTAGACATTAAATTTGACAGATTTGGTCTCTGTGTCTGTGGCATATCATTTTCAACAATTTATGACCAAAATTTAGAAATTTAAGCAGAAATCTCAAGCTATTTAATACTTACAATGAGGACAGATTTGAAGTTATGGCAAGTCGACATTTTAATCAGAGTCGAGAATATAAACAAACTAATTAAGTAAATGCACTCAGCTCATAAAAAGCCATGCAAACGTTCCCCTTCATTTGTATTTAAATATAAAAAAAACCCATTTTTACCAGCGCATTGCCACTCCATAAAAGCTAATGCATCATGCAGGTATCATCCCGTCTATTCGAACAGAGTGACGAGGAATTGAACTGGAGACATTAAGGAGCACGTTCTCATACCTCCTATGAAATAACTGCGCTTCTGCTCTTAATGAGTTGAGTGCTTTTTATTTTGATTTTGTTCGGCAGGCTGATAATTAAATTAAAATATGGAGATAACGGACAGAGAGTGGTAATTAAATTTGGAGTCCTTAAACGAAATCACATGAGTGATTATTTGCTAGAGGTACATTCAAGAATGAGTTAACACCGACTTCCTTAATTGTTTACGTAACAATTAAATTTTTCCCCATCACTGAACTGTAGCAATAAATCTTTTGTAAAGCTATAAAGCCACTTACATACTCGATGAAGTTAAAGCTGGAGCATGATTGCTTTGCGCTTTATTGATGATGCTTTTGTTACGGGTCGCAATTGCTAAGACTGGAAGATTACAATAACTCATAATGAAAATATACCCTATATTGCCTGCCCTCACTCAAAGTATGGCTCATGCAGCTTTATTTTGTAAGATATTTATGTATCTGAGCTGTGTTTGTATATCAATGCTTTAGACAGCTCAAGGTGTCAAATTTTCAGCAAACTTAATTTTATTTTAAATTATGCTGTTTGACACATTTCATCATATATGCTTAATAAATTGCATTGCAAACAACGATGACATTTTTAATACTCCAAAGTCAATAAAGGTTTATTAGTTCATTATTTAAGTGCCAAATGCAAGCCCACAAGTGCTTTATTTTAAGATCTTTTTTTAATTTTTTATTTATACTCTCCAAGTCTGAACTCCACATTGGTTAGATGTATAAAAGCTCACCACATTAACGAAAAACTCAATACCCTGAGCTGAACCTCTCCGAATTAATGACAGCTATTTTTTTTGTTAACTGTTTATTGAATTTTATTCTGTGGAACAGTAGTACAAAACAAAAAGCAGTACAAATTTAGAACCCACTCCAACCCATCTCACCCCCTATTAGTATTAAAATATATATATATATATATATATATATATATATATATATATATAATAAATAAAATAAAATAAATAAATAAAACTAAATAAAGAATAATAATAATAATAATAATAATACATATATTAATTAATATTAACATATAAACAAATAACAATTAAATAATTTTTATAAATATTTTAGAAAAGAATTAAAAGCATTAAAAGCTGAATGCCATGAATTAACAGTTTTCACGTTAGATCCATGTATACGAGAAGTAGAGAGTTCCATTGAGATAATGTCCAACAAGGTTCATCTGTCCATTGTGTGAGGAGGATTCCAACGGTTGACCAGCAATTT
Source organism: Barbus barbus (assembly GCF_936440315.1). Taxonomy (NCBI): domain Eukaryota; kingdom Metazoa; phylum Chordata; class Actinopteri; order Cypriniformes; family Cyprinidae; genus Barbus; species Barbus barbus. The sequence goes on from NC_136726.1 coordinate 17,636,848, forward strand.
TTTTTTGCTGCTGTGAGAGCAGCTAACAGTAAATATCATTGTTGGACGGACAAGGTGAAGTCCCTAAAGTCATTCATGAAAAAATGCCGCGGAGTCAAACATATCTCAGTACCCAACAAATATGATAGGTCCAGTGAGAGTCCAAATGGGTGAGTTAGAGGGGCACTCCCCAAAAAAATGCAAAAACGTGCCTAAAACTCCTTGAAAAGAGAGATTACACTTAGAAGACGACAGATTCATATCAAAACGTTTCATTGGAGTCAAGTAAAACCTATGCAGCAATTTCCAATAAAATCACGAATGAGAGATGCCTAATTGATGACATAAAATTATTAATTTGATTATTTACATGCAAGAAAACCTTTGTTACTATATAGTCAAAGTTTACTTTGCATATACGTAATTAAAATAAATATATTATATTATATTATATGACATTATTAAAATACAATATCATATTTATTACACATATGTTTATCTCAATATATAATTAATAATAATAACTGTTTCTTTCTCTCAGTAGATATATATGCTCAGTATCTCAAAAGATACAAGACTTATATGTAATTATTATTATTGTTATTATAATTATTATTATTATTATTAACAACAACAATAATAATAATAATAATAATAATAATAATAACAGTTATTTTAAGCATAATATTTTTCATGTTCTTTGTTCTTCATCTTACTTTTTTGCATAATATTATATATCATATTTACAAATACAAATAAATGAATAGTGTGATATTTATTACATATATTTATTTGTTTGTTTGTTTCTTTATTTATTTTCGTACAGGCCTTTTGTTTCTCTGAAACCACAGGTTCTGTGTTGATCGTGTAATTGAATGATCATGTAATTTTGTCAGTAGTTTCAGACAACTTTGCTCCCTGTGGCATGTGCTTATAGCATGTTTTAATATGGATAATACAATTCATCTTTTTAAATTACATAATTTATTAATCCCTTTATTTTTTTCTTCTTTAACCTTCTAAATCCTGAAAGATGTGTTTATTGTATACGGTGATGTATACAGTCAGCATGATGGGGACATCAGATAAGCAGTCACATCATGAAAATGAGGCCGATAATTCAAGCAGAAAGACATTTCTTGCCCATCAGGTAATTCTCTGATTATGGGCTCTAGATTTTTATCGCTCTTCAGCAGTTCCAAAAAGTCATTTAAGACTTTGAGTGTGAATTTAAGACTCCATGTCGACTTTATGGGATTTTTAATATTGTGCCAAATGTCAGCCCCTCTTAGTCAAAGACAAACCGTTTGGGAATGTAATGTCCTTTTCACGATGTCACTGCAGGGACAGGGTAAAAGAGGGAAACGGCTGTTCAACACTTCAAAAGACGTCAAAGAAAAACTGTAAATACCAAACTAGACAGCAGCTAGATTCCCGAAACAAACTAATTAACTTTAACCAAACAGCTTAAAGGATTGGAAGTGGACGGTCTAGGTTAAAGACGGATCTGAGGGAGTGTGACCTTTCCAGTAATGACTCCACACTTCAGTGTCAGGGGACTGATATCCTTCGTGTCAGTCTGCGGACGGCAGGAATGACTCGTCCACACTTTTCTCACACATGAATGAGAAATGGCAGGAGCTTGGCGAACGCCTCTCATCTCCTCACCTCTGAGATTTAGACCATTCCTCTACGACCAGCAGCAGCTCTTGTAAAGCTCAGCCCTGTGTGTATTTGTAGAAGTGTCACTGGATGTGCAAGAGTTCAACGCTGGGCTGTTTCCCAACAGAGAATAAGAAATGGTGCCTTATACATACATGTATATATATGTTGAGTTTCTGTTTTTAACCTAGTTTTTGTCTGTCTTGTTAAGTTCATCGTCACCACCTGTTGTTTAATTAATTATCCAATTACCCCCTGGGTTGATAAGTCACTGTGTTCTAAGTCTCTGTGTTCACCATCGGCCCTGTGGAGGATGATTTCGCCACCAGCCCCACTCCACAACTGCTAGAGACCAGCCCACCACCAGCGAAAGATGCAACGGAGGTGTCGCACGGCTCCGCAGACCGAGGAGTTCGGCGCACCGCGATGGAGGAACTTGGACCGAGGACCAGGTCGGAAGTTACCATCGCCCTGGAGCCTACTTCTCCGCAATGGTCTTGAGCAGGTGTGTGAGCTGGCTACACCGCTGAGCGCTGAGGGAATGTTAGGGGAGTTCAGGGAGTTGGAGGATTGCCCCGCCCACACTCCTACCGCGATGAGTACAAACTAGCCTCTGGTGGATATTATGATGAGCTGAAGGACATTTTTTCTGTGACCCTAATCGATTTTTTTGGAGAGGTGAACCCTAAGTCCCCTGTTCTTCCTAATACTCCTGTGTCTCCTCTGGTCCCGTCCAGCCCTGAATCTCCTGTGTCTCCGCTGATCCCGTCCAGCCCTGAATCTCCTGTGCTTCCTGTGTGTCCTGAATTCCTGCCCAGCCTCCCTCTCCCACCTCCTCACTCAACCAGTCCTTCAGCCCCACCATCGCTGATGTCCTTCAGCGCCTCTGCACCTCCTACTGGTCAGCTGGACATGCCGAGTGTCTTCGGACCATCAGCTCAACCCTACACAGAGGATCCCCTGTCTCCGCCTCAGACCTCTGCGCCCCCTGCTCCACCTCGGTCCGTCGACACTTCTGCTCCACCTTGGCTCCTCCCTCCCTCGGCTCCACCGGAAACCATCGGCCATACGGTTTCTCCGGGCTCCCTCATCCATCCGGCTCTGCCTTGGTCAGTTGTCGACCTGCCTGCACCTATTATTAGCCCCTATAATAATGACAATTGTCACATTTTTTTTTCGTACAAGAAAACTGTGTGTGTGTTAAATTAGTATAGCATCAGTTTTATATATATATATATATATATATATATGTATGTTCAATTAGTATAGCATTAAGGTATATGTATATGGTTTGTATTGTCCCCACAGATTGTTTCTGTAAAATAAATCCATAAATAAATAAATACAATTATTATTATTACTACATAATGCAGTGTAACGTAACATAATATTATTGTAATTAAAAAAATAAAAAATAAAAATTATATATATATATATATTTCTTTACTATCCCTATAGGTTGTTTCCATTTAAAGAAAGAAAGAAAACACTGGGAAACAGATGCTAATATAATATAATCAATAATTATAATTTAATTGTTTAAGTACTTTGACAGTCACTGTATATAACACTATGTAATTAGTTTTTTGACTGTATCTTTTTTTTTTCTACACTGTAAAAAGTGATAAGTTGACTTAACTTAAGAAAAAAATTGAGGAAACCCCTTGCCTTAAAATTATTAAGTAAATAATAAAAAATAATAATAATTTTAAGAAAAAAATAATTTTAAGGCAACAGTTTTCCTAAATTTATTTTAAGTCAACTTATCACTTTTTACAATATACTGTCTTTATTAAAACATGGCAAGCTAAAATAATAATTATAATAATGCGAAACAATAAAATAAGTATAAATGTTCAATCTGATAAAAGCCAACAATCTTTACTCTGCGTGATGGCGAATGCTTTACAAACTATTTACGTTTGGCCATAAAATAGCAATTCTCAGTTTTCTTTAGCTTTTATCAGAACTATATCATGCTTCCATCTGTTAGACAAAGCATCTGCAATTAGTCATATTTGTTGTAGACAGTGCAGATACATCTCTGTTAAAGTGCTGCTGTCAGGGATCATTGCTGAAATCAAGGAAGTTAAGTAAACATTCCAATATTTCTCATTACACAGACCCGCTGAAACATGATTCCGGTGATTGTCCCTGTGGCTCGGCTAATGTGATTATATTTGAGTTACACAGCTATCTCGACTTGCTTAAAGACCTGTCATGTGGCTGGAACGAAGATAGAGTTATATGTTCGTTTTGCAGCAGTTCTGTATGCCAGAATAAGCATATAAAATGACTCTTTTTCCATATCGTTTAAAGGGACAGTACACCCAAAAAAATCAATTCTGTCATTATTTACTCATCCTCATGTCTTTCCAAACCTGTATGACTTTATTTCTTCTGTGGAACAAAAAATGTTGATAACCAAACAGTTCTGGTTCCTATTGACCTCCATAGTATGTTTTGTCCATACAATGGAACTCAATGGAATCCAAAACTGTATAGTTACCAACATTCTTCAAAATATCATCTTTTGTGTTAATAAATAATAATTTTGAATACATTCAGCCATACTTGGACCATTTCTCATCCGCAATCAGACATGTTATTCAAAATATCAGCTTTTGTATCCCTTAAGAAATACCTTTATCAGCTTGACTTTCCACCAGCGCCCACAGAAACCACGATCAATAGTGTTTTAATTGCAATCCAATGTGTTTGTCTTTACATCCACACAGTCAACAGGACATTATTCATCACAGCTTCTTCAAAGATTGGTCTCCATCTTTCACTATCGGCAGATGGGGTTCTGGTGTTTGTCCTTCCGTTGAACTTCAGTCCACAGGAGCCTGTGATAATGACACGAAACGATTGTGAGGCCCATTTCACATTTCCTTTCACATTCTGTCGCCGCATAGTGCAGCATAATTTCACTGACATTAGAGGCCCAATGTGTCTTTCTGAGCTCATTTTGTGTCCATAATCTCTGAAATGATTAGTTTTATAGTTTCTAATATAAAACTCTTTTTCCCTGTAAAGAATTCCTCTCATATCCTTGCTCCAATCAATCTGTGAGGATTTTATTAGTAAGTCTTTGCTGTAAAAGACATGCAAACTATGTTGTAAAACTAAACAAGCCGATAAATAGCTAAATGCTGGGATTTAAACTAGTTATGATCCAGCTATGTTGTTTATTCAGCATTTTATACTTGCAGATGGTTGTTTGGAATTTAATGTGCTTGCATATCTGTTTGTATATGGACGATTCCTCAATTAGGGGAACTATTCTGTCCCCTAGAGTGATTTTCAAAACCGTTTTTAGAGAAGATAAATGTTTATTTATTTTTTTACATATATATGACAAATGCAGTCATTACCATCACACAAAGCATTTAAGAGAGATATTTTTTTTTACAGTTACATTTATGCATTTAGCAAATTATTTTATCCTTACAGAACAAAAGTTGTTTGTCCAAGAACTAACTATAATAAATATAACCAATAATAATAATGTAATATTCATTAAATTCAAAGTGAATATTTTTCAGGTCATGAAAAGTTTAAAGAACAGAATTAAATTAAGTTTAAGATTTTAGCATGCTGATAAAAATTGTAAATATTATTTATAAATGTATAATATATATGTTATATATTAGTTAATTAATAAATCATACTCATAATATAATAAACAATTTAACAAAAAAGTTAAAATATAATTTACTATAGATAATATTTATATAATATTAAAATAATATGTATTATTTATTTACAATATAAATATTAATATTATTTGAGAGTAGCAGCATATCATGACTTATTTACAATTTTAATTGAAAACGAGTTGTTTGTTTTTTTTTTTGTTTTTTTTTTGTCAGTTCAAAGATCATTTCTATACAGCAAGTTCAAATATAACTTACAAAAAATATATATTATTTATATTATAATACAAAATAATACTACTATTATACAAAATAATATAAAATATAATACAAATATAAATAGTGTTAATATTTGTGAGTAGCTGGATTAGGTGTCATTACCAAACGGGTTATTATTTGATCATTTTAAACAAACAAACAAATAAATAAATAAAACAAACTTTTTTTAAAGTTCATAGATAATTTACAGCTAGCAAACCTATTGTGTCCAAAGGTTATCTGACTTTTTCGCCAAAAAAATGAAAAATCTCATTACATCACAAGTGCTTAATCTATATTTTATATTAGACATCATGTTTTTACGCCGTGTAATGAATGTTTTAGCACAGATTAAACACATTTTTTCAAGATTTCAAGTCGTCAAATGTGGCTCTCATTAAAGAACCACCCATTTACTTCATATTAGCGGTTTAGTGTTAAAAAACCACGACTCTTTGGCATTCAGAGCCATTTGTGCTCAGCAGACCAAGTTCTCTCGTCTTTTCAGACCTTCCTTAAATGGAGGGTCTCTGTCGCTAGCTCTACATAATTAGCTATTAACACGAGAAGGCAGCTCGCAACTAAACCAGAGTTATAGCTCCCATTTGCACAGAGAGGCACTCAAGGTGATTAGTATTCACTTTGTTTCATCTGACACGTGAGCACTGAACCTAGACGTTATTTCCTTGATACCTATTCACTTTTGGCACTCCTTCCCTGCCCCAGATTTGTGCCATAATAAATTTACTCTCAACCCCCAATATCACAAGTTTCGCTCCCTCTGCGCTATCAATTAGTTTCTTTTAATGTACCCGATCCTCCATTTGTCTCTATTTTGCCACCCGGCTCTCAAATAACATTAGGTCTAGAAGTGAGGATTATAAATTACACAAAGGGCATGAGAAAATGAAATATCTGCATAGACTTTAGCAGACATTTTAACATGTGTGTGGGGTCCGTAGCGTAACTGCATCGTAAAAGGTATTGATCGCTTGCGTCCCCTCCAAAGGCTACAGAACAAAATAGCTTCAGATGGGAAAATATGTCACAAGTAATCACTTTGCCATAGAGGTTTTATTGCTAGGACGTTGATCATCAGCATTTATAATGAGCTAATTAATTCTGTTCCTTAATCACAGGCAAATTAGAGAGTAGCGATTGATGGTTTTACTGAATAATGTGTCTTGCATCAACAACGACTTCAGAATTTTGCATATTGTTTCAATACAGCAGCAAATTACTCGTAACAAATATGCCAACATTGCCTAAAATGGATATAAATGTAACAACATACAACTGGTTTATGGGAAAATCCATTTTCATGCCCCTCCAGATACGTTTCAATTGACAATATTCATTAGCATTGGAATGTATTGAGTTTTTATTAACCCAGTGGATATAATTTCACATGAGTTCTCAATATAAACTGTATTTTATGCATAAATATGATGAAATAAAACACAATTTGAGTCTGTATCTACTTCTGAAAAGAACAAACAAACTCAATCGCTGCAATTTGAAACTCGCCATTAGGCTTGGCAAATCAAAGCAGTCTAGAACTAATGGACACTCATAAAAGTTTGAAAATAATGGACACTTGAAACTTTTCATCTGTACATAGAGAAAAGGTTTTGTCATTGATGTTGTTATCCATGTGAAGTTAAGAGAAATAACCTCAAATGTTGGGGGAAGTTACTTTTAAAAGTAATGCATTACAGTATTGTCTTACTCCATAAAAAGGAACTAATTTCATCACTTAGTTACTTTTTGAAGGAAGTGCCTCTGCCTCTGCACTTCACTCCCAATTTCTCTCAACGTGGAGACAGGAGAGGTGTCAGTGAATAAATGGGAAAACAAAGTAACTTGAGTTGCTTATTTGAAAAAACAGTAATAATTCAGATATTTTCTTGTAAATTTAAAAGTAATGTTACGTCATATTGATATATTGTTGTGCTTCGGGCATTCCAAATTCGAGTGCCAGATCGTAGACCTTTCCCTATTCCGTACCCCCCATTGCCTCCTATCTATATATTGTCCTATCACAAAAACTTCAAAAATAAGTATCTAAAAAGTAATGCGTTACTTTACTAGTTACTTGAAAAAAGTAATCTGATTACATAACTTGCTTTCCCTTTCAGTCGGTTACATTTGACATCACGTCGGAACATAATTGAAACCCCAATTTGTCATACATCCGACGTGACGTTGCCATTCCCTCCTTCAGGGAACGAGGGTTACATACACAAACCGAGACGTAACATATAATGCCTTACCCCCAATACTGATAGCCACTAACTCTATTGTATGAGGTGATCTTAGCAGGTGGACTTTGTCTTTATTATATGAAATATAGATTGTTAATATCTGGGAATCTCTTTGGGGTGAGGCAAAGTCATAGTAGGATCTTCAAAGTTACTCTGAAAGGAATCATTCTGGAAAATGTTGGTTATTACAAGGACAAAACAACAAACCTACAGTAAAACAAATTTACCAAGCATTAGGAACTCCTGGGCTCTAAATGCTTCCATAGAGCATCCATCACTGTCACCTCTGTCTAACTCCATATGTTTCAGTGGAAACTCCGAAATGCTTTGCCAATGATAAATTAGCTGCTCAGAGAGAGATACACAAATTATCTCATGGTTTTTCCCAGTCCTAAAACAGAGAAATGGAAAATATATTAATTTTCTTCCTCAGGAGAGGAGTGAAGAACTGTCTGGGTGATGCAAAATAATATATTTGTGACGTATTGGCTGTTTTTAATGTGCACAATTTTTGTGTTCATAATTATGTGGTAACAATGTGGAATATTATTGAAATATAAATGAACTTTTCTGTCTTTAAATTCTTTACAATGCAACGGAAAAGCAGATTTTCCAGCAGCCATTACTCCAGTCTTCAGTGCCACATGATCCGTCAGAAATCATCCTAATGTGTTGATTTGCTGCTCAGAAAATATGTATTATTAATATCAATGTTAAAAACCGTTGTGTTGCTTAATGTTTTTGTGGAAACTGAGATGCGTTTAGGATTCTCCACTGAATCGAAAAAGTTATAATTCAACAGCATTTTTTTAAGTCAATTTGATGTACCTTTGCTGAATAAAAAAAATATATTAAAAAATTATATTGACAAAAAAATAAAAATACAAATCAATCCATTATTTGTATACATACAACTTGTACCCAAACCCTTTTACTTATCATTTCCATGTATTAATAATCATCTTATTGAAGCACTTAATGCTGCTCTGAAAACATTAAAACGTTTCCTCCAGGTGTCCAACAGTAAATTTAATTTCATTGGCCCAAACCATAAATTGACATCTGGCTGTAATATATCATTGACGCACGACGCTTAAGAGCACAGCGAGTTCACATTTCCTCTGGTAAATGCAGTTCTGTACATAAAGTTATGTCACTGACAGATTGTTTTTGTGTCAAAGCAAGAACTTTGGTTGCTTTCTCTCTGGCGCATTAGAAGTTCCAACATGCGCTGACTCTGGCACGGCGATATCGATTCGCTGAGCAACAGAATTGAGTCTTAGACGTGGACCTCAGGGGGGCTAGCAAAGTAATCCTGGAAAACTGGGTTTCGGTGAAAATCGAATCATTTGCATATTGAATTGGGTAATGAGATTTCAGAGGCGTCGTCCTCTAAATGACAGGAGTCCTGTGAAGGGGGCTAGAGGATAAGCCCTGGCCTGTTAATCCACTAATGTAATGATCTCCATGTCACCTCCAACATTGCAGGGTCAGGTCAACATCAATTTATGTAATACAGAACCATCGATGCCTGCTCCTTTCAATAGATTATTGCTATATTTGATTGGGTATCAAGTACTGATGTTCAATCTACCAGGCGAAAACCTTTAAAGGGCAATTTGTTGATGCTGAAAGATGGACGTTGAGGTAAAAATTTCTCTCTTATGAAAATTTAATACATTTTATCTGATTCCCAAAAGGCCTAGAGAGGATCCAAACAGTGACCTCCGACATTCAAAGGCCCGTGGACACAGTTAAGGTCATAATCTTATATTTTTAAAAGATTCTGCTCTTCATGTGCATGTCTCATGTGTCCTTTCCTTTGATCAAACCTGTTTTACAGAATGATGTTCATCGATTTAACTTTTTTCGATCAATAAGTCTTACAGTTCTTCCCAATCACAACTGGCTTCCCAGTCATTGTCACCAAGCCACATGGGTTGCCATTATGATGATATAAACGCCAAAGTTTTGCTTTTGCTTGCTTTTTTTTTTTTTTTAGAATTAGTGGTTCTCAAACTGTGGTAGATGTAACAGAAGTCATTAAAAACATTTAATTATATACTGTACATCATTTTTATTTCCAGTTTTTCTCATGTGTCCTAAATGCGACTGAATCAACTGCAAGTAGCCCCTCCCACAGTGAAATCTCATTGATCATAATCATTCCACTCCATATTCCTGTTGATTAAACATCAGTGATGTGATTGGCTATAGTTTTGTGCCACCGAGTATCATTTTCGTGTGACGTTTTGGGCATAAAAATGGAATTATAGGGTAAACGATTCTAAACAAATGAATACTTTTATTCAGCAATGACTGATCAAAAATGAGAGTAAAGAAATTTATAAAGTTTCAGAATATTTATATTTTAAAAGTGCCATAGAATGGAAAACTGTCTTTACCTTGGCATAGTTGAATAACAAGAGTTCTGTACATGGAAATGACATACAGTGAGCCTCAAACACCATTGTTTCCTCCTTATATAAATCTTGTAAATAAAAAAGACCACTGAAAAATAAGCGAATCAGAACATAACAACGACTGTGATGTAACAGTCGGGATCACTAATAGTTACGCCCCCAGCATTTGCATATACCCGCCCATGTTCTAGGCCAGCCGCCAGCTGAACCATCAGAAGTTCTGCAGGTATTGTGAAGAAACAAGCGCAGACAACAGCGAAAATGGCAGATCATGGAAATAAATGTTATGTTCCAGACTGTGCAGGGGATGTGAGGTGCAGGGATGGGTTGGTGTCTGTATTCAAAAAGGCACGGAAAGCAAATAACGCGTTCTAATAAAATAATGCGAGCCACTAAAGGGACATGGTTAGCTGCCTGCTAGCTGAAGCCTGTTACACTGCAGTACATAAGATTTAATTTACCACATAAACAGAGTAAGGAGAGATGACGGAGGATGATGGCGAATGATTTACAGATCCTGAGCACCACTGACAAGCATCTGATTTTGTAAAATGTGTGGTAAGGACTGCTGCTCCATAGTATAAACAGAGAACGTGCATCGTGAATCTCGAAAGCGAAAGTGAAAGTAAAAGCGATCGTGCATTGGAAAGCAGTTTCAGTGCCCCGTATATTAATAGCGGCTCCCTGATGCCCGCATTTTATATACAGTATAATAACCCAATTATATAACTGCGAGAGAAAGTATTGAAATATATATTTTCCTCCTTGTGTTTCCTTCCTGTGAGCTACTGAAATGAGCCGCACTGTGAAACAGCCAATCAGAGCAGAGCTCAACATTGAGCCGCACTGTGAAACAGCCAATCAGAGCAGACCTCAACATTATTATTCATGACCCTTCCAAATAAGCCAATAACAGACCATTTCATTCTAGGGAGAAATCTTATGGTTGTTAATGGACATGTAAAACCATTTCTGGAGAATTTATTCCCTTCCTAAGCCACATACCTTCTATGTAGATATCAGAGAACAATTTAAAATATTGTATCAATGCATTCTATGGCACCTTTAAATAAATGTAATTTGAAACTTTTTGTCATGGTTTCCACAAATAAATATTAATGAGTACAACTTTGTTTTCAGCATTGATAATAAGAAATGTTTCTTGAACAACAAGTTAGCATATTAGAATGATTTCTGAAGGATCATGTGACACTGAAGACTGGAGTAATGATGCTGAAAATTTAGCTTTGTCATTCCTGGAATAATTACATATTAAAATAGAATTTTAAGTAGTAAAAATATGTTTTAGTGATCAAATAAATGCAGCCTTGGTAAGAATGAGAGACTTCTTTCAATAAGTTTTGTACTGACTACATTAGTCGTGGTTTTTGAAGGTGCAGACGTGATAATTTCACTTCAAATTTGATCATAAGTGGCACTTGGTCTGAAAAGTTTGTAAGGCTTCAAATGAAGTATTCATAAATGTACTCTATTTCTAGATGAAATGAAAAATGGAAGCTCTGATGTCTTCACCTGGATAATCACGCTGAATGAGAAGTCAGGTTTCTGAAAAAGGTACGGACGCTCTCACTATTCACACAAAGATTGACTTTCAATAGATTTTATACTTGCAGTCAGTGAGGGTCAGCTCATATTTCTCCATATAAGAAAATCTATGCCACTTATACAGCATAAAGCCTCTTTCCATTTGTCTTCTCCCATCGCCTGACACAGAATAAAGAACGCTGCAAAAGGAATGGACCGTCTATTAAATCTAAAGAACGTTTAAACAAAAAACAGATGGAGGAATCAAAGCAAATTGCCCTTTGAAGGGTTTGTGTTCAAAACAGATTTTCCGCAGCTTGTCAAAGATGACTTTCCCACGTCCAACACAGGGCCGTGACCCCCCACTGCAAGTGGCAGAGACTGTCACTGTGATCGATGCCACCCTCTGACCAGATTGTGTGCTCAATGTCCATAGGGCCCTCCTGCTGAGGTGAAAGACCCGAGCATTTGTGTTTCCCCCACCTCCAGCGTTTGACATTTTTATCCCCGTACTTTCTGAATATGCCTCTTTTTCAGGCTTCAATGTGCTCAATGCCAGCGAACAATGCGGGTAAACTCATGAAGGGGATATTTCTTCAAATAATAAATCGTCTCGGCATATGAGAGGTGAGCGTTTATCATTTTTTATTTATTTGAGACATCGCTGCAAAAATATAAATACGTGGTCACCGGTAGACTCGACTGAACTCGGTGTACTGATGTTCCATTCCGAAACAAAAGTGGAATGAAAACATAAAATGCAAAGATGACAACAAACATGGACCTGTAACCTCACAGAGACTGCTGAGAGATTGAAGAGCCAGACATTGGGCATGACAGGCCTCATCTGGACATGACCCAAAGGTGAGCCAGTCTTGAGTCAGATGAATCTGTTAGTGGTTCTGCAGATAAAAGTGCATAATTAAAACAGAAAACATGCACTTTGACCCCTGAATTGGCCGAGAGTCTGTGTTCTTCTGTCGAGTTCATATTCTGAAGTTCTTATCAGTGTCCTTAAGGGACACCCATATATATAAGTATTAAGTATATGGTGTGAAATAATAATTTAGTTTTATTTTGGTGTCTTCAAAAATAGAATAATTTGAAAGTGAGTTATTTATTTATAATAAAAATAGCTAATTCATGTTTTAAATTATATCTAAATAATTATATATGAATTTGTTTTAGAAAATGTTGAATAAATTATATTGTATTATATATAATTAAATTATGTACATATTTGTTGCCTTCAAAAATTCTCCTTTTTTGATTCACAGAAAAAAATAAAAAATAAAAAAATAAAATAAAAGCATCCAAGTTTGAAGCAACATAAGGGTGAGGGTGAGTAAATTATTTATTTAATGCTCTCATTTCTTTAATTCTCTCATTTTTCCCTTTCCAGATTTAGGATTTGTTTCTTATTATATTTTGAAGAGAGCACTTATGATATTGGCGCTCATCTGCCAAGCTATAAACTTCTGCCAAAGAAGTTCTATCAGACTTCCCTAACACTGAGCCAGGAATAATTATGAAATAATTAATTGCACAAATGATGATTGCGATTATGGTTATAATCATCTCAATCATATAATCACAGAACAGCAAGAAATATCCTTAAAGGTGGAATCTGTAAGAACCTGCCCATGTACTACATCAGCTTTCAGATGCACGTTCTAATACTTAAACTTCCTAAACAGGTCGCTTGCCAGAATGTGTCTGGTTTGATGAATAGTTAGCAGGTGTTTCTTACTCTTACCGACAGCCATTAATCTGTTCGCTCAAGAGCAGGAGACGCAATGTGTGTACAGTGAGCGATGCCATTCCTCATAATTATTAATTCACGTCGCTTTCTGATCCCAGATGATTGCAATGTGTCTTTTTTCAGGCCCTTGGGAGGCTGTCGGAACATCCATTTACACACCAAAAGAGTTGGGAAACAAATATCTAAGTCATTCAGCAAACAACTTTTTAGCAAAGGCGAAAGAGTGAGACGAGGGAGAAAGAGAAAGAAAGCGAGCATCTCTTTGTCATGGTAATTGTTAACAGCGAGCGAGGAGGGAGCCTCAGGTGGCCATGCCAACTTAATATCCAGCGACTTTGATTTATTGCCAGATAATCACTCCTATAATCCTTTATAAAAGATAGGATTATTTTTGCCACCTGGCCTCTCTATGTTTATTTAACACTGCGATCAGATCAATGATGTCAAGAAGAATGGCACGTCTCCATGAACTTTGAAACGGCAAAGCCATGCAAGTGATGTCTTGGATTGAGTCTTTGTTAGATTGCATTATGGATGGCTTTTATTATACATTAGCCTCTCGCTAATCTAAAATGATAGCTTGGATGATGACAGAGTCGTTGTGAATTGCAATTTTTCTCGCGTTTTCTTTGTAAGATGTGGTCCCTAATGACTGAAAGGCCCTTGATAAATCGGGCAATACCATGAAGGAGAACTTCGAAATTGTTCTAAAAAGCAATTTAGGCATCGACCGGAACAGTAAGTTTTTATCAGATTGATGATAGCGATTTCTGTCTTGTATTCCCAAGTATTTTTTATAATAATCTGTGCAAATAGACACAAGACATCAAACTAAATGAGCTGTCGTTCAAGCGTGAAATTTAAGAGCGCGTGAGACACTAATATAGTTTGTTTTCTTTCAAGTGAGCTACACACGCTGAATATGTAATGAACGTGCGCTTTTATTATTCAGACCATGTCGTGGTATGTTCTCCGACTGGTGTCATTTTTAAAAAAAATTACATTGCATTTTTAATGGTATTTTATCTTCTTTAATAGGATTTGTGGAGGGTTTCATTTGCATAATGCATTATTATCCAACAAGATGGCCGTCGACGGTGAGATATAGATCTCAGCCACACACACACACACACACACGCACACACCATTCTCAGGTCCGCACTTTATTATCCTCGATTTATTCAGCACGGGAGTCCCAGGTCTTCACAGCCAATGTTCTGGGAGGTTGAACTAAATGGAAATAGGCATCTTACTTAATTAAGAAAGGCCTCGTGTCCTGCTCGATAAAAAGGGTCTGGAATTATGGCAGTCATCATAGAGTGAATAATTGGATGTTTTAGGCCGAACAAATAAATGATCTAGAAAATCCTCTCTCGCTGAGCCAATAGAACTAATTAAAAATGAGGCCGATATCGTCCAGTCACACAAGGGGCGAATGTACGGCTCCCAGATCACTCCTTGATTAGCACCGCGACTAATTCCAAACAGATGAATTCACTGTATCATTTCTACTCTCTGTGCGCACTTAATTTTATTTGCTACTTTCAGAGAAGAGGGAACAAAACAGGGGCTGAAACTCTTACAAAATTATTTCATTTCTTTTTCTACGATGATCAGTCAAAGGAGTTGGTATTGACTCATTTCATTTTCATTTTTT
The DNA here is from genome assembly GCF_936440315.1 of Barbus barbus. NCBI lineage: Eukaryota > Metazoa > Chordata > Actinopteri > Cypriniformes > Cyprinidae > Barbus > Barbus barbus. The sequence goes on from NC_136726.1 coordinate 17,652,057, forward strand.
CATGATCATACATTTGCAGCCCTTTTGCAGAAATGTGGGATATATTTGGGATAAACATAGAAAATATAACATTTATTAAATCTATATTAAAACCCTATATGCTAGAATGGGTAACAGGGTTGAAAATTTGGCCTTTTTTTACGGAATTGATTTTATATATGGACAGCTATTTTACACAAAATATTACATTATGGGTAAATAAAATTAGATGATAAATATGTTTTTATGAATATCAACAATTCATAACTAGCTGAAGTAAAATTTTTAACTTAATTTAATTGTTTGTTTGTTTTTTTGTTTTTTTTTATGGATTTATCTTTAGTTCTATTTTACTATAATAACCCTAGTTTGTCTCTGCCAAAATCACTATTTATAGTGGGCATATTGAGGTATTTCAAATTATAGCTATTTTCCATGATAGGTATACAATAGTTGATTGTATATTTCTAATGCAACTTTTGCCTTTAACACTTAAAAAAACTAAACATAAATATAAATATAAATAAAATACAAGACAACAAGATGCACCGTATTCATGGAAAGTACCACTTAACACAGTCTGCAATTACATATGCTAGTTCAGGTATGCATAAACCTCTTCTTAAAGTTCACATCCTCTTCTCTTTTTGTGATTGTGCTTTTGTTCCTCAGTGACTGACGTTAGAAAAACAAGAAAATGATGGGTATTCTGAGGGCCTAGCTATTTTTGATTCAAAGCTGAATTGCTATTAATGCTGCCAACTCGCTCTTATCATTGGTGGTTTATATTGGGCCACACATTAGCCGAGAATGAAGGTGTCAGGGCCAGGGCACCACGAAATACCAAATTACAGTGACATCTTTCAGGTTATGGAGTGCATTAGCATTTCCTCTTGAAATTAAATGCAAAACACAGCGAATCCCGAATGAGGAAACAGCATCAAGGTAGATGTGGCCACATCATTTGGGGTTTGTTATTCAGACCGCTCGTCGCACCCAGTTTAGTGTAATTTAAGTAAGGGTGCGAGATCCTTTTGTGCCCTTTCTAGTAGGCTCAGGTGTGAAATGGCTGATATAGAGGCGATCATGGAATCGCAGCTGGTTAATGCTATCTGTGATTGATTTCTCCAGTGCTACCCATGTCTGTAGAATTGGATTTCTGAGCTCTTGCTGATGTAGATCCCGATTCGGCGAGAAAGTCTAATCTTGCAGCAATGTGTGTCAGCAAAGCCTTTTTGTCGAACTTGTTCATTGCAAGGGAGAGAGATGAGGTGCGGCTTTGAGATGGAGACCTTATAGCCTCTCCAAATGAAGCACAAGTTCGAACAAAATAGCCATAGTGTGGCTGCCTGTGTTGTTAACATCACATCAATGAGACTGTAGTTGTGCATAGAGTTGCAAATAAATCACACAACTTCTTTACAATGGAGATTTTAACTTAAAGTTAATCCAAAAATGAAAATTATCATCGTTACTCGCCCTCATGTCGTTTCAAACCTGTACGACTTTCTTTCTTCCATGGAACATGAAAGGAGATAGTTTGAAGAATGTTGGTAATCAAACCATTTTGGTTATGAATGTTGGTAGCCAAGAGGTTTTAATCAAATGGTTTCGGTTAAGAATGTTGGTAACTAAATGGTTAAGAATGGTGGTAATCGTCTGATGAAATATGAAATTATTGCCTTAGTAAGATCCAATATTGTTCGATAAATGCCAGACACAGGCTGATCCAGTTTAAGGTAGTGTATAGATTGTATTATTCTAAAGTTAGACTAAATAAAATATACAACACTATTTCTCCAATATGTGATGGATGTAAAGTGACAGAGGGCTCCCTATCGCATCTGTTCTGGTTTTGTCCTAACCTGTTTGATTTTTGGAGTAGCATTTTTGACTTATTTTTCAAAGGTTTTTCAAAAAGGTTGTGAAACCTGATCCCATTCTAGCAATTTTGGGGACTTCTGAGTTACTGAACACTTTTTTAAGCTCTCAACAGCAATCACTGTCGTTCGGTGTGGTCCTTGCTAAAAAGACAACCTGGTCTCATAAAATTACGTATACCTCTGTGCACTTTCTGTGCAGCACCGTTTTACGTACCTTACTGCATGTTTCTCCGCAGTTTCAAAGAGAAATGTCCACTGAGTGGCACTAAAGCACAGGTTAAATACATGAACCTTGGCACATTTTTATTATGTTGATATAGGTACGTATTGCTGTGTTTTTATTATGTTGCTACAGGTACGTACTGCGGCGGTTCAGAATTCAAATACCGTCCCTAAAAGTTAATGCTCTATCGTGTTGGAAATAAGCCCTACACCAAACCAACCCTAAACCTACCCGATAGTATTAACAAATGCAAAACTGGTATAAAAACGTGTTTGTTGATGCAACCGTGCCATTTCAACTTGCTTTTATGCAGATTTGAACTGTTTTGTTGAACCGTAGTTACACACGGGATTCGAACCGGAGCTCCTCACCTTCTAAGTACGGCTCCGTACTCCGTGAGATACCGAACAAACTTTCCATCTATGAAAACCCATAGATACAAGGCTGGATATGTGCGATGCTAACATTCAAAAGCATCAGTTTTCAAATCTCCCAGCATATTAATATTGTTTTGAAGTCTTAACATGATATTCTTAAAGTAATTGTGCGAGAAATACGCTTTATTAATCAAAACTCTGTAAATTTGTGTGAAAAGGAGTAAAAGGTGTCAGAGTTTTACTGCCTCTAGTGTTTGTTTCTTTAGGAAACTGAAACTGCAGTAATATGTAGTTATTGGTACGTATTTCGTGTCTCGCTAAAAAGTACACCCAGGTACGTAAATGCCATGAGACTAGGTTGTAAAAAGATAATACTTTTAAACGGGAAATTTTCAGATGCCCCTTTTTTCAAAACCTGGTTGTCTGAGTTGTTCCATGTTATACGATTGGAAGGTATATGTTTATTGGAGCCCAAACTACATTGTCGATTACAAGCGGTATGGCAACCCTTCCTTGATTTCCTCAAGCCTGTCTAATCTACCTTTATGTAGAACTCTTCCTGCTGTATTCCAACAATCCATGTTAGACTATTCCACCCCTTGTTTTTTTATTTATTTTTATTGTATTCTATTGTATTATATTGTTTAAATATTTTGTTCTGTATATCATTACAAAAAGCTTAAAATAAAATGTATGTATATATATATATATATATGTATATAAGAATTCTGGTAATCAAACAGTCTAGGTCATTGGTCTCAAACTCAATTCCTGGAGGGCCACAGCTCTGCACAGTTTAGCTCCAACCCTAATCAAACACATCTGATCTAGCTAATCAATGTCTTCAGGATTACTGGAAACATCCAAGCAGGTGTGATTTGGAGTTGGTTGGAGCTAAACTCTGCAGAGCTGTGGCCCTCCAGGAATTGAGTTTGAGACCACTGGTCTAGGTTAAGAATGTTGGTAATGAAATGGTTTCGGTTAAGAATGTTGATAATCAAATAGTTTTGGTTTAGAATTTTGGTAATCAAATGGTTTCATTTAATAATATTGGTAACCGAATGGTTAAGAATGTTGGTAATCACACCGTTTAAATTCAAATGTTGGTAATCAGATGGTCTAGGTTAAGAATATTGGTAATCAAATGGGTTTGGTCAATAATGTTGTTAATAAAATGGTTTTGGTTAAGAATGTTGGTAACCAAAGGGTTTCGGTTAAGAATGTTGGTAACTAAATGGTTTAGAATGTTGGTAATCAAACAGTTTTAGGTTAAGAATGTTGGTAATGAAATGGTTTTGGCTAAGAATGTTGATAATTAAATAGTTTCAGTTAAGAATGTTGGTAACCAAACCGCTGTGGTTAAACATCTTGATAATCAAACTGTTTTGGTTAAGAATGTTGGTAATCAAATGGTTTCAGTTAAGCCTTGTATGGTGTTCGGGTCTGTGGGAAAATGATACTATTAATTATTATTTCAAACTCATACTCATTGGCCTTGGCTCAAATTTTCAATGACCACTCACTGTACATCCCCCCCATTAGTAGACCAAATTTTAGGTCCTGTGTACCTTCATTCTGTCCTCCTACTGTCTGGGACTGCTATTAGTGTAGGTGTGTGTGTGTGTGTGTGTGTGTGTGTGTGTGTGTGTGTGTGAGAGAGAGAGAGGGAGAGAGAGAGTCTGTCAGAGTGTAAGTGTATATGCTGTTTATATTGCATGGACAAAAATACTATGGAAGTCAATGGGAATTCGAAACAGTTTGATTACCAACATTCTTAACCACTTGGTTACCAACATTCTTATCGTATAACCATTCTCAGGCTCCAAAGTTGAGATCTGCTTAGATTTTATTTCTGGTGTGGCTGAGAGTTGGAGATATATATACACCCCAAAACACACAAACACACACATATACTGTATATATATATGTATATAGTTAATATATATACACACACATACACATGCTGCCATTCAAAATTTTGGGGTTTAATAGTTTTATATGCTTGGATATACACTAGAACATACAATATATACATATTGCCAGCATCTGTTATGTAGAAGTACTTACTTGTGCACAGCTTTGTATGTGGAAAAATCTTCACAAAACCTTATATTTGTATAAATATTCTTGTAAAGTTATATTTAGTTATATTTTTACAGTATATAGATATTTGGGGGCTGTAACTAGACAACTAGTCTAAAACTAACTAGTTCTAAACAATACAAAAAACATGATACATTTATGTACAGTGACAATTTTCACTACAATGCAATATTTTGAAAACATAAAATCATTTTAGCATTTTAAAGATTCTGATTGAAGTAGTAGCATACTGTAATATAAGATTATGTAAGTTAAATTGACCTAGTAATTACATTAATTCTATATTCTATGGATTCTATTTTATGGAAACATTGTCTGTAAAGTTGTTAATATGTAAAATAACAACATTTCATAAGCTTCGATATATTAACAAAGGTATGTAAATTATCCACGCTTTACATGTAAATACCTACAAATAATTATGAGATCCCCTTGTAGTAAGCATTATAAATAAAGAGCATTATGATTACTATAGTGGTCTTGTATGAATAGAAAGTGGATCTATCACAGTAGAAGTTGCAAAGAAAATAGGGTTTTCAATCAATTCACTTTTTAGTCCACACAAATAGGTCTTTGAATCATGTGTGAAAACATTATAATAGATTATCTTATGTCTCTGTTTTTAATACATTTACTAGATATCAAACTATGTTTCAAACATTCAGATGCATTTTTTTCTGCTTGGTTCTGAGCATCTGTTATCACAACATCTCTGAAGTTAAGCAAGGAAATTCCATTAATGTTATCTCCAAAATACAAATCAGAAATCTCTCATCCCTTGTAGGTTTGTCTGACTGCTTGTGATTGAGTTTAGAAAATTCTCGTTGACAGCCAGACAGTCAGTGCGATAAATAAATTTCAGTCTAAGATTCAGAAACTCATTCAGTCTCAGTTCAAAGTTGTCAAACTAAATTAGAGAAAATGGTCTTCATGAATGTAATAGTAATGATTTCCTGTCAGTTACAATAGATGAAAAACCAAGCACCCAGTAACCTCTGAAGACAAGGCACACATCTAGAACAAAACGAAATATGTTTACCTGCTATGAGTGTAATATTCCATCAGATCCTGGGGTAATTGCGTGAAATGACACTGATGCTGCATAACCTTTATGGAAATAACTTTTAAATTTCATCGGGCTGTTATTTATAAAAGAAGTACTTTTGGAACGCTTTAGCTGAACCTGAAAATCTAGCTGTGAATAATTTGTTTGTCGTAAGCAATTTTCAGCCTGTAAAATTTATCATGCTGAGTGACTCCCTTGGAATCCCATCATTCATAATTCAGATAGTTCGATAAAAACTATATTATATTTTAACCATTCACATTTGACATTATCAGGGTTTTTGCTCAAAATTTCAGAGTAGTTTTTAATAATTTACAAACATCACCTTGCACGCAACACGCAGGCTATTTATGAAGCATTAAATTATATTAATAACCAATGTTTGCAGTGTGCTTTGCCACAAATTCGTATTAATATATATTTTTAATAGTGAAACAAAATTACCCAGAATTCTCAGGCTTCAAAGTTGAGATCTGCTTAGATTTTATTTCTGGTGTGGCTGAGAGTTGGAGATATATATACACACAAACACACACACACACATATATATATATATATATATTGTTAATATATATGCACACACATACACATGCTGCCATTCAAAATTTTGGGGTTTAATAGTTTTAGTATTAGTTGACCTGTTTCCTCGCAATCACACTGGACCAGTCTGACCTCTATTTCACAAATCAATCGATTAGTTTGTGCTGCCTGAGTGAGATGTACAGTGTGGGAAAATTAACTTGATCATTTTCCTTCACAGCTGTACATTGTGTCCTACACTTACAGACGCACACGTTCCCCAACCCTTAGACTGCTCCCTTCACCGCACTTATCAAACAAAGGCCTTCTATTTCTTCCCAGGCCCTAATGATGTACTACTCCAGCAGCTTGTGTGGCTGGAATTTCAATTCCATCCCTGTCTCAGACATCTTCTGAAGCAGCGTGGAACACAAACGGAGGTTCTGTCCATCCGAGGGTGCGAATTATACACATCTCTTATCAAAATAAGGGATTCGGCCATGACAGGCCCACACCCTTTGATTTCACCGAGAGGCTTCGCCACACACTCCAGCGTAATTGTTCACTTTGAAATAATAGCTTAATGATGTTTACGGCTCAGATCTCGAAAAGTCAGCGCGAGCGAGAGGAAATCTGTTTTGGAGGCATGCTCATTTGAAGAACTTGTAAACAAGGCTCGGGGTCTGAGATGGATATCTGTTAAATGATCCCCTCTGTTTTGACCCTTGTATTGGTTTTATCAGCGCCTCTTATCAATCTCAGCAGATGTCGATCAAACGAGCGTCTGCTTAGTGTCATGTCGATGACAGATCCCTGGTCGCTTGAAGGATTTTGGGCTATGCTTTTAAGGTATTTTCCCTCGCCGAACCAGGAACACATCCCGGAGCTACGTATGGAAAACAGCTGGTGTTGTTGATAATGTGTCTGAAATATCATTTGTCATTTATGCACAACCTTCAAAGTCATGCAAAACACCCTCCACCCATTGCCTTCCCACTCTCGTTCTCTCCCGCGCGTTCATTTTCTTCGGAAGGTACGTTTCTAATTCCCCAGACTTCAAAAAAAAAAAAAAAAAAAAAAGTTTCTTAATCAGTATTTTTGTCTTGATTTCAGTAAAACATTTTTAGCTATAGACTTATATCCAAAATAAGGAAAATTTTGTCATTTACTCGCCTTCAAATTGTTAATTTTCTTGAAGAGTTTCTTTATGTTGAACGTAAAAGAAGATATTTTGAAGAATGTTGGTAACCAAACAGTTGTTGATCCCCATTGACTTCCAATAACATGGAGAAAAAATAAATAAAAATAAAATACTATGTCTATGGGGACCAAAACCTTGTTCTTCAACAGTAACTTATTTTGTGTTCAGCAAAATTTATAAATTCATACACATTCGTAACAGCTAAGAAGACGAGTTAATGATGACAGAATTTTCATTTTTGGGGTGAACTCTCTTAAAACAAGATACATTTACTTTAGAAGCAAAATTACATAAGATACCAAGTTTCCTGAAGAAATTAACACAATTAAGTGACTTTATGCTTAAACATGAACAAATATCTGCCCAAAGGGTAAAACTTGTTTTCCAATTGAATTAAGCTGATCTTTCTGACCCCATTGGCAGATTCTTGTTTTAGATATAAGCTTAATTTTCATAAAATATATAATGTCTTGTTTTCGTTCAGACAAATACATTTAAAAACAAAAAAAAAAATTAATAAAAAAAAAAATGCAACCTCATTAGCAGATTTTTTCTTGTTTTCAGTATAAACTCAATTTTCATATAAAATATAAAGATATAAAGTCTTGTTTTATGACATGAATGAATGAATGACTTTATGCATAAAACCACAACAAATATCTACAGGGTAAGATTTTTTTCTTTGAATTAAGTATTTTTTCTGACCCCGTAGTTTTTCTTCTTTCTTGATTTAAGTATAAAGTCACCTAATTTTGATACATTTTTCAGAAAACACGACTTAATAATTTTGTGTGTCAAGTAAATGTATAATGATTTAACAATGTTTATGTATTTGTACTGGAAAACAAGTCAAAAATACTACATTAAAAATATTTGTTTTTGTTTTTTTCTCCAGTGTAATTGTGATTAATAAGTCTAAATCACTAATGTTTTCCTCTGCCGATGGTTGTATGATTTGTATGTTTTTTGATGCAGGATATCATCTGTGCATTTATATATTTAGCAGACGTGGTCGTGCAGCTGTCCGACCCCTGAAAGTGCTTTCTGGTTCGTTGTCCGTGAGAATTACAGCCCAATCAGTCACCCAAGCCGCTAAATATTTCATAAAGTCATTAGCATGGTATCAGTCTGGGGGTTATTTTCATGAATGACAATGATTACCACAAATTACCTTTTCCTATTGGTGCATGTATCAATTTTTAATGTCACACACACAACGCCAACATGGTTATGTCAGCTAAATCGCTAATTGTTTAAATCTGATTACCCGCAGATAACAGACCTCACATTGACACTGATAATTGAATGATATTGTACGATATAAATCACACAATTTGATGCTCAAAAGATATACACAGTATGCTGTTTTGTGGTGGAATTTGTTTTTTGCAGCTTCCAAAAAACTAAATATTATCAGTGAAAGCGGAACATTGCAAAGCTTTTTATTGATATTTTCCTGTGAAGAAATATCAAATTATGCAATAATGTGAATAAAACAGCATAGACAGAAAATCGGAATTAAGCAATTAGCAAGAAAATGTTATATAATTTCAGGTAATGAACATGTTTTCCAAAGGTTTTAGTTTTAGTTAACTATAACAACCCTGGCACAAATGTCAAAACTATGAATTATTAGGCATGCACTGATTATGTTCATCAGTAATCTATATATACATTCACTTAAAATATAACCAAGACATACTACAATCATACAAAAAAATTCCACTTGTTTATGAACAGCATGCTTTAAAACTGTAGCTAATATAATTCATAACTGCAAGAGCATTTGCTCGCATGAGTAATTGCACAGGCACTGTAAGGCAATTATAGTACAGGATAATGAATGCAATACATAGAAAAGTGTTTCACTTACAAGTTTTTTTGAGAACTATGCCATGTCTTATAAGCAAATGAAATGTAAAGTTTCTGAGAAAATAAAAATGAAAATTGTCCTCTGGAATCCACTGACCTACAGCCAAATTGCATAATCCATATTTAAGAATATGCACCATTATGCAATATGCATAGTTATTTAAATGAAACATTTTATGACTTTAAAATACCATCTTTGCACTCAGGACTAAGAATTGTAAATTCTGTGCAGAAATCATGATTGACATGCGATGCTCCAGCAAAAACGGGAGCAGATGACTTCACTGAGGGCTGCTCTCCAGGATGGGCTGTGACATTTCCTCCCATGCATCTCTGCTCTCATCCAAGGCCTGACCGCCCCAGGTCAGACTCTCTTAGATGGAGTTTATTTCTGTTGGTCAGTTGGCCTTTAAGAACACAGGGTCCTTTGAACAAGCAGGCCTCAGTGGTGTTTCTCTCTCTCTCTCATTTCTTTCTCAACAGGAATTATTATAGAGCTTACAGTGTTTATCACCTGGTACCTGCTCTGTCGAAAACACATTCCATGAATAGGGTACAAAACAGGGCTTGAAAATATTTATTTTTACCTGTTTTTAAGTTTTAAATACATATTTAAAGTTTAATTTATTCATTTAATTATTTATTTTTTCTATTTTTTTTTTTTACAATAGCTTAAGTTTATTTGTGCATTTTAGACTCAATTGCCAGTCACCTTTTCTAGAGTGTGCAAAAGAAGAGGTTGCAGAAATAAAAAAAATTAAAGATAACTTAAAACAGACCTAGTATGAGCTATGAAGTTGTTAGTCTCACATAGCCTGTAATAGATGTAATAGATAGCTTTCATTGGCCAAGGCCCGCCCATGATGCCGTTTGACCGACATATCAAACAACCAATCGCAGTTTGTTTCATTCAGCGTCACGTTTTATAACGTCAATAACAGACTGGTGAGTAAAACTCTCGGACATATTTATAATAATAAAGAGTCTATGTCTTGAATTTTAATTATTTCACATACTTTTGAAAATCCAGCGTTTAGTTGACCCTGATAAGCGATCGTCGTCATAGTTGTAAACGTGACAGGTTTCTTCTTTCGTGAGGGGGTTTGGCGTCACGGCATCTTTGTTTCCAGGCGGAACGTTAAACAATGCGACACACACGTCTCCTGGAAATCCTGTATAATCTAACCAATTCCGACGACGACTTCTAAACTCCTGAAGTGTTTCCAGATAAGTGTGCCATGTGCATCAGACGTTTAGTCGTCTGAGACTGAGGCTATGAAGTTGTTAATCAATGGTTTTGTTTAAGCCACAACAAGCCAATTTTATTTTAACAAAGATTTTTTAAAATTAAGCAATATTTTTAGGATACTACAAATTGAGACATAATACTTGGCGTACTGTTTTTTGAATGCCATATAGTAGGGAAGCACACATATTCAGCAAGTATTGCTGAATGAATCCGAGTATTTGAATAAATTTATTGAGTGACTGATTCAATGTTACTCAGTCACTTGTTTGTGTGTTTTTTCCTGAATCAATCAGCGTTTTTAAACAAATTGATTGAGAGAATGATTCATTAAATCACTCAGTCACTTGCTTCATGCCTTAATCAGTCAGCATTTTTGAACAAATTGGTTGAGTGAATGATTCAGTAAATCACTCAGTCACTTGTTTCATTCCTTAACGAATCAGTATTTTTCAACAAATTGATTGAGTAAACGATTCAATGAGTCACTCAGTCGATTGTTTCGTTCCAGAATGAATCAGCATCTTTTTTAACAAATTGATTGAGTGAATGACTCAGTCAGTCACTTGTTTCGTTACTGAATCAATCAGCAATGTTTTTAACACTTTAACCTTCAACCCCATTTAGGGCCTCGCAGGTGAAAATAACCTACCTGAATTAAAATGGTAACAGTTTGTGACAAAGTGTGCTTACACAAACAAATTAGGTATCTTTGGAAAGAAGAGACTCTGGGCTTTACTATCTATCATCCAGAGTTGATAATGCTCAAAAAGATAAAAAGTTATAGACACTGACGTGCCTTGAAAAATATTTTTCCACACTGAATGTTTTTTTATTTCATATACAAATACATGAAATAAGTCCTGGAGCAATCCAGAAAAGTAATGGATCGAAAGCCATGTGTCTCATCAGTTCATATTTCAAATTTGAAGAAGATACCATGAAAAATGAGATTCCTGCAATATTTTTTCTGAAACTATTTATAGTCCCCCCACCCCCCTGTTTGAGGAAAAATAACCACCAAATGGATTGCAGAATTATACAAGCTATTTTAGTCATTATACATGTTCCTGCATAGTTTTTCAATTATAAAATAATAGACAGATTTATTTGAGCACTAAAAAATACAAAAATAATTATTTGAGTAATAAAAAAGGAAAAAAAATAGAAAAAAATGCTTTGTATATAGTATGTATACTGAAGTATTCTTCGTTATTCGTTATTACAATGATAAATATCACTGCCAGACGTGAAGTGATATTGCCAGACATGGTCATAGAGTCAGTAAACACACGCTGATGTGCTTCCATTCAGATTATAATCAAACAGATGGGCCATATAATCAATAATAGCTGATCAATGAATCACAATGATAGCCGTCATAGAGTCGCTAATAAACACGCTGATGTGCGTCCATACAGATTATAATCATGCAGACACGGCCACATTCCCCACACAATACACACACACACATATAAAAAATGTAGAAGAAAAAAAAAACAGTTTTTTATGGATAAAGCAGATCGCTAAGTTATGCCCCGCTCAGATGACAGCGTGCGTCACAGAAGCGTCACTGCCGGCAGGAGGGAGCGCCAAATTCAAATAATCTATATTCCGCTTTTCTGAGACTTTTTTTTCCGTAGACGGTCTCATTATGTTTGTAAGACCGTATTCTACAAAATCGTTTTGTTTTTTTACCACCAAGACGCTGTTTTTGAGCGTAATTTATTCCATAACGGACGCGAACAATAACTCTCTGAAGAAATGAAACGTAAACAAAGGAATATTCATCCTTATTACAACGTTATTGTTTCGCTGGACTAAAAGTGCTCGCTGGGATGTTTTTCTGTGGACCCTTACCTCTCTAACTAAACTGGGATTTCAGCAGTGGACGCGTTTGTGGCTCGTTATTACAATGATAAAGGTACGTACGGCTTTTTTACTCTGCGTGTTTGGATGTGTACTGCTTACACAAATGTAGCAAATTTGTGCCACTCATTCCTTATAAGCTTTCCATCGAAAAACAGCGATCTGTCGTCGATGCTTGAGGCTTAGACCCTCAGAATGATATAGAGTTTGACAAGATTAACTTTGTCCCGTTTCATTTATTCTATTAGAAAACAATGACACATGCAAACAAAGAGCGTTCAGTGCGAGGTCGCTCTGGTGCAGGCTAACAGGTTTTAACAAATTGGTTGAGTGAACGATTAAATGAGTCACACAGTCGCTTGTATCGTTTCTGATTTAATCAGCATTTTTGAACAAATTGGTTGAGTGCATAATTCAATGAGTCACTCAGTCACTTGCTTTGATTCTGAATGAGTCAGTGTTTTGAACAAATCAGTTGACAGACATTTGTCATAACCTATTAGTTCAACTGTACAACATGCAGAAAGAATCAGTGACAAATCCCAAAACACTAATGCACAGATATCGAAGTGATACAAACAAAGAACTGTTCCCACTGTTGTTGAACTGTATAGTGCTCACAAAAAAAGTGTCATATTCATCAAAAAGAGCATTACAGCGCACCCTTCATTTTCTCCCATGCAAAGCATGTGTAATCCGTTAGATCTTCCTTTTTCAGCTGAGTAAGTGTCATATTCTCTCACCTCATTAGCAACATAATGTTCATAGCGAATAACGTTCAGATCTGCGCCGCTAAAACCACTCGTGGGGCCAAATGCTTTCTCATCTTTCCGTCTCCCTCTCTTTTTATCTTCACCTCACAACCTTACTTACAATACAGCTACCTGATGCATGCAGCCCCGCAGATAATTTATGGTAATTAATGGCCGGTTTTGCTGTGTGACCCGGAGCAGTGTTCAAGATAATTATGAGCTGTAGTAAAGACTCTGCCTTACTCAGTGAATACATGCATAAAACTCAGATTAATGAGCTGATTCAATAAAATTGGATCCACCATCACCTGTGTTGAAGGATGTCTCTCAGACGTCAGAAGAGGCCATAGCATTTTGAGAATCTCATTAGGTCATAGTGTTGTGATAAATGCTGTATCATGGTGGACTACTGTACAAGGGCATGGTATGTCAATAGTGATTTCAGCAAGACGTTTGTAACTACTTAACTATTTTAGGTGGTGATTTTGTTTGAATTTGTCCAATGACATCCATTCTTAAACATAACCATCAGTGGAGCATATAAGCAGATTTTGACAAACCTTGCAATGAGATCGGATTCAAATGATTTCATGCAATTCGCCAAAACATAAAAAAGGTATGATTTGCAAGAGTGTGTTAAAATTAACAGCTAAAAAAGGCAATATTTTAGTAGTTTCGTAGACTTTCAATATGTTAAGAGTTCGTCTTCTAAATAAAAGAGCCAATTTCCAATTGGTAAAGTCATTGTGTCACTGCAGCTGCCGTAGAAGCTCTTTTTAAGCATCTTTAACACAATTTTGGCAATTCATGTCTCATCCGTTTGCTGATATTAAATAAGTTATTTAAATGTGAACGTGGCAAGCATTTTTGATGTTTTCAGGGTTCACACATACAAGAACATAGGACTTGGATTCCCAAAATAGCTTTCTAGAGACATTGCAAATATGGCCGCCGAGTGAACAGACTTTTCTTGGAATGAACTTTAGTAGAAATTTTCAAAACTGCACTCTGAACCTCTTTTTGATTCAATTTGTCATTAAAAAAAAAAGGTGCTTAATAATACTTAGTAACTTAATGTGTTTTGCAACATTTGACTTCATTGGGACAAGCCCTGCTCTGTATTTTCACAGTATTTCACGCTTTTGTCACTCTAGCATGTACAAGCAAGCAGTCCTGCCTACTAATAGCCATGCAAATACCATGGTATAAATCCCACTGTAGAAGCATATAGGTTGACGTCACACAGTATATAGGCTACTATCATTTCGGCTTGCCCAGTTAATATGCAGGCTACAAAAAAAGTAACTTCTTCATATCTGTGAACCTAATACTAATAAGACAAAGCCTTCATGTCCCAGTGACTAAAAACACTTAAACTAGGAGTTCAAGGATCCTTTATAAGCATTATGTTTGAGTAGATACAATAAAAAGCCATGACCTAAGGAGTAGCCTTTGAGGCAAAGTTGCTAAACCTTGGGTGGCATCAAGACGTCCTGGGATGTTCTTACTTCGTTTGGAAATCATGACTTTTTAGTCCATAAAAGGAATGCATTGGGCTGTTTTTTTCTCTCATTTTTATTTCCCAACAGAGGCAGGAACGTTTAGAACGTTTTAGAACATTAGCAAATTCTACGTATTATTACAGTTTTGTGGTCCCTAGCAGCAACGAATACCATTTTGTTGGTCACGTTGTGCTAAATAGCTCTCCCCATCATTAAATATGATCTGATTTTCTAGCAATTTCCCTTTCAGTGAGAGCAGAAGAATTACTTGATGCCAAAAATGTTTCTAATTTTCCAGACTTTGGAGTGGTTTGGAAGAAAATTCTATGAAAACCACTCAGAAATGTACTTTTGTACTGTTATTGTTGATTTAAGACAATAGTCTTCATAATTATAATTACAGCCAGAATATAATGGCATACATTTCAATTTATGTTGCACTCAAATGCACCACATAAAAATAAATAAATAAATACAAATACTAAAAAGCACTATATAAAGGGAAGTATGGTGTTAGCAATTAGCAGTGAATCCCTTAAAGGGCAGTCCTTCAAAGAAAGACACTACTCATTAGTATGCATTATTACCGAGCTAACATTAGCTATTGATTTCCACATACTTAGCATGTTCTGTAACTCACTTGCCAGCCCTGTCTCGAACACTTTTTCTCAACGCATCTCCTTCCCCAGACAGACATAGTATACCTTTTTATTCATTTATTTACAACCAGACTCTCTTCTTGTTCTTGAAATTGAATTAGTTTAAAGCCTAACGTGGAACTTTTTAAATCAGACTTAAGCTTCCCAGAGAGACGAATTGTAATCGTCATCACTTATTTCCAAGGTTTTGCGGGTTAGTGTGACCCTTTGAGATGACTGGAAATGCGTTTAAGAAATAGCTTTCTCCAGTTATATCAAACTTTTTTGTTCTGTTTAATAAAACACTGTTGGTTATCTGAGATGATAATGAAGGTTTATTGGAAAGCTAAAGGTCGTGATGGCTATCTCCGCTAGAAAGCACCCTTACACCCATTAAACGCAGTAGAACAGCAGTGATTGGAAATCGAAACTCTGGGCTCGGAAATCCAGAGGGCCACATGAAAGCGAATGGAGCAGGGGGTCCACAGACAAACGCAGCAGGGTGTATCAGACCCACATTGACGTTGATGATTTTCATTCTTTCAGTGTGTAGATCACTGTTTATGTGTATTGATGTCTTCCGTCACCAATAGCGATTGGTGCAAGTTGTGTTAAGTTACCAGCCCAAAAGGTTAACTGATTCTAGAAAGTTTTTTGCTCAGTGTCCCTCTTTGTCTTCAGTTTCATTTCAATATTTGTTTTGTTTTGTTTTTTGATATAAGTGGAAAAACACCACCTGTATTGTTTGTAGAGTTCTTAATTTTTATTTGTTTTTTTTTTATTTGAAAAAATAATTAAAATTAGATGCAAATTAGATGAATTTCAGACCTTCGGACCTCACTTAAGAGAACAGTTTCAGATTTCAGAATTTAAAATCAGGAAATGTTTTTGTTTGGTTTGGTTTTAGAAATTCAGAATGCATTTTCTTCCATCATTTTGGCAATTATAATAATATATATATTTTTAAATTGTTTAAAAAAAAAAAAAAAAAAAAAAAATATATATATATATATATATATATATATATATATATATATATATATTTAGCTTTTACTAAGTAGTAGCTGGTGCTATTTGATATTTTAAATTTGCATCATAAACACAAAAATACACTTTTTACACTTTCAGACCGTGCTTTGACATACAATACATAATGTGACAAAATTTGAATAATGTAATGCACATCATTAAAAAAAAAAGACCTCTTCAAAACCTTCATCTACAGGTGTGCTGGGGGCGAATTAATTCACCTGAAAAAATGTGCACAGTTGCGCTGAGCATACAGAAGGCACATCATCACTTAACCTGGCCTCATGCGCTCATATTTTGTGCCTGTCCAGGTTAGTATTTATTATGGACATACTTGTCCTTTCACAACAGCTATAGGTCACAGGAGAACTCTTACAGCATGTTGCTTGACCAGACTGACTAGCTTTATTCCCATGGGGCACGGTTTGTGTAGGGGATGCTGGGAAGGGTATGGTGCTGTACACAGGACCCTCGAGACCAGCAGACGGGTCGCACTAACTATCTCCATCCGCACGGAGCAGTTAACAAGCCACAACACCATACAAATATGCTGAAGGACACTTATGTGTGTACGAGATGCCAAACAAGCCAAAAACGAGTCAGTATTAAAGAAGGGCAGGAGATTTTTCTCTCTGGCGTATACCTGGTATGAGCCTTGCCATTTCCTCAAATCTGAAACAGCAAGAAAAAATATGCCTGGCATTTGGAAAAACTGCCAAATCCAGACCACCGTGGCAACTTCGAACACTTTCTCAAATGTTACAATAAGTTCAGATTTAATGTGAAAAGAGCTTCTTGGCCGGTTTGCAGAATGGAGAAAGATGTTGTTCTGGCAGTGAAGAACATGTTGCAACCATTCTAGCATTAATTGAGCTTTCCACATGTCCTGCACACTTTTTCTGCACTGATTGACAGGGAAATTTGGCAGAATTATACGAAATGGATTGAAATATGGTAAAATGCATAAAATGGGAGTGTTTTTTTTTCCAGAGAGGAGAATAGTTCAGATGTTGCTTTTTGTGTTTTTGGAGACTTAACTGAAACATTACTATGAGAGTTCAGTTAAATAGCAACTTTGTCTCATTGTTTTTTCCCCCAAGTAAAGTAAAATGATCCTGGTTTCTTAATGGCCTTTAATGATTATTTTAGTAACAGGAAAATAGTTCATGTTGCTTTTTCATAGTTCCAGAGTTCTAATTGAAATGTTACTGGAACCTCAGTTAAATAGCTACTTTGTCTCAGTTGCTCAGTTGTCCCAGAATTTGAGCTTGAATTTGAATTCAACATATTTAGGAGGACGCAAATTCAAATTCTTACTCAAATTCTTTCTAAATAAATGTTACGGAAGTATACCCAGGACGAAGAGAGGAATGTTAAATGGTTTATTTAAACAACACAGCAGAATGAGCAGGGGATCAGGTGAGTATTCAGAGCAATACAACTTCGGATAACTTGATGAGGTAGGTGATGGTAGCCGTATCTTACAGGACCAGGAGATTGTGGATGGATGGGATGGTGAGAGAGACCACAACAGTATCTTGATCAGAGACAAGGAGGACGATAGAGGACGAGGATAACATGCTGGAGAGAACACAGGAGGTAAGTACAGGAAATCACACTTGAAGGAATACACTCAATATGAAGTCTTGCGTAAAGAAGGAGTCCTATGCATGTAAACGAGACCGGACGTTGAAGTGAGGTGATGGAACTGCTTATAAAGCCGACTTGATGAGTGTGCTGATGTGAGACAGGTGCATCTGATTAGAATTCTGGTGAGGGAGTGCGCTGGGATTGGCTGGTGTGGTTCTCTGGCTGTTCTGTGTCAATAAACTGGTTATCCAAAGTTTGGAATAATTACAATTTGTAATGTTTTTAATCAAGACTGCATTTATTTAAACAAAATACAGTAAAAACAGCAATACTGTGAAATTATTACAACCTAAAATAAATCATTTTAATTAATTTTTACATTTAATTTATTCTTGTGATGGCAAAGCTGAATTTTCAGCATCATTACTCCAGATTTCAAAGTCACATGATCCCTCAGAAATCATTCTAATATGCTGATTTGCTGCTCAAGTTGTACTGTTTTGTTTTGTGTTTTTTTTTTTTGGGGGGGGGGGGGGGGGGTGTAGTGTGCTTATTACGTGGCCAAAAGTGTACACAAAGAACAGTCTCCAACATTATGCAGCTGCAGATGCATGGATTTTAGCCCAAGGTCCAGTGTCAGTGAAGATCAGGGTAGGTATTGGATCGATTCCCATGTTCTTGCAGCGATAGTAACACAGGCCGGTCATTACAGGTGAAAGATTAAACTGTGCGCTGAATTTCCCGCATTCAGTGCACATCGATAACATCTCTCCCATGACCTCTTATGCTGCTGGCTAGCGTGATTATATTGTGCTCTTGGGGGGTCAGGTCAGGTGAGTTGAGTCAGATTTGTATAGAGGCAGTATGAGTTCTCACAATGTGAAGCGTGCTTTTTTGCATTAATAATGTAACATCAGAAAAAAAGAACTGCTTTTATTGGCTGTTTTGAGACTGTTTTCTCTTGGGCATATATGTATGTATGTATGTATGTATATCGTCCTCAGGTCATTCAAGATGTTGATGCGTTTGTTTCTTCATTGGAACAGATATGAGAGAAATGTAGTAGCACATCACTTGCTCACCAATGGATCCTCTGCAGTGAATGGGTGCCGTCAGAATGAGAGTCCAAACAGCTGATAAAAACATCACAATAATCCATCCAGTAATGTCTTGTGAAGAAAAAAAGATGCATGTTTGTTAGAAATTAATTAATTATTGTGATGTTTTATCAGCTGTTTGGACTCATGACGGCACCCATTGACTGCAGAGGATCCATTGATGGCAAGTGAGGCTAAATTTCTCCAAAACTCTCCCTATGAAGAAACAAACTCATCTACTCATCTTGGATGGCCTGAGGGTGAGCAAATGTTCAGCAATTTTTTTTTGGGGGGGGGGGGGTTGAACTATTTCTTTAATCATGGTAAAATTACTGTAATAAAAAAACAAACAAAAAAAACAATCCTAATTAAGTACATTTATTAAAAAATAATATTACAATAATGTCTAAAATAAACATTAATTTTGTCCTACATTCTATTCATCTACAGCCTGTTTCACAACCCTCTGACAGCCGTTTTACCACAGGGTGTAAAATTCCTCTAAAAGCCTGTCATTTCGGATATGATTCCATTACAGATCGGTGCTGATAGGGACGGAAAGAGGCGGGAAAACGAATCCTTATTCTGTCTGTCACTTTGACCTCACTAGACCTGGCTCTTCTCCTGACGGTACTCCTCCGGGGCCTGGGTCACGATATGAAGAAGACAATGACCATTCTTGCAGTTCTCCTAGGAAAACCAGGGAGCAAAGTCAGTGGTCAGAATACAGCTGAGAGAAGCCATCGGCAAACGTATTGCTGTCAGTCCGATAAGCAGTTGTTTTGTCATGCAGCCGTTTAGGTTCCCAGACAACCTCTGTCCCGAAACGACCTCTTAAATTAGTACAACTTCATGTCAGTTCAGCACAAGCAGTTACTCAACTAATTTTACTCCTAAATCTGTCAAGTAATTTGAGGGCACCATTTCATATGCCATCTGAAAATTATTACACAGCAATAAATGGGACATAAGGGATTCAATGTCAATGAGTAAAATTAATCTATTGTGACTAAAGCTGATATAAAATCAGTGAGAAGTGCATTTTATTCAGTCTTTCAGTAGGATCTCGCTGCTGTCTGCCAACATAGAGAAAACATGAACCATGCCAATATATCTAGGGATGCACTGCCATAAACAACATTTTCAAATGGAAAGAAATATGCTTCAAATATAAACACAATATACAAAGGAAAACAAACTGATAATTAAAAAAATGTATGTACTGTATATATTTAAAGATTACCTATTTTCTTTATATATATATATCCTATTAAGAGTTTGTGAGTGTATGTGTGTGTGTGTGTGTGTGTGTGTGTGTGTGTGTGTGTGTGTACAGTATATATGCTCTTTTAGACAATACCAGCAGTTATTTAATGTGTAAATAATAAATGAAGAAATATTTCAGTTATGTACACACATTAAATAACTATATTATATATTACATACACTTTGCAGTATCTGCTAAATGTTAATTATTTTACCAAAATAAGAGGGATCATATGCTATTTTTTATTTAATACTGGCCTGAATAAGATATTTCACATAAAATACATTTACATATAGCACACAAGAGAAAATAATAGTTGAATTTATAAAAATGACCCCGTTCAAAAGTTTAGATAGGCTTGATTCTTAATACTGTGTTTTTACCTAGATGATCCTCAGCTTTTTTGTTGTTGTTGCTTTTTTTGTGATAGTTGTTCAGGAGTCCCTTATTGTCCTGGACAGTTAAAATGCTTGCTGTTCTTCGGAAAAGTCCTTCAGGTCCCCAAAATTATTTGGTTCCCTTCCAGGAACTCTAACGTCGAAACGCTAGGCTAGGGGAACGCCTTCAGCGTGACCGCTCTCTGAACCACGTGTGTAATCTGTCCAATGGAAGGGCCAGACGTCACGGGCGGGTGACGTAATCGACCAGGAAGCATAAAAGCCCATGCGGTGGAACCGGCGTTTGTCATTCAGCAACCGCTACTCTGTGTGTGTGTGTGTGCGCGCGCGCGCGCGTGCGTGTCTGTCTGTCGATCTGTGTTGTGAGTCTTATTTAGTGTTGTTTGTCCTTTGCACAATCACTTGAAATAAGCTCCACAATGAGTGCAAGCACTTGGGCGAGAGCAGATCGCATTACAGGCTGTATGTTCCTCCCTGCAAACGTTATATCGCTGCTGGGGATACACACAGTCTGTGTGTGGTCTGCTTGAGAGCAGAGCACGCATAGTCAGCTCTCGAGGGAGCTGACTGTCCGCTTTGTGAGCATTTGTCACTGCGTCTGCTTGCTCTCGGAAGGCTCTCTTTGAGGATTGAGCTTTCACCAGCGTTCCTCGCGGTGCCAGTCCCGCTTCTGCCGAAGAAAAAGAAAAAAAGGCGGAGCGGTGGCTGCACTCGTGGGAATCGCACATGGATCTGGTGGAGGGAATGAAGACGGGCGGCAGTGTTGCCAGATCGGGTTGACGATTTCCAGCCCAAAAGCTCACCAAAACCCGCCCACTTCAACAAAAACCAGCCCAAAATTTTAACTGCCAAAATAATGTGATCGAATTTTATCTTATGTTTTAATTTTACGTCAATAAAGGTTGATAAGGACCATTTTTATCTCCTTAAAATAAAATAATGACAAAATAAAATAAAGATAGGTTAAATCAATTTCACAGGAATATGGATCAAAACAGGGCAAATTCGATAAAGGGAGACAGAAAATTAAAATGTCCAAAAATCTTTTCAAAGTGGCAATCAAGAAATTAACCGATGACTTTAACCCTCGGAAAAACACATGGATTATTTTCAATGTCCACAGTAAGAATAATCTATTTTTTTTGAGCAAAAAGTGCACAATAAAGTGATCAGAATGCAATAAATTAGCTGGCATTTACTCTCATTCATGCACACACCAATGACAGCCAAAAATGTGTTATTCATTGATACATACTGTATGATAATCTGACAGCAAAAATAAATAATAATAATAACAATCAACAACAATAATGCGCTTACCTTTGTCTTGTGCTTCAACTACAGCACGCATTTCACAAAGTACACATTTGAGAACATAATGCAGAACTTTGCACAGTCAAAACTGTTCAAGTCCAGCAGCTGTCAATGCACCAGAGTAGAGTCTGGACGGTTTAAAATATGTTCTGAAGCAGAACAGCATCGTATAGTCCCATATTCAGTTTTGATTTTTATTAAATCATTCAACTGTTCTCTTATTTCAGTTACAATTACATTTAGAAGTCTTCTATTCATTCAGATTTGAGTCACTCTTAGACTCTTTATTGTATATATTTAGGCCACTTTGGGCAACCCGCCCAATCTGGCAACACTGACGGGCGGGCCCCTATCTTCTTCCTTTCGAAGCAGTGTCTCGTTCCCTTCAGGGAACCAGGGTTACATACGTAACCTGAGACGTTTTCCAGCATCTTTTGCATATTTTAACCCTTTCCAACAACGACTGTGATTTTAAATCCATCTTTTTTCATACACAATTATTACAAAAAGTTCAAACACTCACTGATGCTCCAGAAGGAAAAAAATTGCATTAAGAGGCAGGGGTGTACACCTTTGAACAGAATGATAATGTGTACATTTTTCATATTTTGACTTTTTTTTTTCATTTAATACTGCCATTCAAAAGCTACAGAAGATACTTATTTCCCAGAATACACAACATAAGTTCAATTTACCCTGATCTTCAATAAGTTTTCACCTCCAGGCTCTTAATGCATCATGTTTCTTTCATGCATCAGTGAACTTTTTGTAATAGTTCCATGTACAAGTCCCTCAGTGTGAAAAGATAGATCTTATTCAGGCCAGTACTAGATAAAAAATCACATGCATTTTGTATGATCCCTATTTTGGATACTGCAAGATTTACAGATACTGCAAAATGTATGTAAACTTTTGACCACAACTGTATTTATTGTATTGTTGAAAAGACGTTCAAAAATCGTTTGAAGTTCTTCAAGAACAAAATAATTTCTTCCAACTAATGTTTTTGCCCTGATTTCAGCCATTATTGGCTTCTGCCACGATCGTCCTCATAGAAGAGCTGCTTCCCTAAGAGCCTTTAATTGTCTGACCAATCTGAGATATGCGTCTTTCACTGCACGTTCAGGGTTTGAGCATTTGTTTTTTGTTGTTATTTCCACGTAATTGCACATATCTAAAAGCCCTTCAAAAATACGTACAATTAATAAGAGATGTTTTAAAAAGATTTTATCAGATATTATATTATATTATAGCCCCTGCTTTGGGACTCTGTCCGGT
The DNA here is from genome assembly GCF_936440315.1 of Barbus barbus. NCBI lineage: Eukaryota > Metazoa > Chordata > Actinopteri > Cypriniformes > Cyprinidae > Barbus > Barbus barbus. Next base: position 17,675,260 of record NC_136726.1, read on the forward strand.
TATTATAATGGACATGATATATGACCTTGTTCAGACAGACTTTGAACTTTTCATTTAACAAACTTTTAATTTTCCCTCAAAGGTGGATAGACTAATGGAATTTTGTATATATTTTTTTATTCTGATTTAGAATTATATTGTCAGAAAAATAACTATATATTCACAATTTACCTTTATATATACAAACTTATAACTATGTTGTCGAATTTAATTATATTCATTAAGACTTTAAAATTTATATTCAGATTTTCTTCTATACACACTGTAAAAAAATAAGTGTAATTTTAACTAAAAATTTTTGTAAAAATGCTACTGAAAAAAAAAAGTAAATAAATTAAGTTCCCATACTATATACAGGGAAAAACTGTTAAAGATTTAACCAGACATTTCATATAATTTCACAGTAAAATTCTGTTAATTGTACAGTTTTGGAAGTAAAAAAATAACAAATCAATGTATAATTTACAGTCAAAAACTGTAAACTGATATTCCCAGAATGCCCTGCATAACACTCCACATTTGAAAGTATTTTGTTTAAATAATCATGTTTTTTAATAGTTTTTGTTATCAGTTATGTACATTTGGACTTTGTTACATCTTCTGTTGTTTAATGAAAGTTTATTGCATTATTTAAGTATCGTGTGTTACCATGTTTTGTGTTTGCATGAGTGACTCCTTCTATATATTAGTATATACTTCGGCATGTAGCGAAGCTATATGTGAAGAGCTTTGATTCTTCATGTGGTTTTCTCTTTTACCACCTGCATTATTATGGCGGTTGTCAGTATGTTAAAGTCATTTTCGTCCACACAACTGCCGCTCAATGAATATTTTCTCTTTTTCGGACCATTCTCTGTAAACCCTAGAGATGGTTGTGCGTGAAAATCCCAGTAGATCAGCAGTTTTTGAAATACTCAGACCAGCCCGTCTGGCACCAACAACCATTCCACGTTCAAAGTCACTTAAATCCCCTTTCTTCCCCATTCTGATGCTCGGTTTGAACTTCAGCAAGTCGTCTTCACCACATCTAGATGCCTAAATGCAATGAGTTGCTGCCATGTGCTTGGCTGATTAGCAATTTGTGTTACCAAGCAATTGAACAGGTGTACCTAATAAAGTGGCCGGTGAGTGTATATATACATACATACATACACACACACACACACACCTGGCTTAAAAAAAAATAAAAATAAACAACAGATGTATTATGTTAAGAATTTGTTGAAAAGTTTATTGCAACTCATGTGAAACTAATGCTTGATGCATATTTCTGTGCAAAGCACGTAGATGTTGTTTGCACTGGATTTGTTTGTTTGTGAAGAACCTCAAAATGTTAGCTCTCAGTCTGAGTTCTATTAAGCCCAGCAGAGTAGATATTATCGCAGAGAGTGCATATTAAATGCCACATTTTGCTGAAAAGTCATTCTTGTATGTGTTGGTTTACGCCGGCAATGGAAAACAATAAAACTAATGCTAGCCGGTGGTGTGCAGAAGAAATATCTTTACTGTTTCCAAACACAGTGGATGAGAACTAAGAGCAGCATAACGCCTGAGCAGGAAGAGTTATCAGTGGTAGGCCGAAAGCAGGTGATTTATTGAAGATATGGCAACTTGTCACTGCGCATCTAAGTTACGTTCTGAACCTGTAAAAATGTCATCAGTAAGCAATGTCAACATATAGCAGGGTAAAAAGGTCTGCTTCTCTAGTCAAAGATGACTCAAACGTCTACAGTACTTTAAAAATAAAAAATAAAAAATAGTCCAGTTGTAATGCAGCAATGCTTTTTGTTGCTTTTCATTAACTACTACCTTGAATAAATGAATCAAAAATGAATTCAAAATTGCACTTTAGATGACAAAGGTTGTCGACGCTGCTCCGATATGTTGATGTGCATATTAAAATGCATGTCGCCAATTAGATAACCTTTTCCTTTTTTTTTTACCCACTCGTTCTGTGTATTTCACCACAACACCTTCTGACATGAACTCCTCTGAGCTGAAAAGGTGACTGCAGGCAGATGGTGGCAGAGGATGATTATGATAAAGATATAAAAGTCTAATGATTCAACATTCAGACTAAACGCAAACAAAAGAAAAATGAACCGAGCAGGAAATTCACTATGAATTCTTTGTTGTTGTAGTGCAACAAAAGCAATTTTCATTACTAAATCATAGTATATAATGTTTAACAAACCATTAGAAAAATGGTTATTCACCCAAAAATGAAAATTCTGTCATTAATTACTCACCCTCATGTCATTCCAAACCCATAAGACTTCGGAACACAAATTAAAATATTTTTGATGAAATCTGAGAGCTTTCAGACCCTGCATAGAAAGCAACGCAACTGCAATGTTCCTAGTCCCAGAAACATAGCAAAGATATCGTTATTACAAAGCTCAACTTCTTCAGTTTTGCAAAGCTACGGGAATACTTTTTGTGCGCAAAGAAAACAAAAATAACAATTTATTGAACAATTCTTGTCCTCAAGTTACCGTCTTCCTCCATTTTAGAGAGTACCATAGCAGGAAACCATAGCAATGCAGGGCTGTCAATCAGCCACCATGGCCCGGACCTATGCAATGTGATGTCACATTGCATATAGTGAATCAAAACGGCAGGCCTAGTGAGACTGATTTGGTTAAAAGGGGATTCAAAAATGAAGAGTTGGTGGATTTTTATCATTGTAGAGTGGTTGTGTTCACACACTGCCAACACACATTTATGTGCAAACACCATGTAAAAGTGAATTTTGCAAAATAAGTGCGCTTTAAAGTTCTTTCCATCATTAATGTAGTGTTGTACTTTTGTCTTTTTTTTTTTTTTTTTTTCCTTTCAAATCAAAATGTATGTTGTGGTTCATCTCATATCTAGGTGGTAGGTGGCCCATCTTTAATGTATAGTTGGCATGGCAGGAACATAAAGGCACAGATTCAGCACTTTTTTCACAGCTGAGCAAGTGGAGCTATCTGTTCTGTGTGCACGAACGCTCAAAAGAATAAGCATTGAACTCTCCTCACAGCTCCTCAAACACTCGCGCTAAAGAAAAACCGCGGGAAACTCGCTGAGCCATGGCGAGAGAGGCAAAAGGTGAAGAGGAGGACATTCACATACATCTGCTGAACAGAACCCACCTGAGGAACAAGAAAAATAACATCTCCACGAGATGATAATTGCCTTGACCTCCACAGCAATTATTTTACCGAGTCTCTCAGTCTCAGCCCCCACAATTATGTTCCTAACATCTCTTTCCCCTAGAGCAGTCATTTGCATATAATTAGTGACTGTAGACTGTGACTGTACACGGGAGTCTGAGAGTCTGAATGGGATCCGACGAATCAACATGCTAATCTGAAACATAAGTATTCAACTCTTATTTTGTCAGGTTCAATGCGGACAGGTGACAAGCCGTTGTAGATTCACAGGTGCGCGGCGTTCCCCGATCTTCAGTCCATCATTAAGGTTTAACAAGAATTCCCTCCACAAAACGTTCCAGTGTCTTCCACTGATTTGCGTATTTTATTATTATTTTTCTCCCTTGAATTTACAGTGGATTAAAAATGAAATCCTGGCAGCTAAAGTACATAAGCTTCTGCCTATTGTAGGCTTCTTGCTCATTCTGGTAATCCGTTTTTGACAGCTCGACTCTGAAAGACTCGCGGCGTGGGTGTCCTCAATTTCCCTGTCCGTTCCTCCCTTCTTTCTCCCCGCATAGCCTCACTTATTGACATCGTCTTACGAGTGGGTTTCATCTAAATCGGCGCAAATGTTTGAAATGCTAATACCTTTATTGAATGGGTGCACTGTTGATCTTTCTACTGGTTCTCAATTTGCATGTGAACAAAACCCTTTAACTTAAATAGAATGAGTTTGGTCATGATTACATGAGACGCGTTCTTGCGTTCAAAAACAACAATGTGTGGCGCATTGGAACGAAAATGTGATTTTAAAGGGATAGTTCACCCAAAAATAAAAACGAATCTAAATGAATTGAGCGGTTTAGTCCGAATTTTCTGAAGAGATGCGATCGCCTATATGATGAACAGATTTCATTTATCATGCTTCCTTGTCGTGAGAACCAATGAGATTCATTCTTGCACTGGGCATCCATAAGGACCAATGAGTTTTGTTCTCATGCATCAAGCATGTAGGCCTATGGTTGAGCTGTTTATGTTGGCTGATCAATGTGAATAAAAGCCTAAATTAAATCTGTTCATAAAATATAAAACCACGGAGTCTCTTAAGAAAATTTGGATCAAACCGTTCAATTCATATCCACCTTTTTCTTCAACGCGCAAGTAAGCCTATGGATGAGACTTCCGGTTCATTAGCCGCTTTCAGTAAATAACGAGAAGAATAACAACGAGCAATAAACAGTAAAACTGTTTGCACTACAAACCAGTGTGTTCATAATTAAGATAATACATTAAAATAATATCGTAAGACACACACATGTTCAATATCAAGCAGCAAAACGAACGCGGATGAGACCGGTCGCACCCATTTTTACGGCAAAAAAAAAGGTGGATAGGCCCTAGATTCGTTTTTATGATCTTTTATGATCATTAAAGTGGTAGTTGTGTAGACTCTCAGTGGGTGGACAAATCTCTCAGATTTCATAAAAAATATATTTTTGTTCCAAAGTTAAACAAAAGCCTTGTGGGTTTGGAATGACATGAGGGTGAGTCATTTTGGGGTGAACTAACCCTTTAAGTTGATTTTTTAAATTTTTGTGACATCTAAAAGTGTTTGCCACAGCCAAAGATTGCTTTTGATAAGCCAATACAAATGAGATGCTAATGTTGTATAATTAAAGAAAATAAAGTGATACTTCATTAGCCTGCCAGGCAATTAAGTATCACTTTATATGCATTAAAGCACTTTTACCGTATGTCACAGAGAGTTGATTTTGTTCAAAATCATTTAAATAGCTAGATGATTTTAAACAGATTTCCATGTATTGTTACATGATCACATTAAAAGGGTCTTGACGTGATTATTTATTGTTGCTACTTTGTTCTTTAATGCATAGACTACTGTCTGTTTTAACTTTGTCAAACTATAAAAGGCCATGTGACTAACATTTAAGACTAGTGTACTTGGTTACCAAGGAGACAGCAGTTTGTGAAGAGCTTGAGATGAAATGAGAACGGATTATTCCAGTCAATTTTGTAAATGTGTGCAAAAAAGTGTGAAAATATTTCATTATATGTCATTAGGATACATAAAATGTTCTTTTTGCCACAAAATAGTGTTTAAACACATACATGACTTGAGATGTGGTGGAAATATTGCACTGGTGGTAATATATCATTTTAAGAAAAAAAAGAGAAAAGTATGCATTTTTCATGTACATTCTGTAAAATGATAGATATCTTTAGAAGACAACCAGTGAGTGTGTGAAAATGTTTTTTTAAAGACTTCACAAACCAAACTCATGAGAATACAGAATTATTTGATCTATATGCATAAACTATTACAAATATAAAATTACCTTACAAATTCACATTTTTTTGTTGTTTATTTTTTTTTATAATTTTACAAAAATATATATAATTTTTTTTTATAATCCAAACAAGTCCTAATTGATAAAGCAATGTTCCTTTATTTATTTATTTAGTTAGTTAATTTATCACATTACAAAAGTAAATAATCATTGAATGGTTGAATGTCATGTTGACTAAAACTAATGTTAACTTTCCTAAACTTGTGCGTGATGTTCATTATTTTAAGTTGTCATTTTCATATGAATTCGTAAGATGTGATTCATTCAGAATCAAGATTTTTAGTTGGAAAAAAAAAAATAGGCATGAAGGTTTACCTCTAAACATAACTATCAATAGGGCGTAAGCAAATCATATGAAAATGTACAAGTCAGATTCTGCTAATTATCTACCAATCTGCCAAAACGCTAAATAGTTTACCATGAGAGTGTTTATGTAAACGTCCAGAAGCCCAAAGGTGAAAGTTGATGTTGAATTCAAAGTGTGTTTATTCAGTCATTTCTGAATGTGGCTGCATTCAAGATTATATAGCCTAGACCGTTTTCAAAACTCCCATCAGCAATGTAAATTTTGCTAGCATAACCTTAGGACCTTTCTCACATAAATCCTATTTAAAGAAAAGCCTAGCATATTGAACTGAACGTCCTGCAGAGAACGTGTCAGCGAGAAACACTTTGATTGGGTATTATTAATTATTATACGTTTTCTTCACCTCTGTCCACCTGCTGAGCTTATGAATGATGGACACTTCCAAGGTCATATTCGGACAACAAGCGCTCTTTTTGCCCCTTCTCGTTTGATCCCTTTCCTCATGCTCTTCTCCCTCTCTTGGACAGATGCTGCCAGGGGCATTAGCACAGTGGCATTGTGGTTGCTCTGCCAGCTCCCATCAGCGCATACCTGGCATCAGATGCTCACCTTGACCCCCCGATGAGAAAAGAAGGGGCTCTGGCTGTTCTCCCAGATTCTCCTTCCTCCTGCTCCGATCATGCCCATTCACAACGCATGTGCGGCAGTCAAATACAAATTGTGACAATCACCAAGCAGGTCTATTACAGTCAGATTTACCACCGCTGGGAAGCACAGCAGGTACCACAGAGCTGCAGTTGTTATGCCAACTGTGCTGCAAATACCTAATTGCAGAAACACCATCAATTGGCTGCTGCTGCACAGGTGGAAATGTGGTTTTTAAAGGCCAGCAGATCTGGAAAATGAGAGAACTGGGAGCTGTTGACAAAACACTTTAGCTGTTTGAAAGTTTGAGGTAAGTAGGATTTGTATTTATTTATTTATTGACAGAAATTGATACTTTAATTGAGTTAGGATGGATTCAGTTGATCAGAAGTGACAGTAAAGATATTGGTTTCAAATGAATGCTGCTATATTTAACTATATTTAATTTAATCAAATATAACCAGAAAACACAAATATTAACCAGAACAACTGTTACAGTGTAATAAATGTTTTCCTGAGCAGCAAATTAAATCAGTATATTAGAATGATTTCTAAAGGATCATGTGACACTGAAGACTGGAGTAATGATACTGCAAATTTAGCTTTGCATCACAGGAATAAATTACATAAATATATAATATATTAAAAATATATAATACATAAATATATATAAATATGTATAATAAATATATAATATATTACAAAAATATATTCAGATAAAAAAGTCATTTTAAATTAAATAATACTTCTGTTTTTCAAATGAACGCAGCCATAAGAGACTTCTCTTAAAAACAATACATCTTACTGAGTCAAACTTTTTGAATGGTAGTGTGTACAATATTAAAGATTAGAATGATTACTTGAAATTGTTAAATTGAATTATTAATTGTCATTCAAATACATAAAATAAAATGATACGAAACATTGTAATTATTATTTAAAATTAAATTCAATATTAATTTTGTCATAATAACATGATAATATTATTTATTCAAGGAATTAATTATATAAAATAATAACATATATGTAATATATAAATGTAAGTCTGAATATTATAAATGTCAATAATCACTATATAGAAGTAAATATGTTATACATGATATTTTCATATATACATTATTAAAAGTTTAATTTAAAAAAATAGTTTTTAAAAATACAAAAATAAATAAAAAATAACATTAACATTTCTGAAGATTCAAGATGTTTTATATAAATGTAAATCATGAATGTATAGAAGTAAATATATTATATAATATTTTTTATCATAACATCACATTTATATATACAGTATTAAAAATATAAAACGTAATTTAAAAAGCTCACACATATATTAAAACTTCTGAAGATTTACACGTCTTCAGAATCCATAAAATAAATAGATAATAGATTGTTGTTGTTATTATTATTTTTATTTATTTGTTTTGCAGATGAGCATGTTTAAAATAAAAAATCAATTTACAGAAGTAAATAAGACTTGAACGCTACGTCTTAGTGACTTATACTGTTAGTTCAGAGCTAATCACCAATAAATTACTAAACTAATGCCTAAAACTACTAAAGTAACCTTCCTAAATTAGCATGTGATGCTTGTCATTCAGATAAAACTGACCAGACGATGTTTGAACAGTCAACTAATGACGCTCGAACGGTAGCGCTCATATAATATCTGGATTTTGCAGCACACCGGCTCAGCGAGGGCTCGCCGCAGTTAGCTGTGTTCAAACGGGCACCACCGTGAGCAGGGCTAGCGCTCCCTGGCATCGTACAATGCTTTAAACGCCATCGGCGGTCTGGTCTAAAAAGACCCTCACAGGAAGGAGGGCTTATAGCACCCATGTAATCCATTACCATCAATCACAGCAAACAAACCCGCCAGGAGAGGAAAGTGTGTGTAAGTTTGAGGTGGCGTTCTCCATTTGTATACTTGTTAGTGGGCCCAAAGGATAAGGCTTATTTTTACCAGGCTTTTAAGACTTGGGAATGGATTTGAACAAAGAGTCGGACTCTGTTAGCTTTAAGCTAATCTAAGATAAACACAGCCCTACAGGATTTTAATTAGAGTGGCTCCAGGCCTACCATGGGGCCTCCTGATCCCAGCCGCTAATGACTACCTTTCTTCATTTTTCCACTGTTTATATAAAATACAGTTCAGAGTGGCTAAATTGATTGTGTTCATTGACCTAGCCACCCCTGTGGACTTCAACCAGCAGATGGTTACACAGCCCCCCTAAAGTACTTATTTAACACACTTTTTCTCCAAACCACCTGTGTTTGTATCACTCAAACACATTCTTCTGGAAGATGTTGTGTCCAAAGTAAACCTAGTTAACTACAACCTTTGTGGAATTTGTGTTACATAAAATACACATTTACTGAAATAATAATAAGATTATTATTTTTTTATTTAATTTAGCTGTCAAGGCAATATTTCTAATTTTTATTTAGTGTAATGTACCAAAATAAATAAAAAGTTAAAAAAATGAAAAATAAAATAAATAAAATAAAAGCTTATTATATAAAACAAACATTAACTGAAACAAATAATAAAATAATCTCGCCAAGGCAAAATTTCTCATTGTCATTTTGTTTCATTTGAGGTACAAATTGAGGTACCAACATAACAAAAAATAAAACAATTAAAAACATTAATTGCAATAAAATTAAATGTGAAAAAAACGTATTATTGCAACAATTGGTATCGTGAAAAGAGCTATACAAATAAACTTGAATTTAATTTAATCCTTTAATTTCATCTAGTTTATTTTTGATGTACTAAAAAATAAAAATAAAATTAAAACCTTAATTTTTTTTTTACTTTAATAGTTTTCATATTTTATTTTATTTCAGTTAATGTCTATTTTATTTCAAGTTAATTTATTTAATTTAGTTGGCAAGGTAGCATTTTTCATTTTCCTTTTGTTTAATTTGATGTACATTACTAAAATATTTTAGTACTGAGATATTTGGCTGGGAAAAAGATGTCAGAGCGGACTCGCATTACGGCAGATGCTGCGGGAGTTTGCTCGGTCAAAATCAAATATAAGTACAAGATTAATCTCAATAAGAATGGCTTTTGTTGCAAATCAAATTTCAAACCGAGAACTGGAATTGGATTAAGACAATTTAGTGGAAACATAGCATACAGAGGCGGCATGATTATTTTCATCTTTGCTCTCCTTCTGGTTTCGCTCCGTTGCTGCTGGTCCGGTCGAGTTGGCGATGCTGAGCGGGCGGACCTTGTTGTCTTTCGCTCAGTGGAGTCATCAAGCTGCATATTCAAATATCCTGAGCAATGGAAGGGCTAATATATCAACTGCTGCCCGGCCACGCTCTGTGATGAAATCTCCAAGACCGTGCCACAGGCTAACCTGCTACCTGCTAATTATTTATATAGCCCTTTTAACAATACAGATTGTGTCAAAGCACTTAACAGTATCAAATTGGAGGATAGAGTGTCAGTAATGTATAATAATTAGATTAAACACTCAATTTTCAGTTAAAGGCATTTTATTATTGAATTCAGAGATGTCATTATCTAGCTCAGTTTAGTTTAAAGTTTAGTATCTGTGAAATCAAATTGACGATAATCGCAAAAAAATCAAGTGTCCCCAACTGAGCAAGCCAGAGGCGACAGCGGCAAGGAACCAAAACTCCCTCTGTGACAGAACGGAGAAAAAACCTTGGGAGAAACCAGGCTCAGTCGGGGGGCCAGTTCTCCTCTGGCCAGGATATTATAGTTTATTTATTGTTTAATTATGTATTATACAATTTTAAATGTATTATATTGTTGCATTTTCTAACAATGATAGTATTATATAGATAGGTATGTTATTATATTTTTAGTTAATTTGTTTTATTTTTAGTTTTATTGTATTTTTAGTCAAGATCTTCACTGGGGATATGTCCCCGGGGGTCATCCAGGTGTCCGGCCTCCGCCGACGATCAAGGCCGCAGACATCAAGGAAGCGACAGCCGATCTGTAAGTCAGACTGCAACTCTCCAAAATACTATTCTTAACCTTAACGGCTGTACACATAAAGAAAACTTGAGTAGAATGAACTCTTTCAACCAGTAAACCAGGCTAAAGTCTTGTGGAATAAACGACTAAAACCCAAAGGACTGCTCGGCGGACATTTGAATATTAGCAGCATTGTATCAAAGATTGAACAAATTGAAGGTTTGCTGATGGATTCGAATTTGGACTTTCTTTTCCTCTCGGACTCATGAGTTATCACCAAGGACTGCTTTTTCTGTTCCTGGGTATCATGTTTTTAGAAAGATAGAAAATTAGGTAGAGGAGGAAGAGTCCTTTTGTATGTTCACAATCATTTTAAATGTGTTGAAGTTCATCTTAATTCCACGCAAGACTTAGAAAGTATTATTGTTTCTATTGTTTTATCCCCCCAAATTTTTTTTTTACTGTGGTTGGATTATACCGACCCCCTAATTCTACAAAAATATTTTGATAAATTGAAATCCATATTAAAAGAAATCGGTTCGAAAATTGAATTAATTGTTTTAGGTGATTTTAATATAAACTGGATGGAAAAAGCTAAGAGACATCAGCTCAAAAGTATATCAGATTAGTATAATATTATACAAATGATCCTTGGCCCAACTAGGGTTACTCAATCAACACAAACTCAGATAGATTTAATTTTTAGTAATAAACCTGAAAGAATTAAAAAATGTTATAATCCCTATATATATATCCCTAGTCGGTCAATCTGAGGATAAATGAAAGCACCTGGACTGGAATGATGTTCTACAGTCTGGTGATATAGAGAAGGCATTTAATACTATGATGGATAGAGTTAATAAGACTAAAAATTAATTTTGTAAAAATGTCTCTTACTCGAATAAAATACATTTGCCATGGTTAAATGAGCATATCTGGAAGCAAAGCAGAGAGACTTGGCATTAAAGGCTGCTCTTAAATCTAAGTTACCACATGATAAGAGAAAAGTTCAGGATCTGCCAAATAAAGTAGTAAAAGAATTAAGACAGGCCAAAGCTGATTATTTGATTAAATTCATTGATGACTCTAAAGGAAATAGTAAATTAATATGGAAAAATATTGAAAAAATTACAAAGAAGGAGAATAAAGCAGTTCATAATTGGGATATAAAGGCTATATAATATATAAAAAATGAATAGAAGATAAAGTTTTGAATTCATTCTTTTTGAATTCTGCACAGTATCTGGCCAGGAAATTTGGTGCTAGATCAGGAGTACTAGAACCTATAAATAATGGAACTACTGTCTTCACAATTGAAAATGTCTCAGAATCTACTGTAATGAAAATATTTGAAGTCTAAAGATGTTTATGATATCGACGCACGATTTTTTAAAACTTATAAATCATATCTTTGCAAACCTCTAACACATCTGATAAATCTGTCAATAACAAACTCCTTTTTTCATCTTGCTGGAAGGCGGCAGTAGTGATACATATTTTTAAAGCAGGTGATAGGACTCTCTCATCAAATTATAGACCCATAAGTATCCTTCCAATAGCATCGGAAATTGCAGAAAGGGTAGTTTGTGACCAATTCGTTTCAAGAGTAAATTTACATCTGATGCAATTTGGGTTTCGAAAGAACCATTCTTCAGAAACGGCTAATTGTTTTTTTTTTTAACAAATTAGAAGTCAACTCGACAAAGGTGGTGCTGTGTTTTTAGATCGTGCATTTGACACGTTGTAACGTAATATTAATATGTAATTTAAAGAAATAGTTTAATTTAGCTCAAAGGGAATCATTTATGATTTTATAGGGATTTGAACAGAATCAGTGCTACGGCGATTCACTGAACGAGTCGTATAACAAACTCTGCACTGGATATTAAAATCCAAAATATAGTGAAAACACTATTAAATAGCACAGTAACAAAATCAGCAGATTAAGACATTAACTTGTGAGCACAAAACACAAGATACTTCTCTTTTCAAAATAAATAAGATTTTATTTATATAAACCTAAGACATCCATTTTTTCCTTAGTGAGTTTCATTAAAAGATATCGCGAGTCACTTTCATATATGTTTTACTCTATTGCTATACTAATTTTGAGTTATTATGACTCTAAAGTAACAAAGGTTCAAGTGTCTAGTTTCAAACAAAACCAGATTTTTAAATATAGACCTTAGGGTTCAAGAGCTACAGACATTTTTATTTGGTTATCGTTTTTCACAAAATGCTCAAAAATAGGGGTGCAGGTTAATATTTCTTTTCATATTTTGTTTTAATTTAGTTAATGTTTAATTTTATTTCATCTAGTTGGCAAGGCAACATTTCTCGTTTTTTTTTTTTAGTTTAATTTGCTGTACGCAGCTGGGACCAATATAGGTTTTGTGCATGTTGCCCACTTGGGTCCCACCTAGTAGGAAGTACAATCCTACATGGGGCCCATTTTTCAGCCCATTTCAAACCCACATGGGCCCCACATACAAATGTTGACTGGGTTAAAGCTGGGACCAATATGGGTTTTGTGCATGTTGCCCACTTGGGTCCCACCTAGTAGGAAGTACAATCCTACATGAAATTCATCTGGGCAATTAACATGGGGCCATTATGTAACCCGCGGACAATCCTACATGGGGCCCATTTTTCAGCCCACTTCATACCCATATGGGCCCCACATACAAATGTTGGCTGGGACTGAAATAACTCAAATTGAAACCATAAAGAAGTGTATTACTTTAAATAAACATTATTATTTTTTCTTTCATATTTTATTTGTTAATCTAGGCAGCATTTTTAATTTAGTTTAATTTGATATACTAAAATAACAAAATTAAACCATAAAGTGTTACTTAAACCTTACATATAATTAAATACTAATGCTATCTACTGTTTACTTTAAATAAAATTAAGTGAAATGCAATAAAATATGAAGAAAACAAATAATCTAGGCATTCATTGTCATTAAGTTTAATTTTTAACTAAAACTAAGACTGAAAGAAAAATTTTAATAAATTATATAGACATGTTTGAAAAATTTAAGACATAAATAACAATTACTAAAACATTAACTTAAAAAAAAAAGGAAATTATAAAAATTATTAAATAATTTTATTTTATATAATTATTATAAAATCCTCAAGAAACAGGATCTTAAAGCAGGTCATTGCAAACAGGTGGCTTTAAACATTCATCTGTGTAAATTAACCTCTCTACACACAAACTCCCTCCTCGGGGTAACAGTAAATGACTATTGGCGAAGCGTGATGACCTTGGCACAACATAAATGCTAAATAGTGCCACATGGATACTTACAGTAGCTAGAGGGTATGCGCTGTAAAAGACAGGAAAATAATATACACAAGTGTCATTCAACCCCCTTGCTTCATCTTCCTGGAGCCCGAGGAGATGAGTGAACTACACTTTGTCATTTTGTGTCAGCAGATATAATTAAAGTTTCTCCAGAACGTCCATGTGTCCCGCTGTTGTAGTATATCTGTCACGCTGAAGAGTTCGACCTCAGGCTATTAGCTCCAGATAGCACCCTTCCATTTCCACCCATTAAAGCTCCAAAAAGATGAAACTCACGGAAAGTGTGTCACCCCCGTCCACGGTCAAACATGTCTCATGTTTTAATGCGCTGGTTAGTGAGCTTCATTACAGCTGCAGTGTTGCCATGTGAATATATGTAAGGTTATGTTTTTAAATAAATATATATTAATTAAAATACTTTTATTCAGAAAGGATTAAATTGATAATGACAGTAAAGACATTTGTAAGGTTACAAATAAAAATAAGATAAAACATTTTAATAAATGCTGTTCTTTTCTTTTCACTGAAGAATCGCTTAAAAAGTATGATTAAAAATAAGTAATAATAAAAACAAAAATAACTGATTTATACAAAAACCTAATCTTTCAGAAATGTTATTATAAAACAAAATATATACTGTTTTATGATTTCATAAAACAAGTTTGGAGTCAGTGTGATTTTATTTAATGTTATTTTATTTTATTATAATTTATTATAATTGTATTCATTTTATTACAATTAATTATTATTATTTTATTTTTATTGATATTAACACTTTTATTCAGCAGGGATGTTTTAAATGAATTACAAGATATGGTAAACAAACCAAGAAACCAAAAAAAAAAGAAAAACAGATATCTGATTTACAAAGACCTAATCTTTCAGAAATTTTATA